>NC_080431.1:38323572-38638730 GCF_028018845.1 Melospiza georgiana
AAAGAAATAGGAAGGGAGAGGGAAGGAAGCAGGGCAGGGAAGGGATAGGTAGGAAGGAGAGAGAGAGAATACCATGGATCCCTGTGTTTGTGGCATCCTTCTGCTCCTTCCTCAGTGGTGACAGTCCCCAGTTCTTCTTGACATACCATTGTTACACACTCCAAGTCCCAGGTATCCATGAGGTGTCAAATGCTGTAGATTAGTGACCTTACTGTCTAGGATCATGCTCCTAGGATCATGTCAGACCATTATATGCTCTAAAAAATTACAGCTTAATGTAGTACTGAATGAATATTGAGTGGTATTAGGATAAAGATGGATAATTGTACCTGCCCTTATTCTATTCCACCAAAATAACTTTCCAATTGAAAAAGATAAAATTTCATGTAAACTCAAGTTGAACTGTATTAGAAAGAAAGAACCAATCTGATTTTTCACTTTCCTAGGGTTTTGCTGCATAGTCGTGAAACCTCCTCTATTTTGATCAGTTCCTTTTCAGTACATTTAAGATGCACAGGGAGCTGCAAGAGAATTTTTAACTTCAGATAGTGCTTGGAGCCATGAATCTCTTTTTTGCAGCGTAGCTTATTATGCCTCTCTGTAGAAGGAGGAGGATGCTCACTCTTCTGAAACTGTGGCTTTCAAATGCCTATCAGACTAAGCAGCACTTGATGAAAAAATTAAAAATACAGAATTTTGATGTAAGGATATGATAAACAGAACAATTAAAGCACTGAGTACTGAGAGGAAGAACAGTTCATCCCTTTTTGTTGCTATTAGTCTATAAACCTTTCTTCAATAATTTCCTTTGTACCTTATTGTCACCATAAATATATCCATATGTTCAGTGTTTATAAAGTGAGTTCTACAGTGTCTAGATAACAAATTTTCTTTTAGATGGATCCAGAATTCATATCATGAGGCTGTACTGAGTACATGAGTGGTCCAGTAATGATTCACATGAGCAGTGGGTTCAGTTCTTTAAACACCCTGGGGCTCTCTTTTCTAGGCTAAACCACCCCATCTCTCTCAGCCCTTACTCAAGGCAGAAAAGTTATATAATTTCATTGGTTTAGTCACCCTTTGTTGAACTTTCTCCAGTGTATCCATGCCACTCCAGTACTGAGGAGCCCATAGCAGGATACAGATGTGGTCTCAACAGTGCTGAATAGAGGGGAATATTCATCTCCCTTCATCCACTAACAATACTTTGGCTAACACAGCCCAGGACACCACTATCTTTCCACTTGTTGAATTTCATGAGGTTTCTACTAGAATATTTCACCAGACATGTGGTTAAAAAATAAAAAAAAAATATTCAATCTCAGACATACTAACTCAAAATTTCAAGGTTATGTCATCAATAATATAGTTGTCATATGTTCAGTACAGTGAATGAGAAGAGTTCGATGCCTTAACAGAATATTTTACCCAACTCACATGTCTCAGGATGAACAGCATAAGGATGAGCATATCCTAATAGTGTCTTTACAAGATAACTAGGAAAGGGTAGTCAGGGGAATTCTTTACCCAAAGTTTCCTGAATTTCAAGATTCCTGAATTATCTTCTGTGGAGTGGTAGAGCTTCTACAAGTTGGGAAAGAAAGAGACTATGGGCTAGATTTCTATTTTGTGGTTAGACTACTTTGCAGAATTATAAAATTGAAAATTAATAATGCAGGAAATGATCCTGGATATCCTATGATACATCCTAGTCTATACCAGGATGTGGATCACTACCACAAGTCAGAAGATATTGATTTCTATAATATTTATGTGGAGCATGATCCTATAGATGTGTGTGGAGTGCTACAGCCTCAGAAATTTTGCTAAAAGTCTCCAAGATCTTGGTTGAGAAATGTGCCATTCCTCCATCTTAATCCAATTTTTGCCGCAATTCAGTCCTCCACAGAAAGACAGAAACATTACTTTAGACTCCTACAGATAAATCTAAAAAAAAAAAAAAAAAAAAAAAAAAAAAAAAAAAAAAAAGCAAGAAAGAAAAAAAGAAAAGAAAAAAGTGAGATGTTGAAGATGTTGATAGAGATTAGACATTTATGGGTTCAGATGGCAGTTGAGCTTTAAATCCCACCTCTAATTTCTACCAATATTGTTCATAAGGTACTAAACTGCTTTCTGGCATCTGGCCTTCATTACCCAAGCAGATCCATTGCCGTGCTTTAGACGTTACTGGAACTGTTTTTAAAATAAATCATTACTCATAGTCTCTGTCTACAGTGGTGACTGTATCACTGTATCCATCTTAGGAGAGATGTTACCCCACTATGTGGTACAGTGATTCTTGTATATTTAGCTATTTAGGGCTAGCTATCTCCAGAGCAGATCTGTGGTATCTGCACTACAGGCCAAGTAATCCTGGGCAACCAGGGTCACATGTAGCTCCTGAGAATCAAAGTATTCCTCTTTTCCTGTTAAAAGTGTCTTACATGCTGTGCAGATTATGCTATAGAAGAGGTATTTCTATGTTTTTCTTGATTTAGGATATATTAGGTAATACAATAGTGACTTAATGTCTGAAAGAGTTTAAGTGTATTCTTTAATACAGAAAGAATGGAAAGGACTAAGTAGAAAGGACTAAGTCTGATGTTATTTCACCTATGCTAGATTTGGAGACCAGCACTGAAATCATCTTCTAAAACCATGCAAGAATGTCTTGGGGGAATATGTTGATTCACATTCACAGAGATCCTGGGAAAAAGGTAATATTTATTAGAAGGTGTAGATGTGTAGAGATGGAAACAAAATGGTGATATGAGTAGCCATAATTAGTAGCCTGATTAGAAGAAGAATGTTACAGAAGGAAATATCTGTTGAAAAGTACTGACAGACAAATTGTCTGCCAGCCTAAAAGCCTGGTAACTAGGCCTTGGCAGCCAAAATAACCTTGAAAGTGCAGCTGGCGTCTTTGAAATACAGCTGTGTACATAGAAACAGGAGGCATCCTGAGATATCATCAGTAAGTGTAGAACCTAAGAAACTGCAATGGCAACTTATCTCAAAAAGTGGAAACAATCTGAGAGAATGAAGTTGGTCTGAAAAAACACAAAACTTCATCACATATTAGCTCTTATAAGTCAAAAAAAGAGATCCACAACAGCTAGTGGCTGCTCAGAATGCTGGTGATTGATGAGGTCATGTTTCTAGGAAATAAAAAAGACTAATTTTCCTTTCCTAGACAGGCTGAATTCTTCAAAAGAAGTATCTATGGGATCTTGGACCCAGGCTGAGTATGCCTGGATGACTTCAGAATCTGTGGTGTGGGTTATCTTTGAAGAGAGACTCAGTCTATTACTGCATTGGTCCCACTTCTGGGGTTAGTTTGGTTTGTCCTCCACTTCTGAGATGCTTTGGTTCCTTTCTTGTATCAATGTCCTCCTCTCTGGGTTTATTTCATCCCCTCTGAAATCTGTCTAAATCACTGGATACTGATATTGCATATCCATGTAACTTCTCTATTGTAGCTACTCACTATTATATTGTTGGTAAGTTTGTTTCACTAATTATAAATTTCTGGTAGCTGGTAATGGAACACAACTGTGTTGCTGTTTTACAATTGATTGCTGCTGTTATATAATTGATTGCTACCATACTATTGATTTGTACTATATTATTGATCGCTGATAGTAATCTTTATTAGTTTGCTATATATGCATAGATACATATATTTATATTTTATTTATATTTATATATTTATAGATTATATATATATAGATATAGACATAGATATAGAAGATATAGATATAGATATAGATATAGATATAGATATAGATATAGATATAGATACAGATAGATAGATTCACTTTATTAATCATAACTTTACTTGCTAGTGGTGATTTTGTGGTAGTATACCCGGGGGAAATAAATATATGTGGTGATCTGCAATAAAGAGACTTTTAGAGGATTGTACTCTTGTGTATTATGGAATCCTAAGAACCCACAGTCACGATTTTTATACACCCACAGAGCAAGTTATTTTTTTGCCTGTGACAAATAATGAGATAAGCTACTTGACAGATTTACCCATTTTAAATATGTCAGAGTGCAGTACACTTTCACTGGGTCCTTTGAGATTGTGGAGGCTGTAGTATTTAATATCAGTTTTACTTATTCTAAATATATCTGATGTTGAAAAGGAGTTCTGATTTATCAGAGTGATTAAAAATAAACTGTATAACACCACCAAATGTAAGTCACAGTTACCAAAACACAGCAAATGCAGTGCACAATTCAATCACAATATCATTGTGCTTCCCATTCCCAGCATCTATGATATGCTCATTATCACCATCCTGGGTGTCATCAGTCAGCAGGAAGAAACACATGGATTGAAGCCAGCTCAAGCCTTTTGCTGTCTTAGAAATTTTTTCACCAGTTGCTTTGTTTCTCTACTCTGTGTTGGGCTGAGCCATATATTCACTCCCCTTCTTGTTGGTCTGGCTGACTCAGGGAAATATTTACATTTTTAAGGAACACAGGGAGAAACATTTACGCCACCAGCTAACCAACTCAGACTCAGCTTTTGGTAGTGGTTCATCTGAAACAAAGGCCACTCTGTCCTTTCTGTGTTGAGATTAGGGGAGTTTCTTTGCATTACTCCCTGATTTTCCTGGACACATAAACTTGACCCATTACTACTGAGATTTCTTTCATTGCAGGACTTTGTTGATCAGTCACAAAGTGCCATAACAGATCTCCCAATAGGATAAAAAATTAAAAATGCAGGGAAGTCATTAGACTTTCATTAGTGATAAAATATGAGTTTGTCTACTCTGTTAATGTTGCTTCCTAAATAGAAAATTTTCTGCAGTAAAACTAAGATTTATCTTACTTTAGATGATTAAGAATCATGAGACTTTCTGTGTTAAGAGGGTGTCTGTATGACTAGGCTTTAGCTCTAGATGATTGATTGATTGATTTGGGATGATAGTGAGTGTACAATTATGTTGATTGTACTGAGCAATCCCAGTCATGGTAATCTTTAAATATTTTATATCAGCCTATTGTGTCATTATACTACAGTTTATATTTAGTATGCTCTAGTAAATGGCTAGTTATTTATTGGAACAACTTAACAATTTTTCTAGTTTTCTCATGATGTCAACAACTTCTGCTTCAGCTGTGGACAAATGTGCATCTGCCATTCTGTTGGGATAAGCCATTTTCCTTCCCTCATCCTCTCTGGCAAAGACAGAGACTATGGGTTGAGATAACAATTTACCGAATTTTCTGAAAGCAAACACAAAAAACAAAAGAAACATGCAGTAATATTGATAACAAAAGTATACCAAAAAAACAAGAGAGAGAAGGTGCTTTACACGCAAAACCTGTTCACCCCCTCAGTTTAACTCTGTGTGGCTACTGGAAAAATGACAGCACTCATCACAGTGCTCTACCTGTGCCCAAGCCTGAGACAATGGAAAACAATTATGGACAAACTCCTGAAAGCTAGATCATCTATATTTGTTAGGTATTAAACAAATTTCTCAACTCAAATTAGTTCAATTCTGATAATTTCTAATTAGATATAATTTCTAAATTCTAAATTTCTGTTTATTTATCCTGTTTCTGACAGTGTTTCAATGCATGAAAATATAGATCCAGAATACATAATCAAGTGACTATTACCTTTTTTGAGTTATCAGGAAATTGTTCTTAGCTGTTTATATTTATGCATTGTACACAAATACACTAAAAAATCCCCAAACATTTTGGGTAAGTTTACACATCTTCTTAATGTTAAGCTTTCATTTCATTTTTTTGCAAAGATGGGAAACTGAACCTAAATATGCCAAATCATAACAACATGTCGTGGTTTGACTGGAAATGGGACATCTGGGATATGTTGTTTTGTTGTGGTTACCAATGGGTGTTCGGATTTTAAGATGAGCACCTGGTTTGACCAGTGGGGTATTGTATCTGCCTCTTGAGACTACAAACCCAAGGAGTTAAAAGCAGGGCTCTTGTCCTTCGGAGCCCTCTTGGGATTTCTGGCGTGGATGGTTGGGCCTCCCTCCCCCGGCCCAGTTGCTGCTGGGCTGGGGAGGGGAAAGCCGCGTGGGCCATTTACGGTAGGCCCGGATTTGGTGGAAGGGTGGGGGAGCATCCAGCGACCTGTTTATTCCCCCCCGCCCTTTTTTGGAGACGGAGAGAATGCAGCCTGTGCTGTTACCCTGTTACCTTGAAGCTTGATATCATGTGCCGGCAGCACGGCTGAGAGGAGAAGGGAGGGGGGTAGCGAGAAGCCCAGCGGCCTGGGAGAGCCTTTAACCCTTGTGGATAATGAGAACTTCACGGAACATTACCTTTCCTAGGAAAGGGATAAGAGTGGAAGATGAAGGAAGAAACAGGCCAGTAAGGGGGTCTGGCAAAGAGAAAGAGAAATGTTGAAGGAATGGGGGAAGATGGAGTGGCAACTTTGCTGGACTCTTTTGTTGTAGATCCATGGACTGTTTCCTGGTGATACAGAGGCTGCATTGCAGGGGGAAGCGGAGGCTCGGAGCCAGGAGAGTTTGGTGTTGAGACCCCTCGGCCCCAGGGGGTATAAAAGAAATGGGGGGGACAAAGGTCCCAGAGATGAGAGTGTGCTCTGCTTGGAACAAGACGAGGCATCCTTAAAAGGCCCACCCTGAAAGCAGGCCTCTGCCTCATCCCATGCCTGGTGGTGAGAGCACCTTGGCATGGAAAGGAGATGTCACGAGATAGCAGGACTCCGGGCGGTGTTAATTGTGATAAGAAGTCTGTGGTACAAGGAAGGACTCCGTCTACTCTTCATGAGCTGAAGATTTGATTTTCTAAAGGGTGGTGCCAGACCGAGTGTGGATAATTTTGGGAAATGAATTGTATTGGGATCTGGAGGAGGAGGGGGAAGTGTTTCTGTGTAGTTTTTCTTTCTCTTTGTGATTTTCTTTTTTGTGTGTGTGTGTAGTCTAGTAATTGTGTGTAGTTTAGTAATTGTGTGTAGTTTAGTTAATAAACTTTTCTTTATGTTTAAGCTGGAGCCTGCTTTGCTTATTCCTGCTCACATCTCACAGCAGATATCAGGTAGAGGGTAGACTCATGGGGGCTCTGGCTTTGCCAGGCCCAAACCATAACACAACACTAACAATGTATTTCAACACAACAATCTACACAGATTTTCTACATCATTTTCTCAAAGAGAGTGATCCATAGCAATAAACATAAGGTTTGTAGGAGTGAAAGGGAAGGCTGCCGTACTTCAGGTAGTCTGCTAAATTTAAAATAATTTTCCTTTAGTCAGTAAGATCCATAGTAAGTATAGACTTTTTAAGGTGACTTATCAAAAATAATTATGAGGTAAGAAATGTAACCATAGTGAATGTTACAGGAAATTACTTCCATTGTCATATAGAAACAAGCTATTTCAATGTCTGCAAGAGAAAACTATTGTCATTTAGACAACAGATGACCCAAAATTTCCCCTGCCAACAAATGCACTGCAGTTTAACTGAGAGGAAATGCTACTAAAATCAATTATCCTAACCTTCAATAGAATGTTCATTTTTAGTCTTTACAATTTTCCTGCGTTTTTCTACATGTATACTCCTTCCTGGAATGCAACTCTGAATATGCCTCTTAGGAAATGTTGCTGCCTACCCACAATTTTGCTGAAAAATTAGTTCAAAGTATTCACCTTTGTGTCTGAGGAGCTGTGGATCCCACTGGATGAGTCACTTGTACTGATCTTTTTCATCTCCTTACATTTTCTTCTGAACACCTTCTCTTCAAGGGTGAGTTTCATCACTGATTTACGTAAACTTCTGCTAGCAGATAAACATGGGAGTGTTTCTTTTCTACAGTCCTATCCTAAGATGACTGATAATGAATTGCATGCTTATTGTGTTCTCATTCTCTTTAGATGGGAAAGGAAGCTAAAACATGGACAAAAATATTCTGCTAAGTTTTAACCTCATCAAAAGCCTACCCTGGAGAAGAAAATTACAAAAATGCATGCAATTAATAATTGATGACTAAAATGAAAAATTATTTGTAGCAAAAAAAAAAAAAAAAAGAATTATGCTTTACGTGCTTCATATGAAACTTGTCTATGAAAACCTATTGAACTAGATATAATACATAGCAGCACTTTAACTGATTTATTCAATTTTTTATGTCCCTGAACCTGTGTACCAAGCAAGGCACAGCAATGGCACTCTAGAAGGAGTGAAATCTTCCATTGCTTCCACGTGCAACTTGTCTATTCTATATCCTGGGGCTGAAAGAGAAAACTAGGGTACAGCAAAACTGGAACAAAATATTAATATATTAAACTTCTACTGCTCATTGTAGTTGTTGTGAAGGAGCACTCCCAGTACACATCTGAATACAGATGATTTGCATTTCTGGCCCAATGCATACTGTGAAGCATAAAAACTATGTCTAGAATCTAAAAGAATAGGATACAAGTGTAACACATTTTTAACTCGTTGTTCATTCATAAAATGCCAAGGTAAGTTTGCAGTGAGCAAAGAGGGGCTCCCTGCAAGGAAAAATGTACAAAAAAATCAAGTTTCCAAGCTGAAGTTAGAAAAGGCAAACAAGCTGACAGGCAACACAGATTCTAGAGCAAGCATGTAAATAAGGATGACTTCAATTATCATTTCATTCTTCTTATGGAAGTATGCACTATTATGGAGAAACAAAATATTCCCCAGTGGCTTTTGATGTTCTTTCTCTTCCTTATGTTCTGCTGGCAAGTACATTGATATGTATTTTAAATGTTAGTATTGTTTTTAGAAGCCCTAATCCCAAAACATGGAAATAAGAATGTTATACTGTGAGACTCTTAGTTGTATATTCTCAGCAGATTCTTATTGACCCTATGTAAATTCATTCTTTTTCTTTTCTTGTCTCACCGTCCTTTATTCATTCCTTGAAGCGCCACATGATTTCACTTAGAATTTCTTTTGACAGCACAATTTCTTTGATCTCCATTTTTGTGAGCTTTTAATGACCAGCAGGTATGTCTTACCCATGCTCACTGCCTGAAAAATTGTTTTACTTATAATTAGATCCCTGGACTCCGTAGAGTTAGCATTTAATTTCATGAACACTAGTGTAAATCAACAGCAAATTACAAAAGCAAACTGGAGGTAAATCTGAGTGAAACAATACTAGAATTTGACTCCACTATGCATCAGTTTTGTATCTTTATTTTTGAAGTTAGGGACACACTTGAATTTTGTTCTATTCAAATATTGTACTTTTCTTTATCGACAGTAAATCAAAGTAAAACAAAATACATTACATGAAATCACAAGAGATTAAATCTAAATTTCATACTCTTATCATGCTGAGATATCCCCTACATCTTTGACCTCTGAAATCAATATTATTTTCTGTATTTAATGTAGACTTTAAATTAGACAGAAGCTGTCTCTGACCACACAGTCGAGACTGAAGGATAAATGGAGAAATGGGACAGAAGGAGAAAGCATTTTTTATTACTTCAATCACATAATAGCTTGAATTAGACTAAAAGAAACGATGGAGAGAAAGACAGCACCTCTATATTCTGGTCAGCTTTGAAGATATGTCTATTTTGATTCAGAAAAAATAAAATATCTGTTAATATCTGTGCTACTTCCCAACTCATTAAAAAACCATTGCTACAAGGACTTCATATAAAAGAAACATTTTTCCTCTGTTTCCATCAAACATGTCTGTCACAATGCATTTGCTGTCATGTTAAAAAAGTAGTATTTCTGGAAAGTAGTACTTGTGGGAATTACATTACTCTTAACATGGTAGCTGGCTAGTATAGGGACTACCTGAGGGCATTGCTTCCAGGCAGTTGTTTGAAATATTTAATGCCACATAAATCAGTTCTGGTATGGCTGTGCAAATGTTCATAGCATATTAATGTTGCAATTCTAAAAGAAAAGTAAAAATCAAAACTTTATTTTTCCTTACACCTGTGACCTGACACTGAAGAAGACAACACTTATATAATTTATTTTAACATATGAGAGTCCATGGTTTAAAATAAAATAAAATAATGCTCATTGAGTAAAAGACACAAGAATGTCTTTCTTGAAAGGAATAATACCTTGATCTTTTAATTTTCCTCTCCTAAAGATTTCTACATTCTCCAAAAGACAGTGAAGAATATTAGCATTCCTTTCAAATCTTCTTGGACCATGCCAAAATTTGTGGAGCCGTACTATTAACTTCTTAATCTTTTTGTTGTTGTCCAAGGAACATTGTTTCAAGCCTAAAGTGAAAAAAAAAGAATTAACCTTATCCAACAGTGCTAGATAGTGGTTTAAGAATTTTGTAGTTTATTTGAAGTTAGTGCTGCAGCAAGGAGGAAAGACACTCGGAAGCAACCCAAGCATGTTCATTATCCCTGTGCTCAGTAATGGGCAATGTAATTTCAGCTTTCTTAAGTGGTGCTTCTACCAGCATACTGCTAGCAGAATACTGTGGAAACATGTACATTTACACGTTTTAGATAATGAATAAGTATTTTCTATGAACTGTGTTTCATTGTGAATATAAATAGGTATTATTTTAAAGAGATTTATTGTCTTAGCTGTTGTATTTCAACAGCAGAGAGGAATTAACATGAGATCCATCATTTGCAATATTAAGTAGTATTTGTAATGAAATTTTTAGGATTAAATAATATATTCTATAGCTTAGAAAGAATTAAAATATTTCCTTGTTTTTTTGTCTCATGTAAAATACCAAAGCAACTAAAAACCAAAACCAGCCCCACCAGAAAATCCAACAAACTGCAAACCAAGCAAACAAAAAAATAGCAAAAGCAAGATGTCCTATTATGTCTATCATATGTTCATTTACTGTGTTAGCCATCCCTTTTTTATAAAACTGCAAAACAAGTTCCAGTCAATGTGTGGTACATATAGACGTGGATGTCCCATAAGATCAGAAAGATTTTCCCCAGCTACAGGAATGTTAACTTTCTGATCTTGTTCTTTCAAAAAATGGATATATATGTTTCTAGTGGACTACACCCTGTTCCTAATATTAAATCCTGCCAAATGATGAAAATCTGAAGTGGAAGAGAACATGGAAGGAAAAGGAAAATCTAGTCCCTGAGCAGCAACACAACCTGCAACACAAGGCTTTTAAGAAAACTTTTTTCTTACATAACTTTGCATGCTCTCTTTCTGTCCTCTATATACAATTTTTTACTCTGTTTCATTGCACAGGTTCTTCTCTGCACAGTTTATACCCATACTACTGGGAAGATTTGCTCCTACCTTTAAAGCTAGGTCTAGCTGCCTTATTCTTGGGTTACAGATTGATCATATCTCAGTTTCTGTTTCTGGTCCTTTGAAATGAACAAAAATGGTGTTCATCCATTTCAAAGTGTACCCCTACATTTGATACAGTGTGCCAAATCTGGATATGCCAAGTTTACTCATGGAACTGGAAATAAATCTCAGAAGACCTTGTATAACATTCATTACAACATTATGCTATATCTTCCATCAGTGTTTCTCCAGTCTGGACGCCTGTTACAAAAACTGAGTCATTCTGGGCTTTAAAATGGCCCTTTTATTTCCATTATTTTCTTGTACTATCATGGTCTTTTAGAGAGGAATGCTGTGGAGCACTGAAGTCAGCTGTGTTCTTCAAAATAGATTCTAGAAATGTGCTGGTTCTTTATGCTGAAAAAGGAATGTTTCCTTTCTCCACACAATAGCGTTAGTGAAATTTTAGAAAGAAAATTGTGATAGCTTGCTTACACACAGGTCCAGATTAGAATTTGAGAGCAGGTTTTTATATATACCTCTAGTACAAATAAATTCAATGTGAAATCTAGTCTTAGATATCAAGGTCAGCACTCCATATCCATGATTCAAAGTCAGAGCAAAATAGGGAGGTCTGTAAGCTGTGAGGAAATAGTTTCTGCATGCCTTGCTGAGGTACTCGTGTTTCTGGAAAGGAAAACATGGATCAATGGATAGGACATACATTCTGGTATCGAATCGCTACAGTTGAGGCATTTCTTACCAGTTTAAGTAATTTAATACCATTTCAAAATCAGTAGAAATTCTTATATCTCATATTTATAAAGTAGCATAATAACTTCATAATATATTTAATTAGAAATGGAACAAGCCCCATGAAATATTCTAGAAGTAAAATGATTTTTTTTAATGACCAGCTACCACGTTCAAGACAAAATTTTTGTCATGAGACTTTATTCAGATCAAATTACTGACCTGAAACCTTGTTATGTCGTGTTTTGAAAAGATAAGGGAAGCATCCCCAGTTATTATGATGGCAGCTGAAGTATGTGCTCTCAAGTCATTAATAAAACATGTGGTTTTGTTAGGTCCTCTGTATTTCATTTTTGTAGAAAAAAATATGTTCATGGCTTACTTCTAATAAAAAAGAAATATCTGCAAGGCATACATAGATCATGAATGTAATGTCTCAATTATGTAATTCATAAATTTAAAATAACAGATTGTTGCACTATTCTCCACTGCTACGCTGTTTTGTCTGAATCATTTTCTCTCTTATAATTCCCGAAATGGGAAGAAAGCATAAAGATTGCTTTCAAACAAAACTTCTTTAGGCATTTTTAATTTATGTTGTTTCAAGGCAGGAGTTCCTCACTTGCCCATGAAAATCATCCTTGAAATTGTCTATAGTGCTTTATAGAAAAAAAAAAATTGCCAGGTTTCATCTTTAATGTTCCTATTTCTTCAAGGGAGAACCAAAACCCATTCCTATAATTAGGATATTATATCAGGGCATAGAATAACTGAGTATGTTTACAGGAGTTGTGGGATATTTTGTCTTTTTGTCCAGATAATTAAAACATTGCTTATTTAATTTCAAAAGTGGAACAATTTTGATTTGATGAATTTAACTTATGATTTTTTAACTCTGGGTGGTTTTTTTTGGTATTTTTAACCAATTATTAAAGTATTACTTACTGGGGAATTTATTAATAATAAAGAAGATAATCTTTTACTTGTAGGGTTTGATTTCCACCCAGCTCAGCAGGAATTAAAAGCTGTTCTTATCTAATTAATTTCAGTGGTTTATACATCAGAGATTTTCAGTTTGAGCTCCAGTGTTACAAACTCACCACCACACTTTCCCTAATTGCCAGGCTCAAACAGCAAGAGCTTTAAAAACTCACTTAAATTGAACTCTCTACTATCTACCTCCTATATAAGGGTCAAGCCTGGCTAAGAAGGCACACGTGGTGAGCAATTTTTGTTACAGACCTGTGAGCATGCAAAGAAATGAATTTTCTGAAGCTGTCAGGATGAAACCTCTCAGCCTCACCAGCTCCACGTCATACTTTGAAGTTAATACAATGGGTAGGTTGTAAGTAACTTAGCTGAGGGGAATTTTCCTAAGCATATTGAGAAAAATAGTCATTTAAAACTCAGCATTTCTATGTCCATTCCCAGCATGGAGGACAGCAAAAGCCTTGATCCTCTGCACCCCCTGAAGCTCTTCTTCTCTGGGTCTTTTTTCTTCATGTACCTTTACCACACACAGAGACACTCTCAGACAGACAACTTAAGAATTATTTATTAACACAGCAATTATTTATTGGCAAGTTTATACACTAGGAAGCTAGGAATAGTGTGGCATAAAGCTAATATTATATTAATATGCTCAGCACTCTGGATGAGACAGGTCTCTGCTTGCCAGGCATGTACCAGTTGGGTGAGCTATTCTTGCTCCCTTAGAACAAGCTGATCCTTGATGTTGTTTTGTTGCTATTTTATTTTTTCTAGGTTGTACACCCTCTCATGTCAGAAACACTTCTTGTTCAGCTTTGAAGCTGTTATTTATATCTACTTAATAACATTCTGAGCAAAATTGAGATTACAAAGCTAGACTGCAACAAACTGGACTTCAGGTCTCAGGAGTACACCTTGTCCATTCTCTCACACTCTGCTGTTATCCAAACTCTATGGCTGAATTCTCAGTGCACAAGGTCTCCTGTCCACTAAAATCCTGAACAATTAATGGGGAGTTTGGAAAAATGATGGGTGGCCAAGGCTTAGGTAATTTTGGAAATTGCTCTAATATTTTAGTCATATAAACAGTTCAGTACCAGTGGCTCTTGCTGCTCAGTTTGTACTTCAGTCATGACAATGAGGTTGTTGTTGCAGATGGAAACCTCCAACACCTAATGTAGTACAAATAATAGAAGTTTTGAATCAATATGTAAATTAACTGAATAGCGCATTATTTTCAAAATCCTTCTATGGGCAAAGAGGAAGAGCAACAACCATTTATGTAAGTCAAGCCAAGACTTTACTGGTTAGTATAATTGACAGCATAATAGTCTAATTCAAAAATCATCATCAGTCTATATGAAATTACTTTAGAGAAATAAAGAGTTAAAAGGCTGATAAAATAATTGTATGCAGAAAGGATCTCAATAATATCAATTGCACATTTAAAATTGTAATTTGCACTCGTACTTTCTACACCTTTTCCTAGAGTTACACTTACCCTTTCACTGCTCCTCTGGGCCAACAATTTCATTATGGGTTCAGCAGTGATGGTCTATTATAGCCAGTTGTTAGCATCTGGAGTCCTTTTCAGGGAGGAATAGAATCATCTTGATGGTTTATTTTTTCTCTTTCCCATTTCCTGTGTTCTTCTATTCTCTTTTCCTTCTCCTTTGTGCTGCATTCTGTCTGCTCATGTCAAGGCCTTTATCATACTAAACCTGTATTTCTCTATACTATGTCATTGTGTTAGACTTGTAAATATATCCTTCTGCACAGAACAACTGCTTGTGACTATTATCTATAAGAAACTACGTTTTTGCACTGCAAAGATTAGCAAAAGTAAATACAAAAAAAAAAAAGAAAAATAGACACCTGATCAATTAGAAAAAAATGCTGTCAAAACTAAGCCAAGAAAAAAAAAAGTTACAGACGACTCAAAATAAGATCAGAAAAACCTTGACTGTATAATTATAATCTCAGTCTTGAAACCTTGTAAATTCAGTACAATATGCAACAAAATGAGAAAAAATAGGTGATTTCTAATACTTTTCAGATTAGTTTGAAAGACTGCTTATTATTTCAACATTTTCTCACTTTATTGTTATGGAGGTGTGGTAAAAGTTGAATAGCAGGAAGTAAGGAAAAACGTATATAATCTTGGTGGGCATTTTGAGAATAAGTGTTTTTTTCTGTTTTCCACCAAATTCTTTAAAATTACTTTTATCAGAATCGGATAAGGGGGTTCTATTACTTCCCTTAAGTTTACCTGTTTGCTCATTATCAGTAATTCTCATTATGAGTAACAAAGGGGCTGGGATTGTCATTTAAGCTGTAGATTTAAGCATCAAATTGTATTCTTTGCTGCACATCAGAAAAGTGGAGCAAGTATATTTCTTAAGGCAGGTATTATAGCTTTACACTGAGTAAAATCTAAAACTATCCCCATGAAAAAGTCAGGTCTCATACGAAACAAACAGTACCATTATCTGTGCATATGCAGTATACATTTAATGATCATCAGTAATCATTTTGTTGAATCGAACTTATTATCTTTACCACAAATAAAAGCTGAAGAAAATTACAACTGGATTGTTAAGGTGCCCAGAGGCATTATGTCATGAGCAGTAGAGAACATTACTGTCATTTGACTCTAAACAAAGGCTCAAAGCCTGAAAAAAGTAAAAAGCCTTTTCAAAGCTTGGTGGATTCAGCCACCTCTTTGTCAGAAAAAGAAGAAGAGAAAAAAGTAACAAAGGATAAAAGAGCAAAAATATTCCCAAAGCTACGAAATTTTTATCAAGCAATTAAAATTGATTTTAGTCCCACATTACTTCTAACCGAGAGGTCCTCTACACTTGACAGTCTGCCCTTGAAGGCTACAATTTTGACTGTAAACTTTGCTGTCTTGCATAATGTAATGATAACTTGCATGTACTCTCCTAGCTTGTGCTATGTTAATTTACTGATGGAGCTTAATTAGCCTTTTGCCACCAAGTGATTAAGATGCACCCTGTTTTGTCCAAAAGTTACGTCCTTCTTTTAGCGCACTATCTGTCTATTCGCATTCTCATACTTGGTTTTTATAACTCTCTCTAAACCTATCCTTTATAAAGTAAAAAATTCATGACTATTCTGCTGCTCAGAAACAAACAAACAAACAAACAAACCTAAAACCAAAAACAAACCCCCCTCCTCCTAAAATAGAAAAAAAAACCCCAAGAAAACAAGCCAGTTTAAAACCAGCACATTTTATAGAATAGCTTAACAGATACAATGAAAGAAAATGAAGTTGTACATCTGACAGTGCATAAAGGCGGATTGTGAGCCATGGGACTGATGCAGCTTTGCATTTTGCTTAAAGACAGAGATGGACAATATTTTCTCTTGCTTTTCTCAAAAATCAGGTTATATCTGCAGTAGTTCTACTTATGCACATGACAAAAGTCCAGTAATAGACTAAATATATTGATCATTCTGGTTCAAAGCTCTCTTATTTTATGTTATAGTCTGATCAGGCATTTATACCTCTCCAAAGGAAAACTCAATTTTTTTTTTTTATTTTCAAGGCAGTAATTTACATTTACTGGTCTCCTACTTGAAGCCGTGTCTATGAATTTCTTATCCTAGTGTAAGTCAGTCCTTCAAGGTGGGTGAAACACAGCTCTCCAGACCTTTAGGTGGAATAATTTTAAGTAATTCTTGTCTGATGTACCATGTTTCTTGTTGTTTAAAGCTGCTGTCTTGATGTAGTAACAATAACTATACATTGATAAGCAAACCCAACTTACATTACGTCTTACATGTTCTGCATGTTACAAAAAGTACCTGTAGGAATCAGTACCTCCATGTTGCACAATTGCATCTTTGCAATAAATAAATAAAATAATTATATTTTATAGTGAGAATGTGTGAAAATTTTTAGAACTAGAAATTGTTAACTTTTGCTAAAAGTTTTTATCCATTTAAAATGGTGTAGCTGTCGGAATTCTTGATGCCTTCCATTTTGAGATTAGCTGAGTTGGTTAGAGCTTGATGCTGGTAATGCCAATGTCACAGGGTTACATTTATGAATATTCATTTAAAAGTTGTAATTGATAATCATTATGGATCCCTCCCAGCTCAGAACATTCTGTGATCCTAATGGATTCCTGTTCCACCCCTCTGTTATCTTTTTATAGATGTTCTGATCTGGTGGTATCAGAAATAAATAGTCGTTACCATGATGGATAACACTCACAAAATAATAAAATACAAAGAATTGAGATGAATAAACAGATCTTTTATTATTTAATGAGGATAATAATGCAGAAAATTTGTTTCCTTAATTTAATGTTTTGCAAAGAGTTGCCATGCATTATTGTCCAGAAACCACAGAAGAGGTTAAAACTTTGAGGTGACTAGTAAGAGAAGTTATTGAAACCAGTCCATTTAATTGTGGAAAATCAACATACACCAAAAGGTAAACCTCATAATTTGCAGGAAGGCAACTCAATTAGCAGAAGAGATGGATGGAATTCAGCTGTTCCAGAGATATTTTCTACCTTTTATGCTGAAGTAATCTGATAAAACATTGAGTAACAAGATTCTGAAATTGAAAAATCTCTGATTCTCCTAGCCTATATATGTTTCCTAAAAATTAATCTTAAAAACCACATTTATTCTTTCTATATCTCTATCTAGCAAACACTTTTGTTTATGTTTTAACACAAAGGAGCAAAATCCTTTAAAAGTACCTCACTATAAAATCATTATCTATATGATCTACAATATGCAGTTAGATAATTGTCTTGAAAGTTTAATGGTTCAATTTGAACCTGATTAGATAAATTTAAAAAGTCTGATGTAGTTTTTCCATTATTTGGGTGAGTTTTGAAGATTTACTTGTTTAATAAAAGATAAGGTTATGATGATGCTTACTTATGTGCTTTAAATAGGAATCAGAAAAGTCTATTCCTCTTTGAAAAAGAAATGTTGGCATTTAAAACTTCAAAATAAGACATTTCTTGTAGCAGTACTGAGTGAAATTACTAAATCCCTCATGATAGTCAATTTTGGTCATTTTCCCT
Organism: Melospiza georgiana; assembly: GCF_028018845.1. Taxonomy (NCBI): domain Eukaryota; kingdom Metazoa; phylum Chordata; class Aves; order Passeriformes; family Passerellidae; genus Melospiza; species Melospiza georgiana. Next base: position 38,341,646 of record NC_080431.1, read on the forward strand.
CAGTAAGTTATCATTCTAGGTTCTGGACTTCAAGACAATCACGGCCAATTAAACCAAACCAAATTTTGTGAGGAAAAAATGTATAACTTCTCCTTATGCCTAATAACATAGGGTTGAGTGACAACCCAGTCATTAAATCAGTTTTCAGGATGAAAGGGAACAGAAATTCAGTTATTCATACAACTTCATGTAGGTACATTTTAAATCATTGGAAATGCATATTGAGTCAGCAAGACCTTTGAGGCAGATTGACCCATTTTGCTTTCAGGAAGCTGCCTTATGAAAAAAAATCATTCAGATTATCTAAGAAACGGGGATCACTCAGATTATCTAATGGATGGAGAAAGCTTTAAGGAGGTAAGGTAGGAATACAAGTTAAAAAAAATATAGTAATTTTTTCTTCTTGTTGTGTTGGGACTTTGTAGAACGGGTCTCACCTTTCAGGCCTGTTTTTAATTACCTCAAGATATTTTTTGAGCTGACATCACTTAAGGTGCCTACCAAGTCCCTTTTTTCAGTCTCTGCTTGAGCTGTTATTTCCTAGTTCCTTCCTGTGATTTTCATGTTTGCTGCTACAGTCACACACTGTACTCTGGAGTCTCCTTTCTTCTAGGTACACTCAGTTGCTTTTTAAGGAAGGAATAGTCTTCCTTTCTTCCTGAGCATGTGACCTATCTATAATGTATTTCAAAGGGAAATAAATGTGCAAGAACAGATAATATGCTCTGATACTGAAAGGAAGCATAGTATCCATTTGGAGATAGGTTCCCTCTGACAGAAGGCAAAATGTAGGTAAAATAATGATAGGTAGTTTGGGGCTTCTTTATTCTTAGGATTTGGCCCTTACATAGGTTACCTTTTGTTTTAGAACATTTATCTACAATTGTCTTTCAAAAAAAATTACTAGTAAACACTAAAGCAAAATATATTTTATATCATACAGAAAAAGAAAAATTATATTAATTCAATATGCTCAGAAAGAAACTGCAGGAAATCTTGTTTGTGTAGAGAAACCCTTACCAGATTATTTTTACTGGAACTTATTGTAGTTCAATAAAAATTATTTTACAAGACCAGTTCTTCTAACACAAATATTTTATTGTATATTCTTCATTGAATGTTTAATTATATGCTAATTACCTTGAGAGCAGAAGCAGATTCTTACTAAAAAAACAATATTATGTCACAGACAAAATTTTTTGCAGAAATATGTTTTTGGCTAAACACATAAAATTTTTTTAGGTGACAGTTGAGTCACCTATATTTACAGTTTTACTTCAAAGTGCCTAAGTGCAAAACTCTTTTTTTTAGCTGAAGACTCCAATTTGATCCCTAATCATTTCTTCTAAGCTCTTTCCTTCACACATTGTAAGATTATTCTGGAGTGAAAAGAAGCCCTTCATGGTTATACTGAGACAGACCATCACAAAAGGGATTCTGTTTATAGATTTTGATTTGCTTCACATTATCTAAAGGTAAATTTAATCATACAAAAGTATGATTAAATACACAGACACATACAAAAGTATTAGTAGCAGCAGTAGTAGATTGATCTGCTGGATCTTTTGTTGCAGATAGAATGTATTTAACACCATTACAGAGATTTGACTAGCAATGTTATCATCATGTGGGGCTATGACATGGAGCATTTATATTCATTGAACCTTAGAACTTTTCCAATAACTAAGATAGGTAGCTATTGAGCATATTGAACTTGGAAAATGGCTTTAGAAGAAAGTCAGTGCAGATGAAGCTAATTTGCTTGTGTAGCCCCTCAAGATACATTCTTCCTGCTGTAAAATGTTGCAGCAAACACTGTAATTAAACTGCATACAGACACAACAGAGCTCTTCCATTTTTACTGCGCACACTCCAGGCCTCCACTCTGTCATTTCAAATCTCCAAATGTTCTTACAACCCACAAGGGGTCCAAGACTCTCTGATAGTGACATATTTCCTATAGCTAAGGATAGCAGTGGAAAGCCAATTATAATAGCTTCCCTACTAGGTCCTGTGGTGTTTGAATCTTTGTAACCCTTGTGGGTTAGTTTTCTCTGAACTGTACTGTTAAATTTCTAAAGAGACTGCCCTCAGAGGCAGTCACCACTTTCTGAATCAGAACTGATGAAGAACACTGTGGAGGAGACATGCTGTGCTCTTTCAGGAGCATTTTATTATAGTTACTTATGCTTTGTTAAGTTTAAACTTTCAAAATGAAGTTGAGGTGAAGGCAGTTGTGCTACACCATCACTTCTCATTGCCACTCACTTATAAAAGAGAAGGTATTTTTAAAAGATTGTATTTATACCTGAAGTCCATCCTTGCCTCTACCTTACTGCAAACTCAACTGTTAAAATACTGTACTCCCAAGTCCAAGCATTTAAGATTTTGCACTGGATGGAACATGATATGTGCCCTGTAAATAATTAATTTAGAATCTTCTTGAAGTTTAATGACATGATTCAGGATAAAAGCCAATTAAATCAAATTTTTCTGACTGGCAGAAAAATTAATATTTCTCACACATAGTTGGCTTTTACATCAAATGGGGAGCAGCTTAAAAATTAAAAACCAACTAAATTTAATGAGAGTGACCTTGAAAGGACAAAACATAGGATCAAGAGGAAAAGATAGTTAGTAGCCTAAGGGAGAGAAAAAAAATCACTTTAGAGGTTTATATTCTGTAATTTTCTTTCTTATTTGCTAGTGTAAAATCAGATCACAAAGATCTAAAAGAATAATTTTACAAGAAGATTAAATTTTTAGTGACTGCAACTCTTTGTGAAATCAATTAATAGTTTCACACTGTCTCTCCATTTTGCTCCCAAGAACTACAGGTAAAAATATGAAAATGGGAAGATTTTATCTCAGTATTTTCAGTATAAAATTTTCCATAAACCTCCACAAATTTACATATTTTTCAGTCTATCAGTCACACTGAAAAATCTTTCCTCCTCCAAAATTTGAGCAGAAACACAGCAGATTACAACTTTCTTAACTAGACAGTATTTTAGAACACTTTTGAACTTCTTTTCTCTCTGACAATGTTAGAGAGAAACAGAAGAGCAATTAAAGGCTTTGGGCTTGTCTAGTTTGGAGAAAAGGAGACTGAGGGGTGACCTCATTGCTTTCTAGTGATGGGATACAGGGAAATGGTTCAAAACTGTCTCAAGAGAGGTTTACAGGTAAAATGAGGAAGCATTTCTTTATCCAGTGGGTGATCAAACACTGGAACAGCCTTCCTAGGGAGGTGGTCACCACCCTAGGCCTGTCAGAGATTAAGGGGCATTTATTTGGACAATGCCCTTATTAATATGCTTTAAATTTGGTGAACACTGAAGTATTCAGGCAGATGGACTCGATGATCACTGTAGGTCTCTTCCAACTGAAAAATAATCCATTCTATTCAGTCAAGTAGAGGAACATGTATGTCATCATCAAAGTTCTTCTTTCATGCCAGCTCCTTTTTTATTCTCCTGAGTTAATTTGAATCTTAGGTGCATTTCTTTCTCTCTCTTTTTTTATTTTCATTTTCCTTTGGTCCACTTGTAAGACATACTTTCAAAGTATTTGAAGTATATCTCTTTCATTATTCTATCAAATTTAAGCTAATCAGAAATCATACCTAATGTATCATTCTTCCTCTGCGGAGTAATTGCATTAATCTGTAAGGAACTGGTCCTAAGCTATTAATGAAGAATGGAGTTGCCTAGGTATACATGTATCCAGGGAACCTCTTGACATAACTTTAAATGGTTGGAAAGAAGCTGAAAATACTGAGCTCATTAGAGTAACCCAGGGCTGAACTCTTTCACGTTTGGAATAGTTTAAGTAATCCAACAGTTTAAATATGACTAATATGACTTTCTTTAGGAAAGAAAATTTATTTTATATTAAACAGCATGCAAAATGCGGTGGAATATTATCATTCTGCATTAATAGTAACATATTTCACAAATTCATTATTTATGATCATGTAGTCCCATTCTTTGTTTAAAGCAATATCAAGTTCAAAATCAGACCAGATTGCTCTGCTCCTTCTACATAATGTTTTGAAATTCTCAGCCTCTCTGAGGAGTCTTCTGCAGTGCTTATTTTTTACTGGCTGATGCTGAATCCCAGCATTTACCTTATTTAATGTATTGAAATAAAATATGTGATACATATTTAGGTGTGTGCCTGGTCTCCAGACACAACATAAATCACAAGCGGCCATGCTTTTAATTTTTAACCAACTTTCTGTACATCTCATAATTCTACATGTTGGAGTTTTGGTTTGTTTTTTTGTTTGGTTGGAGCAGGGGGTGTGTGAGTCTGTTTTTGGGTTTTTTTCACATGCTATAGCATATTTTCAGCTTTGGTAATGTAGGCAAGATACACAAAAGTATTAGCAAACTTCTCACTTCTGTAAACTTTTTATGATTGCAAATAAAGGAGCTGGCAGTGAAGGGTTGCTACTTATTCTAGACCAACCTGAAATGGATGTTTCCTAACTTACAGTTCTGCTTACTCAGTAGATCGTGTTTTAACAATTATTTAGATCATGTTTTAACAATTTATTTTAACAAAGTCATAAGTTATGAATGGCCATCACAGTTACTATTTTGTTTCTGGGTGGTGTCAATGTTTATAAAGAAAAAAAAATCTGATATCACAAGATTTCTGCATATATGTCAGTCATATGTTTACATGAATAATGAGCCTTCCAGAAGCATTTTCAAAGAGATCAAATGATCAATTGTAACATTTTTTCTGAAGGAATATATTCTTGTTATACACTTACCTATTTAGTTTTTTTAACACGAAGACCAAAGCAAATACATGCAATTTGCATGCTTTTCACCTGTCTCCAAATTTAATCATTCATGACCATCAAACCTCATAAATTTCTTTTTAAAATTAAATACTACATTTAAGATAAAGATGCAATAAAAAAAACCTCCTGCTTTTAAAGAAATTTAGTAGTGTTCTTCCTTCCACCCCAAACTGACCTGCATTCCCCTGCTCAAGACATAACCACCAGTGGCAAGTATAACAGATGCATTTGGCAGTGACGGCCGCAAGCAGCTCAAAGTGCATTTGGGGGAGGCAGGTAGAAACACAACAGCCAAGAGTTAATTTAAACAATCCACCCAACCTAATCAAAGCACTGGTAGACGCCCAACTCAAGCCAAATTTGGAAGAAACTAACATCTCTAGTCAGTATGCAAATATGATGATGAGTCAATAATTTTACCCCTGAAATAGTGAGCTGCCCAAGAGCCCTTTGAGCAATCCCACATCGCAGAGGACTGCATCACAGGATCTTACTCCAAGTATGGACAAGTTTATGCCTGCCACAGGATCTTACTCCAAGTATGGACAAGTTTATGCCTGCCACAGAGATTCCTTGTTCCTCAATACTGAGAAATTTCTTACCTCAACAGATCCACCACAAGGGATTAATAACTTGCTGGACTTTTTAAACTTTGATAAGGTTATATCTTAGATTCAATGTGCACATGTAATCACTCAGACATAAACCTTTGACTAAGCCTGTGACTAGGACTGAATTCAGGTGTATCCAGGCTTTTTTGAGTAGAAATTAAGAAAGTTAGAGTGTCATCCGTGAACTTTGTGACCCAAAGGGAGAGATCCAATGCATCTGGCTTACCCCATCCTCTGTGTAGTAAATAATCAAGTGCACCTTGCCATGAAATCTTGTTAAACAACTGTCTCATTTACTATAAAACTTTCTTAAATGTTGGTTCAGATCCATAAACATACTGCAACTTCTCTCTTACAAATGAAGTGCATTATTTCATCCACAACAAGAATGTCTGCAATATGTGAAATGCAATTATGTATATTATTTTTGAGATGTTTGGTTGGCTCAGAGAGGCATCCAGACATGACAAAAACAAATGAGAAAGATAGGCAATTCTTGTGGCCTTCAGGTTATTACAATTTACAATCAAAAGAAAAAGAAAAACAGAAAAGAGAAGATGATGTTTTGGTGTTTTCTCCAGAATGGACACAAATAATTTTTAAAAAACCATTGTGAATAGAGAAAAAAAAAAATCTTATAAACCACCATGTCATCAGTCTCAAAAAATGAAAACTCTAATCTCACTCTACAGATTAGAACACAAAAAGGGGAAAAAAGAAGAATATGGGATCTCAATATGGGATCTCAATACAGGATCTCAAGACCAAGGCAGAACTATTGCTCTTAAGAGAAATGCTTGTCATGGCATTTGTTATGTAACTGCCATTTTATATGCTTATACCTTACAGACAATATAAGTTGCTACTTTGATATTATTATTAGTTAGTAATTTTAGATAGTTCTGCGAATTTTAGATAGTTGTGTGAATTTTAGAAATGTCAGTATGATACATTAACTAAATGATCAGAATTTGACTTTCAGGCCAAATCTGGTATTACCAGATTACCATTATAAATTTATTACCATTATAAATCTGATATTATCGAGCCTAAAATTTTAAGTCAATGTCAGAACTATTGCTCAATGAGATGTAATACCATTTCTTTTGGAAAGCTATCTCACCAGAAACAGCAAGAATGGTACTTATATGACAAGTGCTTTCTTTGGTTATGACTCCCCAAAAGGTGCTGACCTGTAAGACAGTCTTCACAGAAATAATGTTGACTCTCTTTTAGTGAAATTCTCTTTCTAAGAGATCTTTGATTTTACATGTCTTCCAGTTTGGCTTAAAGTATGCAAACTTTCCTGAGGTACTGACTGACTTCTAGATTGTTTCCCTTTGGTCTGCTAAGTTTGTGTCACTAAAAGCAACTTTCTCCTTACTGATACTTACATAGTTAATTCTGCCTACACAGGGTATGTATTTGCTCATAATATAATGGGAAGGTGGGCCTGTGCTTTCACTTGCATTTACCTTGCAACTATACTGTTGGGAGTGACGGTGTTTGCACTGCTGGAAAGGTTTAAAGAATGTGAAGATATGAGTTTATAATTGGAATAAGTATGCATTTAATTGAAGTATTGATTGTGTACAGAGGAGTTGTCTCATTTAACTTTAGACAGCTGAAATATAGAAACCTACCTTTGATCTGGACACTTTTCTCATATTTTTCTGTTCCAGAAATGAAAACATAACCAATGTATGTTAGATATGTATATATCTATACATAATAACTCTATAACTTCTAATCTACACTCTGAAAGTGACTAGTTTTCTACTTTGACTCAAAGTAGATATTTGATATCTACTTAATATTCTTGATGGAAGGAAAGAAATATGAAAGAACCAGGCTTTTTTCAATGTTGTTCAGAGAAAGGACAAGAGTCAATATGTACAAACTGAAATCCATGATATTTTGTCTTCACAAAAACAAAAAACAAAATTACTCTGAGGGTAGTAAACAGAGGTGGCCCAGAAGAGACATCCCTGGAGATAATCAAAACTTGACTCTATAAAACCATAAACAACAAAATCTACCTGACATTGCTTGAACAAGAGTAGATGATCAAAAGTGGCCCATTCCAATTTCAACAACTCTGTGATTCTGTGATTCTCTTGCTTTTGGTTATCAAAAGTTATATTATCTCTGCTGATGTCTAATGTCATATTTGTAAATAATAGATTCCTTTCTAATGATCATTCAGAGCCTCCTGGTCCTTGAGAAAAGCCACTAATCATTCCTCCAAACTGAATCATCAAAAGCAAATAAAAGACTTCAAAGAGATATTAAAGGTGTGATTAGAATAATCTGACCTCAACAACAAAGTCATAAAAAATTAAAAATATAGCAGGTAGAGCAAATAGAGGTAGATGTGTAATTATGTTAATATTATGTAAAAATCTACAGGATATCTTCCAGGTGCACAGGAAACCACTCAAATCCTAGCAATGCCAATAGACAATAAAGTAAACTGCAGCACAAGAAGTAGACACAAATGAACTTAATCATATTAATCTAAGGACTAATAATGCAATAAAATAGCTAGTGCCAGGCCATTTCAAATTAAAACTCCTTTTGCTGATAACTTAAAAAAACTAAATAAGAAAAATGACTGTATTCCTACCTTTGAAACATCCCTTTGAAAATGTAACTGGGCAGACTTAAATTATCATGTTCACAAAAATTATTATTAGAACATCCAAGCAAATGTATAAAGTAAAAATTGAGCTGTTTTCTTTTCCCAAGGTGCTTATAAGTGCTATTGCCCCCAAGGTATCATTACACTAGTTCTACAAAGACTTAAATATTCATTTAGGGCTGTGTATTCTATTAAATCATCTTCCCTTTTGGTCTCTTTCCCAGAGTATATAGAAAATTAAAAACACACCTCTATTTCATCTTCTTTCCCTTTTGGAATATTAGCATACCACCAAAAAATATCTATTTTTTAAAAAAGAGAACTTCTGTACTATGTAATTAGTTATTACTTTTAAAGGTTTGCAAAATACAGCTTCCAGGTTTTCAAGAAACTGATTTGGCTACTAATATAACATTTTTAGCTGCTGATACAGGGGAAAATACTCAATCATCCTTTAGTACAACATTCTTCTCTCAAAATAAAAATAGAAGTATTTATTATACCTTTTCTTAATTAAATTAGGGTTTTTTTAGTTAATAAATTTAGCTTTGATATTTGTTAGTATTTCTGTAAAACCCACAGGATTTATTTGATTCATAATGTGTTTAAATATCTTACTACATTTATTTATTTTAGGCTTTTGTTCCTCTCCTTCCAAGAAGACAGACTGCCCTTTAATATTTGTAATGTTGTCATTTGATTTTGATTTAATTTGTAAAAATAGAAAGGTTAAAAATTATTTGATTATAGTTCAATATGTATTTAATAGTTTAAAAACAGGAGCTGTGGAATGTACATACCTTTCTGAACTGATTGTTGCAGATCAGGAGGGACACACTAAAATATTGTAAAAAAAAACTCACCAGAAACTTATTTATGGGACACTAGACCTCAACTTAGCCTCTACAAATTGTGACAGAAGTTCAGATAATTGGTTCAAAGCAGACCTCGACCTGTAAATGTAGGTTTCAGACTGAATCTCCTCAAGTGATGACATTAAAAGTCTTTCAAGCTAAATTCCCTGTGGAAGACTGAATTATTTTGGAGAAAAAAATTGACTAGATACTGGAATTATGTGTTCTGAAAATGGTGAAATGAAATATATAATCCATTCTGAAATTAATAATTAATAAAATCACATCAACATGGAATCGTTAATATGGGAAAGGAGTCAGAGAAGAACCTTCCTTACACCTACACCCCAGATATTTATACACACTGATAAAATCTTTCTGAACATTCATCTTTTCCAGGCTGAGCACTTACAGCTCTCAGATTTTCCTCATATGACAAATGCTCCAATTCCTTAATCGTCCCCACGGTCCTTTATTAAACTTGTTGCTGGCATGTCTACATACTACTTGTACTGGAGACCTCAGAAGCTGGACCTGGAATTCCAGATGATACCTTCCCTCTTACTCTTTCCCAGGTAAGTGCTCTGGACACTTGAGCCTGTGAGTTGTGTGGCAAGCAATGAATATATGTTTTTATGTATATAAGATTTTATGTATCTATGTCACGTTTGCATTCATTCTGCATGTACGTGCCGGTTATACATCTTCAGTCTCTCTGCTGGCTGGACCTGGAGACATAAAGGAACAGCAGCCTCACCTCTCGTGGGCTGCTGAATCTGGAATGATACATCTGCCTCTAATAACTCTAAACATAGGAATATCCTTGATCAAATATCCCTGAGTTATGACTTTGACCAATTTTAAAAGACTGTGACAAGTATATACTACAAGCAACTAAACCCTAAATAATAGAATATTAACTTCATAGTTGTCTTTTCTCAGTGATTTTTACTTTTTACTAGTACTTAAAGGAAAAAAAATCACTTTTATTATGTATATTCATAAGTGTATCTGCTTACAGGACCTACCTCTATAACTTCTAATCCTACAATAGCAGATATCAGCCATTAATTTCTTTGTACCAATTAAGTAAAACTTAATTTTGTATTCTTTTACCTAACAACTTCCAAAATTCTTAAGATCACAGTAATCCTGCAAACACACAATATTTTAAACAATGCTTTAAAATTCTTAATTTAATTGGTACCTATGATAATTTAAGTGACACGTCAGATCTTAGATATTCCAAAATCTTCTCTTACCAATGTTCTGATTGAACCAAAAATATGTACTAGACTCACTAGAAAGTTCATATTATTTGAGCTATAAAGACCTTCCTTCAAACGTAGAATATCTATAGGTATAAACTTTTAGAGGCAGAGCATGCCATAAGGAGGAAACATTAAGGCAGTATATTAAATAATTTTCCAAAGAGAAATTGTGATGTTTCCCTAAGAATTATTATTAGAAGACTTACCTTTCACAGTACAATGTCAATGTGAGCATAGATATATAAGAAAGCTACACATTTCTCATGAAAGCAAAGGATATCTCCTCTAATATTCAAATATTTCATGTCTCTTACACCATTTATCCTGTTCTGTAGAGAAACATTGCAATCCATATCTCAGTGAAGTTAGAATTTTTAGCTGATAAATTAGGTCTTTCTTTGGCTGCTTTCCCCCTCTTTTCTCTCCAAGGGACATTAGAATAATGGGTATTCTAACCTTCATCACAGTCCATTCACCCTTTAGCTATAACTAAATTACACACTAAAATATAACTTTGATCATTCAAAATTTGTGTTAATATACTGCTAAGTGCAGGATGAAATAGATACTTTAAAAAAGTAAATTTAAAGGTCATCTTATAAGGAGAAGAAGAGTTCTACTTTGAGACCTATTTAAACATTGAATCAAATTCAGGGGTGTTTTTATCTGTTGCCAACCCTAAGTACTTAAGGTCTCAAATGTATTGACTAGACTTCAAATAATAATAAAATGAACAGAACAATTAAAATACAGTATCATTTAAAGATTTATGAATATTTGGTCTTAATTTTTCTCCTGCTTTAAAACTTCAAAATAAGACATTGAGATACATATTCTGATTTTCTTATATAGTTTAAGTAGAAAATAAAATTCTCATCTATTCCCTCTCTCAAAATATCGTGACTCCTATGCTGTCTAGGGTGTGAAAAATCACCCTGTTTATGGTTACTTGCTTTAGGTCACATAAAACATAATTAATTTTACTGTTGTCTGTTCCAACATATGATGCTTATTTTTCCAATAAAAACATACTTTACTGGGGTTTCACTGCAGAGAGCAAAGTTTACACTATAAAGATCAAAAGACATTTTAACTCAATTTCACATTCTTATTTTTGTGGGTTTTAACACAACCTTTAAAGAAGGCAACTATTTTTTTAATACAGTTATGTTTTTTCTTTCTTTTTAACCTGTTTTAGTCTTAAAGTTAGACATAAACCTTAATTACTCCTTCAACGGATGCTACTTTGTATTAGTCAGTAGAAGATGTCATTTCTCATCATGCTGATTAGCAAGCAGGTTGTCTTTGGCTCTTTCAAAGTGATTTACATTATTCTCTGGTTTGATTAGCTAAAGCCAGATTTGTGTCATCTACACAATGTGGCTTAAATTTATTTGTTAGTTTTAAGCAGATTTTGACAGCAGAATACAAGACAGAAAGACTCCAGTAAAAGGTAAACTAAACACATTTTCTTTTGTGGTTTAAGCCTATGCAGCAGCTGGGCACCACATACCTGCTCAGTTGCTTCGTGATCTGTTGCAATAGCAAAGAGAATCAGAAGTGTGAAAGTGAGAAGGCTCATGGGCTGAGTTAAAGACGTTTCAATAGGAAAAGCAATGGCTTTGTACACAAGCAAAGCAAAATAAAGAATTCATTCACATGGGCAGACAGGTGTCCAGCCATCTCCAGGAGAGCAGGGCTCCACCACATGTGATGGTTATTTGGGAATGGTTATGTGGATGTTCCACTGCATGGTGTGGAACATCCCTTGGGTCTGGTGTGGTCAGCTGTCCTGGCTGCATCCCCTGGCCTGAGCCTCCAGCCTGCCTGTTGCTGCGATGGGGTCTGAAGGAGAAAAGGCCTTGATTCTGTGTAAGCACTGCTCAGAAATAATTAAATCATCCCTGTGCTACCAACACAAACACAATTTGCAGCACCGGTGCAGAACATGGACCCATGCGAGCTGCTGTGAAGGAAACTAACTCTATCCCAGACAAAACCAATACATGTAAGAAAGCAAGCAAGCAAGCAAACAAACAAACAAAACCCACCAGCATTGTTAAGAATGTAATTTTTCCTGTTTTCTTTATTCAAATTTGAAAATTCATAAAGTTAATATTATTTTAATAAAATCAAAAAAGCATAAATTAGCTACAACATAAATACCCTGAAACCCAAATCATTACTCAAAAATGAATAGTGTTTTCTCCAGCAGCAAAAATATACACAAAAAATCAGCATGAATTTGGTAGAACAGCAAGGTGAAAGTGATTACCATGGAGAATCTTTTTTAGAAAGACTGCTTAAGCATATGATTATTTATATTATGTTATGCATGCTGTTTACTGTGATGACATTCAGAACAAATTATTCTGTAGCAAGTCCAAATTATATTATATTGTACAAGAATACATTTTTAACTCAAAATATTTGTGTTTCATCAATTTATAGTGGAGATAAAATTATATTTATTTATTCCAGGGAAGGTTAGATACACTTGTCTTTATCACAGACTTGTGGGAGAGCGAAAAGCTCAGGCTTCCTAATCCAGATCTTTTTCCTTATGAGAAGCAATGCAAATTTTTCAATAACACATGGTTGTGTTCTGTGTTAGGTGTCTAAAATCAAACTAAGACCAAGACAGCAATCTTGCCTGTGTTTTTCCCATGACTGGTTAACTTCACTGGCATTCAAAAATATATAATTATTTCCTTTATAGTCTGAGATTCCCTGTGTGTCTAATTGCACAGGACTTTTCAGGAACATCTATTGTAGGACATTGGTATTGATCTATGTCGTGTAAAGTGAATAAAAGTCACCTTAATGACCTTTCAAGCTTCCATGTCATACAGCTAATTTTAGAATTGGTGTTGGAGGTCCCTAGCTCTAACATTTAACCAGGAAATTTTAGCTTCTTAGTGCCAAAGGAGGCTTCACAAATTCACACAAATTCACACACACAAATTCATTTGTTCACAATACAACAATCACTAAAGTAAAGACTATTTTAGAGACAGGTATTTATCTTTCCAGACTAGATCAAGCTTGTAGTATGTAAAATCCCTTAGATATCTGTTTCATATAGTGGCTGTATCTCTGAAGATCTTCAGAGCTACTAAGACTTCTTAGTTGATACCACAGGGTAATCATACAAATTGCAATGACACACATATCTGTGCCAAGTGTGTAATATTTTGATGAGCTAGCACCTAAGGCAGTCACCTATATTAACTCTAAGAGATATTATCTGAGTTTCAAAAACTTATAGCCTGGAAATATAGTGCTTATGTCCTTCCACTAAGGTATAGTTAACTTACTGTCATTTCTACTTGAAAGAGAGTTACTACCCACAGAATGTTAGAAAGAGGAGACCTGACAGCACCATGCGGTAATTTATGACCTCTTGTTCACATCTTCACTTGGAAGACCTACTGCAAGCTCAGCAGGTCAAAGTATGATGGGTAGAAGTTACCCTTTCCTCACACTTATTTGTAGGTATTTACAAATTCAGAAAAGGCAGCATCACCCTTATTGAATGTAGTCTGATTAAGCCATCTTTCCAAAGGAAAAAAAACCTTCTGTAGACAGGTGAATACCTTTTGATCTTATACCCACACAGCAAGGTTTTCTGTATATATTTTAAGTTGAATTTCAATTGCATTGCAAAGTGAGGTAATAAAACAGCACACTGCTGGTATTGAGCTCTCATATTCTAAAGACCAGTTAATTAGGCTTCAGCAGAAAAAGTGATACTACTAAAAAAAATGGACACATGTAGACTAGCTGCTTGGAAGATGTAAATGATATTTAACACATGAAACAACAGTTCTGCTGTTTCATCTCTTTTCATCCCTAACAGTAACCAACAGGGGGTATAGCAGTTTGCTACTTAATGAGTTATAAATGATCTAATTAAGTGTCTCCTTGAAATTGTCTTTACACTTCTTTAGTGAGGTCGTTGTTTATTAAGCTTGGAATTTTATTGCCAGTCTTATAATTCAGTCAGTTTTAGTTAAATTTAGTTTCAGTTGAATTTATAAAGTTTTGATGGCATTATTTGAACATGGATTTAACAAACTAGGTTTGTATTTTTTTCCAAATTATTTATTCTTCAATAATAAATATTCTGGATTTTTTTCTCCTTCATTGTATTGAACTGAATATGGAGAATACACATACAATATGTTTTACAAATTATTTTACCAACAAATCTTCTATTTCTTCAAATTCATCTGTCCCTATAATGGTTGAATGTGAAGAAAATGGCATTTCTTATAAAATACTTGCATCACTCAGTGAATCAAGTGACAAGGAAATTTGACATACGCAGAATGCAAAATTTGGATTATCAGATTGCAAAATTGTTGGTTCAATTCATTATTTTGTTTATGTATTAGGGCAGATATTAAAAAAAAAAAAGCTTAAAAGATATGTTGTGGATAATCAAGTAAAAAGCCATTGGAAACAGCCACAAAGTGAGGGTATTAACAATGACTTCCAATTCCTGTGGAGAGAGAGATCAGTCAGGGAGGCAAAAGTAGCACAGCAATTAAACTTTATATCTTCCAGTTCAAAGACTTGCTATTTACAGGTTTTATTTCAAGGATTTCCTTTGATTTTTAGGTATCTGTTTTGTGATGTAGAACTAACAAATGAAATTTGTGATGTTCAGCACATACTCCACTGAACCTAGACAGGACAAAGCCCATTTCTAAACTTATCCTTGAATAGTCAGCACGCTATTTTGCTGAATGTGGGGTCATTGCAAGGTCAGTTTACAGACTGATGTTTGTCTATAATGAAGGATAAAGATCATAGGCTTGTCTCCCTTTCATTGTCTTTTGTGAAAACCTTAAAAATGAAATTTAAAAGTTGGGGTTTTTCTCAAATTGATTGAAGCTTCAAAATTCAGTATTAAATCCAACTATAGAGATGTGTTAATAAAAAAAACATGTTATTTTCAAATTGTCCCTTTAATATACTCATAGCATGCATACATGGTGTCCAAATAGATAATTATATTGAAAATCTGCTATTTCAAGTTTAAAAATATACATGACAAATCTTTGGAAACTATCGTCTCACATTAAGCAGTAGAATTTGATGTGATGAGAAATAAAGAAATATATGCCTAACAGATATGGAAGTGTAATTAGGAAAGAGAGAAATCAATTTGTGATATCTTAATAATATAGGTAAAAAAGTTGTTCTGGAAGGTCTGCTAAGCCCAAAGCAAATTTGGGGCTTAGTAGTTACATGCTAAGAATATACACTCACTAGAACTCAAGCCAATGTTCAAAATACACCTGAATTTTGGATATAAATATTTTTGGTTTTTAATTTGAAAAATTATATCTATATTTACTTCTTTCTCATGGTCCTTTGTCCCCATGTGATTTTGCAGAATATGGACAGTTACTACTGTTTTGCTCCATCTGAGGGTATTATTTAACCAGGTCCCTATGATGAGATAACTCAGCTGATAAAATATTTATCCACAATCTGTCAATCAATAGGGTACTGTGATACAATAGAAGCAAAGATTAATCTAGTTTAAATTAATTGTTGAAAAGGGAAATAGAAATATCTGTGTTTAGTCATAATTCAGTCACTCTGAAAGAATCAATCCTTTGTACACATTTGCTTGTACTGTAATGGAAAAACTTTCATTGTGAGAAATCTGTATATTCTTTTGATCTCATCTGAACCTGTAAACATATGTTCCCCCCTTCAAATTTTCTCTGTACCTGCATAAAGGCTCATCTTTTAATAGAAGCACAGAAGTAGGCAAGTTGAAAAGGACCTTCAGAAGTCACAGGGTCCAAAGTCCTACACAAAGCAGATTACTCAGAATCATGGCCAGTCTGATTCAGAATATCTTCAAGAATATGACCAAGAGGATTCTTCCTGAGTTCAATCACTCATACAGTGAAAGATCTTTTCCTTATATCCAGTTGGAATTTCCCATTCCAATTTTTCACACTGTGCTTTTTCAACAATTTTTCATACACTGTCTTCCTTGGAAAATTCTGGATCTGTTTTTTTGTTTGTTTTGTTTAATCACCTCTTGTTGGAGCTTCTAGGCAGCAGTAACATCCCCAAGGTATCCTCCACTTTTCAAAGCTGAACAAAACAGGTTGGCTCATCCTCTCCTTGCACAACTTCTGCTAATCTGACTCCTGATTTTGTCTTTTTGTGTCTTGGAGTCCCAAATGGACACGGTCCTGCCCATGCAGTCATCAGGCATCAAAGAGAAGGAAATAATCACTTCCCTTTATCTGCTTGAAGTGGATTAAAGGATTAAAGCAACTGTTCTAGTGCAATGGTTTTCCTAAATTGTGCAGCATTTCTTCTTCAGATCCTGAATAAGCACCCCACTTTCTGTTTTCTTTCTTCTACTGCCTGCAGTGTCACTGAATGTTTTGTAGAGACAACCCTTGTCTGTCTTCTGAAATAACCTGAATAGCTAAACATGGGTCACATAAATGAGAACCCCTGAAGGATATTCCAACTCTCCTTTCAGGAGAACTACAATTTTGGAATACATGCAGAATCTACATAATTGAAGACTTTAAGGAAATTGGAGTTAAGAAGAATGGGAAAGGTTGGTGATTTTTCCCTTTTCTTCCTGAATTTACCTTCCACAAAGTTATTAGGTGAAACAAGACATAATCAACTGAAAATTAAACGTTGGAACTAAACTAATTTATTATTAAAAATTACTATAGAATGTAAGGAAAGTCCTAATATTTCACAGTCACCACACAATGAAATGTATCAGTGTAGAGGAAGTACAGGAGGACATGTCTAGAGAGGTAACATAAAGAGGGTCTGCCAACCCCATTACGTACACAAATAGTTGGGGACTGATGCAGTTCTATCAAATGATTGAGCCTAAACAGACAGGGTAGAAATGCTCAAAATCAGGAGCGGCAGAAAAAAGATATTCCAAACATTGGTCACTGCATTGCCTCAGCTTTCCAAAGTTTCTTCAGAGTGGTCAGAATAACTGAGTAGGAAGCAAAAAGGTCCTGAAGAAATATCATTCAAAGTTACTTTATCTCTTATGCTTGCCATGAGCAGAATGTCTAAACCATCTGTCCCCAAATGGTACAAATGCCAATAACTTTATCTACTACTTAACTTTTAGATAGGAGAATCCTGTTTTGAAAAGTCCCAATAACAATATTATTAAATATTGTTCAATGCTTAATATTAACTATTGTGCGAAATGCACCATTAACCAGAGAAACTGCTGTTGTGGTGTAATGCCAGCTGCAAATAAGCATCACACAATCATTTGCTCACTTGCCACTGTTGCAATGGGGGAGAGACTCAGAATAGTGAAAGTGAGAAAACGCATTGGTTGAGATAATGATGGCTTGATAGATGAAGCAAAAAAAACCCACTCACACAAGCAAAGCAGAACAAGGAATTCATTCACCACTTCCCATGGGCAGGCAGGTGTTCAGCCATCCCCAGAACAGTAGGGCTCCATCATGAGTTAGGGTGACTTGGGAAGACAGATGCCAACATTTTGAACATCCCCTCCTTCTTTCTTCCTCTTCCACCTACTTTGTATGCTGTGCATGTTATATGGTAGGGGATATTCATTTGGTCATTTGGGGTCAGCTGTACTGGCTGTGCCTTCTCACAGATTTTTGTGCACCATGTATTAACTGGTGAGGGGGTGTGAGAATCAGAAAAACAGTGGAAACACTATTTAGCAGTAACTAAAACATCCCCATGTTATCGGCACCATTTTCAGCACAAATTTAAAACACGGCACCATATCAGCTACTATGAAGAAAATTGACTCTATCCATGCAAAAACCAACAAAACCATTTATACAAGCATCTCTAAAGATGAACAATTAATAAACAGACACATATATCTGCCATGTGTTGTTTATCTTAACATCTTGATTTCTCTTTGAGTAAACGTCACCTAATTATTCTATTTACAGCTCTTTGTTTTCAGTTTTTTTACCTTTAAAATATTTCAAATTGCTATTATCATTAGCAATTTCCTATAACCAGTACACAATAGGTGGACTTTTTATTCTTTAATTTTCTCATTAGTTCTTCCAAACTGTGAATTTGTTTTATTTGATTTGCTAAACATTTAATGTTTGTCAAGATACTCTTCATATTAAAGTCTTCTCAATGTTCTAAAACCTAATTCTAGTACCAAAAAGCACAGTGTATCTGAGCTTATTTTCCAACATTATATTTCTGCATTTCAGTGTTGGGGCCTTTTTTTCATTGCCACAGTACCTTCAAGTTAACATGAGTTTTTCTATTCTTTTCAACCCTAATTTATATTGCCAAAAGATGTCCTCCAGCCCTCAAATGGTTTTTGTGAATTTTTATGTCCCAGATGTACAGCTTGCATATTTCCCAAGAATAAATATCATTTTATTTCCAGCCAATAATTCAAACTTCTTTTGGTCTTGCTAGATAATTTCTTTATCCACAATAGTATTTGCAATACATTCCAATTTCATATTATCTAAAAATTTAATTAATGTGGCATTTGTTCATCCATCCAAAACAGAAATAAATTTGCTAAATAAAACTAGGTCTAACCCAAATGCTGGCTACACCTCCTTGGCCACTGCAATTTCACATAACTTTGTTGGTTGACCTTCAGCAGTTTTCCTTCAGTGTGACAGTGCCTGTTTGAATTAGTTTTGTAAATAACATTAGAGTTTTCTCATTAAAAGTGTTCAGTACAAGATATTATAATATGCAAACGTTAATTTTGCAGCCACACTGCAGCCACATCCCACCATGAAAACTGCAGACCAAAGTTAAGTGTCTTTTTTGAAAGCTTAAATCCTGAAATAGCAGAGGTTATTTCAGACCTCTGTGTGATGCTAGCAGGTATTTCTGCAGGAAACCACCCTGAGACTGGACAGGATACCCCATAATGACATGACACACCCCTTAGTGACACTAACAAACAGCATTTAAAATCAAATCACTCTATTATTTTCCATCTTTAGTCAATGGAGTGCAATAAACTGGAATGTTGCAGATCTTTTCATGAAAAATCCTTTCCTTAGGATATTTCCTCCTGAGAAGCTGAGAAGTAACAAGAACAAAGGGTAAACAAAGGGTAATGATTATCTTCTGTAGAATGCAACAGGTAGATCTCTGATTGGCTCATGTTAGTTTGTTTGTAATTAATGGCCAAAACAGTCAGTTGGCTCAGACTCTCTGTCCGAGACAGAAGCTTTGTTATCATTCTTTTTGATTCTATTCTTATCTTAGCTATTCTTCTGATGATACCTTTTCTTCTATTCTTTTAGTATAGTTTTGATGTAATATATATCAAAAAATAATAAATCAAGCCTTCTGAAATGTGGAGTCAGATCCTTCGTCTCTTCCCTCATCCAAGAATCCCTGTGAACACCATCACACTGGAAGAAAATGTTCTTGCTTTATAAGCTTAGATATATACTGTGCTGTTTCCTAGAAGAGTCCATTTTTTTCTCTTTGACTAATGAAAATTTATAATAGGGCTACTTAATATGTTGTAGAACATGCCCAAAGGATACTTCTCTAGGGACTCAATTGTTCTTCTGACCTGGGCACTGGAGAGAGGTTTCCCTTTAATTCTCTCTTTTCCTTTCTTTCTCTGCTTTATATTTGGTACCTTTAAATTCATGTATGCCACCAATTAAAGAACCTAAAAAGGAAGTTTTCTTCATTTAAGATTATTCCATCTTTGTACAAGAGCCTGTACCATTAGATATAAACCAACCAAACAACTGAAAAAGGGAGATGAAGCTGGTAGGTTTGAATTGGCTTGGTGCAAAACTGGATTGTTGCTGATGCATATCTCAAGATCAATCATCAAAAAGGATTTTAGGTTTTTCAGTCTTTAGGAATTTGAATTAGATTATCTATCATTTGGAATGTAACTACTGAAAAAAACATATGGAGATCAACAAAAACTTTTGGGTTATTGAATCTGATATAAAAAAAAAGTATAATTCCCTTCTTTGTTTCTTTTCCCAAGTTTTATATTTACAAAATTGGCTTTTCGTAAGATTCTTTTCTACCACAGCACATAGGTGTTTAAAAATTCATCACAATAAAATGAGGCATCACAAATAAATCTCATAAATCACAAATCACATAAAGATTTTACTTTTTAGATAACAAGTTTTCAAAACTCCTGAGAATGAGCTAAATATGGTGTATAGCAATAGTCAAAGCTTTTTACTTGTTTGCTGTGCTTAGTTCTATAGTGTTTCTTGCATTCCTGCATTATTTACATGGTTTGGAACTGCTAGAAAAACAAGCACAAATAAATCTCAATATATATCTCCAGAAAAGATACTTAGCAACACACCTTGAGAGGACACTTGAAAAGGAAGACAAGACATCTCAAGTATATGCTTTAAAGGTCTATTGCAATATCCTCTTCATAGCCTGAAAGTAACATTTATTAGTCTACTTAAAAAAAAATCTTAAGAAAAGTATCTGAAGCCATTGATATCATTCCAATTTCCAGAAAAGAGTAGAAGACATAGCTATCTAGTCAACTGGTTATTTAGATTACTTTAAAAATAATTTTTTCTAACTTTTTACATAGTTTCTTTCCAATAAAATTTATCTTCTAAAAATAATATTAAAAGTGTTAAAATTATAATAAAAAATATTGCAGGCATAATTATAGGCCCCTTTTTCATATCTGTGGAAAATAAATACATTCATTAAAAAAAAATCCAGAGAATTGTCCATTGAGGAGATGTGCTGTAAGCTGTGTAAAACCTTCGTACCAGACATCTCTTGTCATGGCGTGCATTTTATGCATGGGATAAGAGCAAAAGACTTGAAGACCACTGTCAACAGCTTAATCAATCAACTGGTGGTGTAAAGGTTTCTCTGAGCCTTCCTGACTCCATAGGAACAGGAGGAATAAACATATGGCTCAGCCCAACAGAGATGACAAAATTAGACAAATGACCTTGAGGTGGCTTCAGTCCATGTATTCCTTTCTGATGATCTGGAACAGGAATATAATGATGATGAGAATTTTATAAATACCAGGAAGGGGAATCACATTGGAATTGTCATTGAACTGTGCATTGCACTCACTGTATTTTGCTAAGTGCCACTTAAATCCGTATTGTGTTTTCAGGGATTTTGTATAACTTTTATAAAACATCATATAACTGGCAAAATTAGTAATCTTGTGAAACAAATAATATTCAAATAAGTAAAATTGATATTAAATATTTCACCCTCCACACATGGAGAGTAGCAGAGAATCTGGTCAGAAATTACCATATTATCATATGGTCAAGTACTGAAATCCTTCAGCCTCAATCCTATCCTGCCTCAATGAGGAGCTCTCTAGGCTGGCCAGCTCAGCCTTGGTGGCTGACCATCAGTAACTGCAGCTATGCTATTGCACACTCACAAGTAGGGCAGGATATGATTCTTAGGAACTGTCTGCTTTGAAAATGCACTGATAACATACACTGATAACATAATGACTGATAGCATGGAAGAATAACAATAAGCAGTATGATGCTAATATCAGTCAAGTTTTATGAAACTGGCCTTCTTTAGAAATCTTCTAAATAATCTAACCATATGTATGTCTAATTGTCTGAAATCGTCATATATGTACGGATACTCATCTGCAAGAGATGTTTCCAGAAAACGTTCTTTTTGCACAGAAGACTGAGGCTTGGTTTATACAAAATTTGATTTGAAGAATCACTCTCAACTCTTGCTATCCAGAGTTTTTGAGGGTCATAAGAGGAACACACCAGTCGTTTGGCCCTGTTCCCTCCCTACTGCAATCCTTGTCCTCCTGGTGGAAGCAGGTGTTGACTTTGGAAGCACAGCTGGCTACCTAAATCCAACAGCCTGACAAGTCTTGGTCAGAAGTGGGAGCAATTGGCCTTTGTTTAACAAGGTGGCACTGGAGCACTTGCCATCCTAACCTGCACAGCCCCAGGAGAGAGCTGTCAGGGAGGGAGGGAGCAAGGGAGGGAGAAAGGCAGGAGAGACACATTCCCAGAGACCTGAGAAGGGTCCTGTCACAGGAGGGCTACACTTGCCATGGGCATCCTGCCCTTTCTGGCCTGAGGCCTGAAGCACTGGTGAACTATGGTCACATCCTGCAGCCCAGCAGCTGTGGGAATGAATCACAGGGACAGCCTTTAAGCCTAGATGGAATATGGAAGGGTTATTTCAGCACCAGAGAAAGGGTGTAGATACTCAGAAGAGTATACATGAGAAGTAAGCTTTGATGGGCTAAGAGACA
The DNA here is from genome assembly GCF_028018845.1 of Melospiza georgiana. Lineage (NCBI taxonomy): Eukaryota > Metazoa > Chordata > Aves > Passeriformes > Passerellidae > Melospiza > Melospiza georgiana. The sequence goes on from NC_080431.1 coordinate 38,364,131, forward strand.
AGCTCCCACCCTGCTGCTCACTCATCCCCTCTTCTTTAGGGGGAGGAAGCAGAAAGCTCATGGGCTGAGATAGAAGCAGAGAGATTGCTTACCATTACTGGTAATGGTAAGCAATGATAAGCAAACTGTCATGGGCGAAACAGACTTGAGGAAAATTAATGAAATGAACTGAAATAGATTAGTATAGACAAGAAATAAAGTCAGCTATGAAAACAAGACCCACCTTTCCCCATTTCCCAATAGGTGTGGAAGTTTAATCTCAGCATTATAGAGGTGGATACTCATAATGTATCATCATGTGGAAGTGTGTACAACAGTTTCTTCTGTATTTTTATTGTTACTTTCTGTTCCTTAGATAATTTGGATTGGTAAAACATTAACTGGTCTAGTATTCAAAGTTTTAGCTTTCAACATATGGTGTGTTCCCTTTTGCCTATAAAATGATTCTGCATGTAACACTTTGATGCTCGTCCTGCAGTAATAGAACCATTGCCACAGAGCATTAGCAAGGTTTGGTGGCCAACATCTTTCTTTAGAGCAAGTTACTGCATGAAGAAAGCCAGATAGATGTATGGAGTTAACTCAAGCCCACACTCATGTCAACATGGAGTTATCTTGAACTAACATGACAACACAGATGAAGCCTCTCCCTTTCTTGTCAGGAGCATTTGTTTATCTGGTATCTGATAAGACAGAAGTAGCACATTGCCAGCCCTCCCTCTGACATTTCACTTAATGGGCTGTTTTATTTAAGAGTAAGTATTGCAGCGACCTGATGAGGTCTTCAGGGTGAGAGAAGTGGACGAGAATCTTGGGTCATGATCATGAAGGCTGGATTTATTGATATATGATATATAATACATTATAACTATACTAAAAGGAATAAAGAGAGAAGTTGCAGAGGCTGCTAAGCTAAGAATAGAATAGAAAAGAGAGAATAACAAAGTTCTGTGTCCAGCAGAAAGCAAGGACAAACTCTCCTGTGAGTGGTCAGCAAATCCAAACACTCACAGAAGCCCAATCACTGCTGCACCTGTTGTATTCCACACCAGCCGATAACAATTCTTCTTCTGGGGCCTCAGCTTCCCAGAAGATGAACAAATCCCAAAGAAAGGATTTCTATGAAAAAAATGTCTGCGACAAGTAAGGAACAATTAAATTTGTTTTCTGAAATAGTTTTCCCACTCTTTATCTTCTTCCTCAAAATTATTGCTTCTCACAGTGAAATATGTCCCTTGCCATGGCAGAAGGATTGGCCTAGGTTGTGTTTAAAGATCTCTTTCTACCCAAACCTTTCTGTGACTTTATGATTCCAGGAATTTTTCAGGAAACAGAGCAAAGACAGCTGACCCCAAGTGACCAAATGAATGATCTATATCAAATACTAGCATGCTCAGTAAAAAAAAAGCTGGAGAAGGAAGGAGGAAAGGGTTGGGACAAGTTATATTTGTCTTTTCACATAACTTTTACACATGATGGAGTACTGCTTTTCGGGAAGTGGCAAAGTTTTGAATCAATTATTTTTATTGCATTGCTTGCATATGCTGCTTTTGCTCTTAAACCATCTTTACCACAACCCACGTCTGTTTTACTTTTATCTTGGGATTACCTCCCAGGTTCCACTGCAGAGGAATGAGTGAGTAGCTGTGTGAGGCTTAGTTTCCTGCCAAGGGCAATCCACAGGAACTGGAAGCTGTGGAGTATTGCATTTTACCTCTTTTCTTATTAGGAGAGAGCATGCCTCTTCAAATCGTAATCATAACTTCTGTTTAACTGTAATATTGACTGGTGCTTGCTCATGAACACTGGGCAGTCTGCTTTTTATTATATAGTTAGACTAACATAAGCAGCATCTTCTCAGAGGAATTCCAAACTAAACCAATTAAGACCTGCTACAGGAAAGTAGGAAAGACTGCATGTATCTTTTTTCACATACTGGGATGACTGCAGATAAGTTATCCAGAAAATTGACTCAACTAATTTATCATTTATCAGATCATCCCAAGTTTGTATGTTTCTTTTTTTTTTTTTTTTTTTTTTTTTAGGGAAGCTGCTAAAAAAAATATTTTGCCAGTTTAATCTTTTAAAAATAATTAATAAAAGAAACACATTTTCTAGAGTCAACCCCAGAGTAATTCCTTCCTAAAGAGCTAGACACATCTTGCCACATTTACTTCATTATTAAATAAGAATTTCAGTTCTGCTTCTTCATTTTTCCTGTGGGGAACACAATTATACAAAATGTCTCACAGACTAACAATAAAAATTGGTTTTGTAGTGGTTAATTTGAGTCTGCTCAAAGGTTTTGTAGATCTTGCTGGCAGTTCATGTTTGACAAAAGGGATTAAATGACCAAGTTAAAAATCTCATAGCAAGTACACTGTATTATACATAAAATACCAACATTTAAAATATGAGACAAAACATAACATTGAATATTTCTTATCTTTCATGTTACCTAGTTCATGGACTTCTATAAATGCTATGAAAGATGTAAAAATATGTTTTTATTCATACTCTGTCCCTTTAATAACAGTCTGGAAATTTTGATACTGATTAAAAACTTTGTCAGGCAGGATTTTTGGTTCTGCTTCTAATCTGCCCTATTTCCTTTGTCTCGTTTTAGGGAAGTCACTTTGATCTCCTACTATTGCACCTTCCAATTCTTTGACAATAGTTCTGCTTATTGTAGAGAGAAACAGAATCCCAATGAGTTGGTTTGTCAGAAGGTGAAACACGCTATTGGCATGAAAATGACAGGAGTTCTGGAATCCAGCTTCAGGGTTATGTTCTCTAGTTATCCTTCATATTGGTCATATTTGAAAACAGAGGTTTAAGTATGTTGGTATTACGAGTTCTTACAGCATCATTGGGAAATAGAAATATATTGGTTTTGTATCTACGTACAAGATGTCATTGGTAATTCAGACACAAAACCAGTTCACAAAATCAGAACATGTGAATATGTAGCATCAAATTCAGCATACACTGGACTGTGTTTACCAAAATCTTGGCATATTCCCTAGCACAGATTTGACCCATTTCAAGTTGCGCTTGCCTTACTATTTCCTGGACATAGCTTAGCTCTGAAACTCTACTTGCCCAGTATACAGTGCTTGGAGGCCTAGGGCACTTCGCTAGCATAGAAATAGGCTGGGTCATGGTGATGCCTTCAGTGTCTGGGAACAGTTCAGAGCAATTTTAGTGCCCTCTTAGAACCACTAGGACAGATAAAGCTTTAGGATCTTGCTTGAATGTTTCTTATTTCTGAGGATCTTCAAACTGAGATCAAAGAATTGTACTTAAAAATCAATATGTACACAAGATTAAGAAAAATAATTTTAAGTCCTGATAGCCTCCCAGATAATATTTACCTTTCATATGAATTAAAATGAATGTATTTACTCCTAAGCATAGCATTTTCTTATGTCAAATATGGAAGAAAGGAAAAGTCATTTGCTTACATATTTGAATGGTCAAGAGTCAGTCAATCAACTTTGCTGTGTTCAAAAATTTTTCAACTCAAGCATATGAATTTCAATGTGTGCCTGTCCAGCTATTATTTCATTTTCATCCTCATTTTTCATCCCTTTATTTTTTATTTTCAAGCAGAAAGAAATTTGAAATTCATTACTTTTCTCTAAAAGATAGTCCAGGGTGAATATAAAAAACAGATGAATACTATCTGCTGCCAAAAGCCTTGAACCCTTAGATCTCATATCTTAGAACTGTCTTTTTATGTCTACACACCTTCTATTTCTGTGTGCTCTTTATAAGTACAAACACTGACATTTTCCTTAATACAATCACCATACACCAATTTTGTGCAAAATATGAAGTACATTTTGGTGAGATGATTAAATACAGGTTAAAGAAATCAAACAAACACATTTGAGTGACTTGCTTGAAGTCACCAAAGTAGTCAGCAGGAAGACTGGGTCTTCTCATTTAACTGAAATAGTTTTTGTTCTCTCTGTAATGAGCAAAACAGAATACTAGGTTTCTCTGCAGATAAACAGAAAGCAAAGATCACTTTCAAAACTTCAAAAATTTTTTCTTCTCTGTAATATGCCTGGAATATCATTCTTCATTTTATATACCACTGAGCTCTTTCAAATTTTCTTATTCAGTGGAGCATAGCTTTCATCACTATCCCCCCTTTCATCACTATCATCAGCTTTTTCTCTGACTTTTAGATAACGCTTTTCAAAAAGAACTTCCAAAATGAATACTTATTTCATGATCTTTTGATGATGAAGACTTAACTATTCTTGGAAGCTCACTTATCTAACATTGTGTATTGTCATTGCTTGATGTACCACATAGACAGGTACCTAGAACTCGTGCCTATAAATTTGCACCTATCTGAAATATTGTAAGAAAGCAGCCAAGTGTCAGTCCAGCACCTGTCTTTCTACTGTCTTTTTAAAGATGAAGTTGAAACAGAGTCAGTTTGCTGTACAGTTATTCATCATTTAATCAGTAATATGGTTCTTGCTTTGGGCCATGCAATAAACAACTAACAATAATGACTTGTGTACAGACTGTGTATGTGTTTATGTGCATGTTTTGCATTTTGCTATACGTGTTTGGCATGTATGTGAAATAGCATAGTATAAATAATAAATATTTAAAGGACTGTCAGTGAGAGCCTTGTTCTGAGGGTTTTAATACTGGAGGAAACAAAGAATCCTATACATTTAAAGAGGATTTAAAGAGACAGGAGCTACAGGACAAAGCTGATAGTGCCTTGTAAATTATGTGTTAAGTTTTATTAAAAGTGCATGTTTGGTGTCATATATTTTTTCATGGTCAAGAAGGGAGGGGATTGTCCCAATTTGCCCTGCACTGGTGCAGCCTGTTATCAAGGTTTGTGCGCAGCTTTGGTCAGCTCAATATAATAAAGATATTAAAGAGAGTCCCAAGGAGGATTCTGTTTATCAATATCAATTAAAGATATTGAAGAGAGTCCCAGGGAGGGCAACAAAGATAGTGAAGGGGCTTGAGGGGAAGATGTATGAGGAGCAGCTGAGATCACTTGGTCTGTTCAGCCTGGGGGAGAGTGAGGGGAGAGCTCATTGCAGTTAGACCTTCCTCATGAGGGTAAGAGGAGACACAGGCGCTAGTCTCTTCTCCCTGGTGACCTGTGACAGGACCCAAAGGAATGGCCTGAAGTTGTGTCAGGGGAGGTTTGGATTGGGTATTAGGAAAAAGTTCTTTACCCAGAGGGTTTGAAACAGATTTCCCAGAGAAATGATCTCACCACTAAGCCTGGCAGAGCTCAAAAAGTGTTTGAACAATACTCTTTAGTGTGGCTCTTGGGGATGGTGCTGTTCAGGGGCAGGAGTTGGACTCAATGATCTTTGGGGGTTCCTCCCAACTCAACAAATTCTGTGATTCTGTGAGATTAGACTCACATACAACTAGGATCCAATAAACAACCGGGCAACTCAGCATAATAATTTTTAAAAACACTCTTGTCTGAATTGCTGCAGGAGTTGCCTTTTATTCTGCTCCAAAGAATTTTTAAATATTAAGCAGTTACGCCTTTTACTGTATTGGTAGCAGTTGTTACTTATGAAAAACTTCCAGTGTTTTTTTCTTATCCTGGGACCACATTTTTTCAGTATTGTTTTTTCCCACTAGAGTTGTGTTTCATGAATCTATCAGTTAAAATCTTGATGCACAATAAACAGATGGGTCCTGAAAGTATTATTTCATTCTTTCTTTCAATCCTTTGCAAATGTTTAAGGCCTATAATACAAGTGTCATCAGATAAGGGTATCAATAAATGTGAAATCTATAAATGCAATAACCACACATGCAGAATTTTAATAATCTTACTTGAATTTCCATATTTAGAATATATGCATAGAAATAATCTAGAAATACAGAAAATATAGGTGTTAATGTAGGTTTCTATCTAAAAGTCATATTATCGCTTTAGTGTCAGTGGCATTAGGTGTGGGATTCAGTTGTCTAAGCAGATGCACTTAATGTCATTTAAAATATTGTATGGAATCCAGGGGGCCTACTTCCAGGGGTTGGAAAACATGTCAAAAGGTCTATAGTAGTCACATACATTTCTGGACATAAGGCCTAATTTCATTTTTACCCTTATGTAGGAAGCAAATGTCATGTGATATCCCCCGGGGATTTTGCCTGGTCTTCAGTTGCTGCTCAGAAAAGGCGTAGATCTCCCATTGGTGTTCAAGCTATTTACAAAAGTAATAGGTCTACTAGAGGTCCAAAAGAAGATCTGTATGCAGGCTGGTAGCTAGACATCAGGAGAAATCCCAAATGGTGCAAGCCATCTAGCTGATGGCAGCTGTAGTGACCCTGTTTGTTTAGAGACCTAAATTGATATGCCTGGAATTTGGAGCTGAATGACATTCCAGAAACTGTGGATACCATCAGTCAGCTTTAGAGGGTCTGGCCTGAAAAACATGAATCAGTTGACACAAATCACTCTGGTGCAACTGTCCAGGGAGTCAGTGGACGTGCCACCTGATATTCTCCATCATTATGCAACAAGTCTACAGGATTAACTCAACTGTATAAATGTGATTCATAGATGCTCACATTTGACTAGATGAATACAATTCAGAACAGTTTATGTGGCACTATTCATTCCATTCAGATGACAGTCCTGAAACTTCTATTTATTCCTTCCAGCATGTAATTTCCCATGCAGCTTTGTAAGTTTAAACAATCTCTTGAAAGGTCAGATGTCGACTACTTTGATCCATTTCAACATTTATAAAAGGTGATGTTTAACATGGTTTGCTGATAAAACAAACCCCATCATTTTTATAAGAAATGCTTGCTGTATCAACTTCTGAAACACTAGGATTTCTGAATAGAAGTGACTTAAAAAGGCCAGTTTTGAACATATATATATATATATATATATATATATATGTGTGTGTGTGTGTGTGTGTGTGTGTGTGTGTGTATGTATTCGTCCCTAAATTATATCTATCTGATGGAATATATTCTGTACACATAACTCAGTACTAAAAGGAAACAAACATACTTCCTACAACTAAGTGCACTTCTCAAAATAACTTCCGACACCTCTGTTCTATAAGAAAAAAAAACATGACCAAAAAAATGCAAAGAAAATAGAAGTTGCAGGGACATTTCTATCAAAGTGGAAAGAGTAATTTGGCAATGTACATTTCAGAACTGGAGAAATCATCATACAACAAATTTAGAAAGTAACATTCTGTTTTAAACTGTTCATCTTTATTCTTCAAACACAACATGAATCTTGTGAAATGTTAGGTCACAAAATATAACAGATTTCTCCACATTAATAGCTGTATTTTTTAAGTTGCAATTCTTACCTCAAGTAACCATCTCAAATGACACCAAATAAAAAAAAAAGTAGTATTTTATCAGAATGTATTTTTGTTCCCCATATTGTGTCTTTCTATTGCCAGTTACCTTGTCTACATAATATTCAAAATGGTTTTTATCGTTCAAGTTAAATTGCACATATTTCTGATTTCTGAAAAATGCCAAAGACATTAAAGTATCAGTAATTGCATGAAACCCATTTCTACCTCCTTATTGACATGGTTCCTCAGTCATGGCAGGTTTGTTCACCAGGATGACTGTGTCTGTCTTGTGTGGTAGCTCTGGGTGTAGGTGCCCAGGCGTTGGTAGCAGAGAACATTCAGCAGTGCCTCTGTGAGGAATGGCTGAGGCTGCCCTGTGCCAGACACAGAGTTTCCAGCTGGCTCCAACCAACCCATCTCAGGCCATGGCTGTGCCAAGTGATGATGGCGGCACAGCCAGGAAAACATAAAAACATAATTAGGAATGGGCAAAATGCTGCACAGGCAGTGAAGAATGAGCGAGCAGAAAAGCGAAAACATGAGGAACAAGCCTGCAGAAACCAAAGTGAAGGTATGGGAGGAGGTGCTGTAGATGCTGAACCATAGGTTCTTCTTCTGCTCCTGGAGAAGACAACACTGGAGCCAATACCCACCCTGCAGCCTGTGTCTGACTCCACAATACAAGAGTTGGAAACCCTTCTGAGATAAAGGCAGCCCATGGAAGGAGCCACACTGGTACGGGGGAAATGTTTGAGGAGAAAGAAACATCAGTGAGAAGTTGTTATGGACTGATAATAACCCCCACGGTTCATCTGTTTCTGGCTACATAGTAACAATCATAATGAACACCTAACTTTCAATTAAAAATATTGTGTTTGTGAAGGACAGTGATACAAAGTTATTAAATGCACCTATGCATTGCATTAATTCTACAAAAATCAGAGTAGATAAGAGAATATAGAGCTTGGAGAAATTTTTTTATATCTGCTTGTATGTGTAACTCTGGTTCTAGTTCTAGATCACAAGACAAAAAACACAGAAAATAAATAGTTCAGAATAAATTATGATGAGCTTTTATCATCCAAATAAATGTGATATTCTGGATATTCTCTTGAAGAAAAATATTTATTTTATTAATGTACCTGATAAAAGAAAATAAAGATTCAACATGTCTTCATAACATCATGGCAGAGGTTAAAAATGTCACTTTCCACAGAAGGTTTTTACTAAAAGTGTTTTCATTTAAACGGTGGTATGACTAAATATTGGAGCACATCTTTGTATCTTTTTTGCAGTCTTTTGTTGAATCTGAAGCTATATGAATGGTCTCGTGTTCCTTGTGTGCTACTTCCAGAAGCTGAGTAACCCTTACAGCTGAGGTTGACTGATACTTTCTGTAAGACTTCTACAATCAAGCAGAATTCACTTTTGCATATCACATTTTTGTATGAGGTTTTTAACTGGGAGAAGTGACAACCAGGAAAAAGTGAATGCTAGAAAGATTTTAGAAAGTGTTATTTTTCCCCATATTAATAAGTACTTGGAACAGTTGTTTCTGGTTTTGTTTTTTTTTTTTTCAAAAAATAGACAAAAAGAAGTAAATACTACCATTATGTTTTGGACAAAAAGCTTTTAGTAAGCATCATGTTACTCTGGGATCAGAAATAAGCCTCAAAATATGCTCAAAAACCCCCTATTTCTACTAATGTTTTATATTTTTAAAACTATTCTTCATGAATTATCATTATAAAATTGCCACGTACCATCAGATAAAAACCCTAGCAATTACTTCTGTGATTTGGTTGTGGGGGGATGAGTAGGATTTCTACTCTCACTTTCTCCAAATTTTTCAATGTCTGAGAGGTCACACAACAACATAATGAAGGTTGCTCTGAATGATTAAATTTTGGTCTGCTTCTGAATGAGAAGCATGAGGGGAATAAAGGAAGGCTGTTTCGTTCAGATTTGAAGTGGAAGTTTAAAATGCAATGATAAATATAATCCTGCAATCATTAAAAATAATAATTAAAAACAATGGAATGTTTGCCTTTTGTCATTTTCCGGACAAGTTCCTGCACAATTTGGTATGAGAACAATGAAGACCATTCTTTGGGTATGTGTTTAACTAAAGGACTTCCCCAGAATCAGTAATACCATCGTAAAGTCTGGATGGCTATTACTCATTGCATTAAATTTCAGTGAGTGAGTTGGCATCTATAAAAACTAACCAAACCAAACAAAAAATACTGCTACAGAAGGAACAGACTCCCTCCCTCCAGCATTTGTTCACCATACTAACAAAGTGTTAACGCAAAGCCACCTCTTGCTGCCTACAATTGCCTTACTTACTACAGCTGGTGTTTGTAGTGATTGCAAAGATCCAACCCTGAAAGCAACCATTGTAGAGGAGCTAAATGATTTCAAATAATGGTATGTTTATTCTTTGGTAGGAATAGTTTTAAACCTCTAGGAAGAAAAAAAAATGAAGTTATTTTGTTAATCTTGCCAAAGAAACATTAGAAACTGTGACAACACAAATGAAAATCCATTTTAGACTGTTGAAGCAGCATAGCTCAAAGTGCTATCAGTACCCAGTCTCTTTTCTTGTTGAAATTGCAAAGTGAATGAATACAACTCAGAAAGAAATGGCTGAGGCACCTGAATGTCAGCCCTGAATGTTCAATTATTTCCTCTATTCCTCTGTAGATTTTTAATGTGATGCTGAACAAATTATTTCAATATAACTCTTCACAGGTGATCATTAACTGTGCATTTCTCATTCCCTGGTGCTTAAACTGAAAATCAAGGTTCCCACAAGCAAAACCACTAAGCATTTGAAATGCATTTTGAATGAGAAGTGTAATTGGAAAATATTGCAGTGTTAGAATGCTGAGGCTCAGAAACAAACAGAAAATCTCAATCAAAAAACTCCATAGTAAAACAGGGGCTAGGCTAACAAGTATTTTCTTAATCACTCTATTTCAATGTTTTCTCAGTAGCATGATCATTTCTCTAGGTATAATTTTGGTGGGTTGACTACGAGGTGCCCACAAAGGCTTTTTATCATTTCTCTTCCTCAACTGGATAGGAGGCAGAAAGTATGTCAAAAAGCTTGTGGGTCAAGATAAGGACAGAGAGATTGCTTTCAAGTCACTGTCATGGGCAACACAGACTCAACTAGGGAAAATTAATTTAAAATTTCATCTTCAAATTGAAGTAGGATAATAAGAAATAAGAACAAACATTAAAAGCTCCACATCATCCTCTCCCTGTCTTCCTGAGTTCAACATTTATGGCAAATTGTCAGACTTTCTATAGAGGGACTTTAGGTTGGTGAATGATTTGAAGAATTGTTGAAAAGAGCATGAGTTGGTCCCCTGACTTGAGAAAGGTCCTAACAATTGAAGAGTGACTAGTGGGAAGTGGAAGCTCAAAGAAAAGCACCCACATATCTCTACTATCTTTTGGCCTTATTACTCTTAGACTGTCTGACAAAGGTCAGACAGCTTTTATTGCCATCTTAGGGGAGGTAGGAGGACCAAAAAATTTATTCCACCTCTTCAATCGACTGTAAATTCTGACTGAAAGTAACTGAGACCTGCTTTAAGTCCGATTTGCATATTGACTTTCACGTCTCTCAGAATGCAAATTAAGAGAAAAGATAACATACCTTATATATAAGATGACAATCCCCAAAATTCCATCTACAACATGGAATTATTTCATCCCTTTGGGAAGGGACAAAAATCATAGTATAGAAGGGGAACTAAAAGAGAGAGAGAGAAACTCTTCTGATTGCTTAGGATCAGCCAACAGGCTTTTTCTCTCCTCCTGCCCTGAAGGGTCACTTTTAGGTGAGCTTTGTGCTATCTATCTATCAATCTATCTATCTCTATTCTTGTTATCAGATCTCTATTACTGTACATTCTGCCATGACACATATTAATACTCAGTAGTTAGTGCATTTATCACCAGCAATGCTGAACCTGCCTTTCTGTCGCTTCTATAAACTCTGCTATTTGTGAATATGGACTGTGTAATTCTTATTGAACACAGCCACAACAGCGGTATAGAGCTGGCAAACTGCGCTATTTCTGATCTGTGATTGTGCAATTTCTTATTGAACTCAACCAGGCTGACAGTGCTAAATTGTCTGTAATCAGAAATTAAGGCACCCAGCTCCTCTGATCTCTGAGGACCAGCTGTAATGCTGAGGGCTTTATTTTCTGACAAATTTCTATACTGTTAATGCAGCAACTTGACTCTCAAATTCTCTACACATCAGCAAATGGGCACAGGGAATGGTTGTTGCAAGCACTTTGCCAAAGTCTCTCTCTTCCAGTCTTCTCTCCTCATGTGCTTTCTCTTCTCCAGCATGGGATCCCACCCATGGGAGATAGTTTTTCATTAAAGACATTCATTCTCCAAAATGGGTCCTTCCAGCAGGCTGTGTTTCTTCACAAATGGCTCCAGTTTGTGTCTTCTCCTATCCTTCACCGACTGCTCCAGCATGGGTCACCCGTGGATACACAGCTCCGACCAACCTCCTCCAGCACTGGCTTCCTTCACGGGCCACTGTTTCTGTCATGAACCTTATTCAGCAGAGGCTCTCCAGGAGGTCACATCTTCTTTAAGGACACATCCAGAAAGACAGCATCTCCATGATTTGCAGGTGGATCTCTGCTCCCCTGTGGGTGTCCATGGACTGCAGGGGCACAGCTGCCTCATGATCTTCATCACTGACTGCAACTCCAGCACTTGGAGCACCTCCTCTCCCTCCTTCTTCACTGACCTTGTGTCTGCAGAGTTGTTGCTCTCACATATTCTCACTCTTCTGTCCTAGCTGCTGCTGTGTAGCAGTATTTCCACCTTTTTAAAAACATCATCAAAAAGGTACTATGAGTTTAATGAGTTTAATTCTGTCTAATACATATATTCTAAAGACAAATTCCTTAATATTTGTGAAGAACTTACTCTAAGACCACATAAAAGCTGATGCCCTCTCTTAAATATATATTTTGAAGTAATCTTCATATATTAAAAAAAATATTTGTTGTATGTAGAAATGGTGAAGGAGGAGTGTGGAATTATTTTTATATGAGGCGATGCAATTAAATACTTTCCCATTTATATATACACAAACAAAATTAACTGTTTATGGCTTAATTTTCCTTTGTTTTCTTTGTATTAGAGTCATATTTAAATACATACTGTAATTCTTTCTAGGAAAGCTCAGCCTTGCTCCTTTCAACTGATGAAATTTTAGAGCAATAATTCTTATCTGCGAGAAAATATTCTAGGTTTAGAAGTTCTATTAATTTTTTTTCATTTCACTTACAAGACCACTATACTGTACTACATCTCAAATGGAATATCAAATCGTGTACTTTGTTTGCTTCTTTTGTTCTTCTAATTAAAGCCTCAGTTAAGGAAGGGCAGCAGTCAGTTTGGCATGAGTTGCAGTTCAGTAATTTGTGCTTAATAGTGCAGTTCTTGGTCTCTTACTGTTGTTGCTTGGTGCCTTTCTTCTGTGGTGCCTTTCAAACAACAGGCTTCTTTATGGATTAAAATTACATATAACATTAAAAAAAAAAAAAGAATGATTCAGTGAATTACTCACACTCTATGCCACAAAGCAAGTGGCAACACTAAATTATGCTTTTATGTCCAAAGTTGGAAACAGAAAATTGTTATATTGCTCCAGCAGCAAAACTGAAAAGAGTAGAATTACAGATTCAAGGAACTGTAGAATATTTTGGGAAGGAATCATTAAAGATTGTCTAGTTCAAACATCCTGCTAAGACAAGGCACATTTTTAACTAGATCATGTTGTCAGAACCCCATTCAGCCTAACTTCGACTGCCCCATCTATCACCACTCCAGGCAAACTGTCCCAGTAAGAATTTTATCCCTATATCTTAATCTAACCTTTTTCAAATTAAAACCATGCCCTCTTGTCTTGTCACTAGATACCCTTGCAACAAATCCCTCTCTTGTAGCTCTTGTAGGTCCCTTTTAAGTGCTGGAAGGGCACAATGAAATCTCCCAGCAGCCTTTTCTTTGGGCAAAGTATCTTCAACTCACAACTTATCTTCACAGGAGAGGCATTTCAGTGCTTGGGGGTGTTCATGACCCTCAGCTGGACTTGCTCCAACATGTCTGTGTCTTTTTCATGCTGGAGAGCCAGATCTGAACACATCACCCTAGGTGGGGTCTCACCAGAGACTCCACTTAGGGTGATGGGTAGAGTAGAGGGGCAGAATCACCTTCCTTGGTCTGCTGGCCGTGCTGCTCTAAATGTGAGTGCACATTGTTGGCTCATGTCCAGCCTCTCATCCACCAGAATCCCTAAGTCCTTCTCAGCAGGGCTGCTTTCAACCTGTTCATCCTCCAGCCATTATTAATACCAAGGGGCATAAATTTTCCCTTGGATATGAGAATCTCAAACCACAGCTGCAGTGATTTGCCACTCATTTCTACTTCATGGCATGAAATATGCATCAGTAGCCTTTAAAAGTCCATTCCATCTATTGTTTCTTTACACTCAGCAGTCCAACAACATGTTGGAGGGCTTATATGTGCCCAGTTCTATAATCAGAATTCCACACAATGAAAATTCCACACTACATCTAGCTTGTGACTTTAGATTGCCCTACCTGGATCATTTAAAATCCACCAACATGTCACTGGACTGCTGACGCTTTTTGACTACACATGGCAGGTAAATATGAGAATAATTGCTGTCCATAGTACTTGTTCATTGTCAACCAATTTCTAAGCTTCCTTACCACTTTGTTGTGATAGTGGGAAAGAAAGCATGGCTCAGCTACAGAATTCAGTTTTCAGTGTTTTCTTGCTAGCTGGTTCAGCCCTGACCAATACATTTCTGTGCAGTATTTTTAGACTATGCAGATCTATCTTTTAGAAGCTCTTCCTGCTTGTATGGATACAAAGTAAAAAGGGATGGGAAGTTTTTAGTGAGATTTTTTTTTTTCTTTTTCCCTAGGAAGGTGTTAATAAATGCATTTTGGGACAGAAAAAAACAGCCAAGAAAAAATAGAACATGGCAGCAGAAAAAGATCATAATCTGAAGAACAAGTACTGACTGAAGTCAATATTGACATTAGAGCAAAGATATTCAATTTAACAGTGTTTGGCTGCAATTGCCTCCCTGAATTTGCTTGCTAAAATTATGGAAAAACTATATAGATTTAAAATACTTCCTGAAATGTCAGCATAAAAAGAAAATTTGATTCATATGTAATAATGCTCCATGCTATTGTGGCAAATTTTTATACAGTATTTTTGTTCCAGTATTCATGACCCATATGCCACTTTTTTTTTTTTTTTTTAAATTCTTCTCCTTTTAAATATACTGGGGAACTGAATGGATAATAGGAGGTACATTTTAAATTTAAAAATCCTCCCAAAAATGAAATTAAAGTGAAAAATATTGGTTTATCCCTTAAATAAAACCTCCAGAATATAAAAACTGTCATACTTAATTGAGAAAGAGATCCATCTAGTCTAGTATCCAGTCACTGACTTTAGTAGTAATAGTTGCAATACGAATTTATATATTGATTTTCAACAGGAAAGTTTTCTTATAACTCCTTTAGGTAGTTTTATATAATGACCATATTTAAAGCAAAATAATAACATTTATAATTTTTGTTAAATGCTCAGAAGTCTAGATGTTCCCCACCAACAATGCTGAATGCCAGCTCATGGGGAGGAGGAATTCTGCCCCAACACAACTGAAGAGAGAAAGGGCCCATGCCAAAGGGGCTGTACCTACAGGCACACCACTCCACTCCCAGCACATGATTCAAGGTCCTGGGAAGGTGTGATCCCCAAATCCTGCAACCTTGTAGATGACTGACACTGTCAACCTCCAGACTAAAAGTCAGAGGAGCAAAGATATACATATTCAGCACTGGAGCAAAGATATACATATTCAGAGTTGCTGATGGGGGATTATATATTTTATGCATATTACTACAAAATATTTTCTATATTCATTACATAATTTGGATGGGTAACACATTAATTGGAATAACATTTGAGTGATATAGTTTGTTCATTTTGCTGGTAATTAGATTTTGAGAGTATCAGCCATTTATTTTTGTGACATTCAGACTTTTAATCCCACTACCTGGACCTTCTTCTCATGGAGAGAATAGAAGTAATTTTTTTTAAATACTTTTTCTTTTACTCCTACATCTTTTTTATAGAAGCAGTCTTTATTTTTTTTTTTTGTGTGTGTGTTTTTTGGTTGTTTGGTTGGTTTTTTCAGTTGCATTAAACTGAGAAGAATAACCTATTTAATACTGGACTGCATCGTGGACAGATTAGAAGGAAATCTCAGAAGACATTTCATACTTTCCATCTCTGCTATGTTAAATAATATGAAAAACTGTAAAATTATGCAATTTTTCTTTGCTCTTGAATCATAGCTCTTATCATCTAAGGATTTTTCCCCTGAACAAACTGTACCACCAGACTGAGGGAATGTTTTCAGTTCACTCGCCATTGGTTCCTTCAGAATACTGGCAAGGGACCCAGTGCAATAAGGAAATGGCTTTTCTAGTAAATATATCTCACATTTAAAGCATTGACTCAGCAAGAAGCACAGAGGGACGCATCTCATCACCTCAGTTTAACTCAATGTGTATTAAAATTGAGCTATGTTATGCTTAGTCATAGCATAAAGAAGCTGTGGATTGTATTTTCCACTTTCCCACAGGGTGTCTGAGATGTAATGTTCTTTCTTGGGTTGTGGTACTGCTCCTGGTTGCAGATAGGCTACGACCACTTAGCCTATTGCTTTCTGCTACCACAGCACTTGCTCTTTGTACGCTCTTTGAACGCTCTGCCAGGGGCTGTACACAGCTTAGGACTTCTTTCTGACCACAGACCTGGTGGCACCCACCACAGACCATCAGTGACAGATCATTCCCAAGCTCATGCCTTCAGCTGCATGCAAGCTAAAGCAAAAGAAAAAAGTGGAATGGATGCAGGGGTCCAGCTGCTGAAACATTTGGATAATCCAGTAACTGTTTTCCCACTGAGACTATTAACTGAATAATAATATGAAGAGTTAGAGAGGAAAGTTGTGTGAATTCAAAGATTTTAATTGAATTTCACTCCCCGCTTTAAATACAACACTTTTTGCTTTTTCTCCAGTGAGCCAAGAACAGGTAAATAGATAGCAAATAATGCTATAGATAGCATGTAGATATAGATAACTACTTATATTTGCTAAAAGGTCAATCAAGTGTTATGATATCTTGCAAAGATAAAAAATAAAATAAATTATCTGTGCAGTGACATACGATCACAATGAAATTCATTAGTCTCTGATGTACCCCAGTATTTAAAAAGGGATCTGTTTAAATGGGGATCGAGAGTTATATAATAAAAATTTCATGCTGAATAGCACACACAGAATTACTACATTGTTTATATTTCCTGTGTTTCTTGTAACCAATTTTTTCTTTTTTTAATATATCTACTGCTATATTAGCTGTTAGGGTTGTAATTGGTTTTTATTGAATACATATTGTTTCTTCATGAAAAAAAAAAGCAAGGTGATACTAGGTGTGATAGTCTAAATATTTTCTGCCCAAACATAAAACTCTATTTACACTTAAATCAGACTTGGGTTTGACTTTGTCGTAGTGACACAATGTCAACCTTATAATTCCATATCCTCTTCACCAACAGGGCTATATGGACTTCTGTTAAGATTCTCTAGTACCTGGTATCTATTTGTGAGCACTTAAAAAAAAACAACCCAAAAAAACCCCCTCATGCATTTATGAATGTGCTTGTGGGTTTGGAAAGAAGTGTATTGAGAGTGATGATCTGTACAGAAATTGCTCAGTTAGTCCATTATACAGTATTTACCCCTCATTTTCTAGAGGGATGAACACCAGCATGCTGTAGCCTCCTTCATCCTGACATCAAAGAAATTTTGGATTTTTGTGTTCATTACATGGTTGCCTCCAGCTGGTGAAAATCACTGGGGAGGAAAGATACTCTATGCAAGTACAGGTCTTTTGAGAAAACTAGGCTGCCAAGTGATTCAAAGAAATGCAGTCTGGTCCAGAGAAGATATTGGTAATTTTGACAGTTCCGTTTTTCACTTAAGATCCTAGTACTGAAGAGAGGCTTTGGAAGTCATGCTCACAGTTTAATTAGTTTGAAAAAAAAATAGTGGTCAACAGAAATTTTTTTAAATGGTCAATTGAAAATTAAAAAAAGCCAGTTTCCAGCTTTCTTTAGTTGTATGAAGATATACATACAAGTACCATTGCAGACATGCAATGGAGTCAGGATCCATGAAATGATAGCCACAATTTATCTGCAACAGTAGTGATCCTTCCAATAAACTTAATACACAGGGCAACAAATGAACCACACCCAAGTGTCTAATGTATTTACACAGAGGCAAAAGTCTGAATTAAAAGAAATGTTTAATCATTCTGATAAAAAGTTGGGATTTATCTTCCTTTAACACAAACAGCTCATATCTGAGGTGAATGGAAAATATCCAGTCATTAAAAATATGCTCTTTGCTGCTTCTGTCCATGGTCTAATAATTCCAACACTGTAATAGGAGAATGAACTGAAAGACAATATTTTTCACTGATATTTTTCACCTTTAACTTTATGGTTAAAAGACTTAAAGGACAAGTAACCATGCCTCATTAAGTATATCTGATAGGGCAGGGTCCTTCAGTATCCCCAGTTTTAGGATATCGTTTAAAATGCACCACAAGCAGAAACAAAGCATTCGCCTTAGCACACTTGGATGATTTTCTACTGCTTCTCTCCACATTTCCTGCTGTTAAACACAGGTGCAAAGCTTTTGTCATAATTTTAGATGTGGCAAGATGCATATCTGAGCACCCTAGGATATTAGTGGATCATTATTGTTCTTGATATTGGCATTGAAGAGTAACCTTGGTACCTTCAATTTTTTATGGGTGTATTATTCCTGTTGGCTTAAATCCATAAATTGTTCTCAAAGGTGTGCTGTAATTTACCTCTGTGAAAAGCGAACAAACAAACAAAATAAAAACAACATGGGAAACAAGCCTGGAAAGCATAATTTTACCTTAAAGTTGTTTAGAAATGAGGATAACTTGAGAAGATGCATGGGCTTATTCATAATACACCCTTGAAAGAATTGGCTTCTGGCTCTGCTAGGCTTTCATAGCTTAAGGATGCAGTCACATTTTACCTGAGATTATCCTATAGAGATCACAAAGCATCTTAAAGATCTGTGTTTTGGACTACCCTTTGACACCCAGTAAGATTCATAAGTCTATAGTATAAAGAACTTAGAAGTGGTTCTTTCTGTACTTTTCCCTTGCTACTGCATTACTTTTTTCCACATCTTCCATCTTTGAAACTCCTTTTTGAACAGGATGGAGCTTATTATAATTACTGAATTATACCTGGGGAGCAGAAAGGGTATGACATTATAAAAAATGAGTCCTAAACTTCAGTAAACTGGATATGTATGCTTTCTTACTTAGTGCCCTTTTTATAAGAGCTTGGCTGCAGAATTACTTTTTCTTTAATGCACCTGAATCTTTCCATTGCTTTCTCTACTTTAAACTTCATGGAAAGAAATCACTTTAAATACATGCCTCAGTTCAGCACAATTTCTCTCACTTTAATGGGCCTTTATTGGAATGGTTGATAATATTTTTTAATTTTTAAAAGGATTGAGCTAAATATTGTCCCAGGACCAATGGGTGTAGTTGAAGGCCCTGGGAGAACCTGGGCAAGATCATCAAGAGCCAATAATACAGAGACTTGTCAACATCTATGTTTATTTCAACAGGTATGCATATTTCCATCAATAGAATAATTTCATCATCTCCCCGCAGAAAAGGTCTTGGGGGTCCAAGTTGGCAGTCCCAGGGACATGATCCAGCAATGACCCCCAGAAGACTGGTGACATCCTGGCCTGGATATCAGCAATAGTGTGGCCAGCAAGGACCAGGACAACAGCTGTTCCCCTGAAATGGACACTGGTGAGGCCACACCTCGAGTTTTGTGTTCAGTTTTGGGACCCTCATCACAGGAAAGACACTGAGGTGCTGGACTATGTCCAGATAAGGGCAACTAAGCTGCTGAACCTTGTAAGTTGCAAATTGGATAATGGGAGTATGGGGGATCACACTCTTTCAGAGAGGGAGTTAGGTAGCAATTTCTGGAATAATGAAATATGCCAATTGGGTCTAGCATGTAGTTAAATGAAAGATTACACAGGAATTCAGCAACTGGAAGTTTAGAAATACTGCCCTAGCATCTTTTGCATGTAATAGATAGATAGATAGATAGATAGATAGATAGATAGATAGATAGATAGATAGATAGACAGACAGACAGATAGATAGATAGATGCATTCATACATACATACATAGGATTTGATACATGCTCTGTTCCATTCCATCCTCTGAAAAACTGTATTTGACAGTAACCATAGCAGCAAAACTGATTAGGCGTACTTGAAAGACCAAATGACATAATAGAATTTTTATTTCGGGTTTTAGTAAAGGAAACTTAATACTGTATACAAGTATATTCAGTTCTATTCTAAAATGTTTTGGTGGATGAAATGGCTGAAATAGTCACATTTTTAACAGAAGCAAAATTTTAGGTTTTTCATACAGTCTTAAGAAATTGGACTCAGCATTGTGTGGCTGAACTCATGAAAGTAACCTTCAGTAGCAGTTGTATTTTTTTTTTTTTTTTTTTTTTGCAGATCTGTCTTATGGCCTACATCTTTGACACCTTTTCAAGCACTTTCTGCTTCTGCTGAGTTGCTTCTCAGATCAAGTGTTATTTCAAGACAGATGCAGAGCAGTTATTATGTTTCTATTGTTACTTGATGTACTGCTGTAAACCACTCAAAATGAAGGAATAGCACACCCTGGAAATCTACAGATGAAGAATTTCTGGAATCCCTCTTTTCTTACCAGAAGAAAAGTTTTACCTTTACAAGGCTAGGACTTCTCATACTGATCTCCATAAAGGAAGATATTTAGTGACTATTGCAGTGCAGAAGACATCATTAAAGTGAATTAAATACATGGAAATTTATATCACACTTCTGCCCTCTAAGGAGTTGTAAAGCATATCGGATAATTTCTTTCTCAATATGACTTTTACAGTACTGCATACACGTTCCTGGAAGCAGAAACTGAAACACACTACTATTCACATCTTAAATTGGCCTTGTTACATTTAGAATATAATTTTCACCTGTTTCTTCCTGGGTCTTTTTGTGAGTTATCATCATATTTAATCAAATAATCATTGTTTGTTTGTGTTCCAGATTGGTTTCAACTTTACTTCTTCAACTTTACCACTTCTATTAGGTATGAGCCCAAAGCTGAGAAGTAAGCAATAATATCTCAGTTCCTGGACTACTTCATTCACTTAACATGACAGGTTCTGGGAGTGTTTAAAATAGCAAAGAAAGGCAGTCATCCATATCCAAATATATGAGTTAGATAGGTTGAGTTGTAAGAAAGGATTTCCAGAGACTCCTCATCTGACATAAGCTGTGCTTATTTAAAGAAGCACAAGGAAAATTCCTACTCTCTATTTCAGCTAACCAGACACAAGCCAGCAGAGATAAAACCAAGACACTATTTCATTTTACCTAAAACAATAAGTTATTCTTTGTGGGAGGACATACTGAAATTATACTACTGACATGGGTGAACCCCACTCTCTCTGACTGAATTTCAGCCAAACTCTGGTCTACAATCTTGCTTGTAAATATATCCTTGGGTATCTAGGGCAATCTTCTTCTTCCTAATTTTGTCTGATTTAAGTAACCTAAGACAATTTGTCTCAGTTTTATTGCCCACACAAAGGCATGACACAGCATTGGATGTTAAATTATTCCTCACTGCATTCATCTATTGCTTCAGAAAAAAAAAAAAAAATCAGGTTTCTTAACCACAAAGTATTGTCTGCTTGTTTAGGAAGCTTCTAATCCATGGTTTCTGGAATGCAGATGTCATTGAGTTTCATGGTATGCACTGACATCTGTTCTTTTTTATAAGTGAGGGTCTTAACATCATATCAAACTTCCCTGGACACTTCAGGAATTTCTCTACTTGCAAATTTTGCATGCTTAGTAGGTGTGATATATCAGCCTTACGGACAAAAAAGAAAAAGCATCTCAGAAATGCAACAATATCAGAAAAATGTTTTGTCTGTTCTAGGAAAGCCTATCTACTAATAAATTAAACAGAACTCCAAAGGGGTTTTTGCAGTAATTTCACAGTTTTCATAGTTATTAATGAAAAAAAGATTTGTCACATATATTTGTAAAATATATATTAAATACAATGAATACTCTGGACTCATTTTTGATCAAGTGAAGCTGAAACTGAAACTGTAGACTGAAACAGTCTAAAATAAGAAATAGTTCATGCTTTCTCTTTTTAAATTAGTCTATTATTAGGAAATAGCCTTTGTGATTTTTTTTGAGAAGAGCTTTGAAATGCATGGCAAAAAAAGGAGAAAGAATTTCTCATAAATTACTGCATAATCAGTCTACTTTCACATGTATAATCCACAACTTGATGAATACATCCTATTTTAAAAGAAAAAATATTTTAAAATGCATTCTCATACAATGAACATCCTCAGATGACTCAATCAAAATCAGAGGTAGTGACAGAAGTGGATCAAAAGCAGAGATGTCAGTAGTAGAAATAAAATTGTTTAAGAAAATGCATTGATATTTATATGCATCTCAGGTGTGTGTGAGTTTAACTGTTGCTGAATTATGAAGATGAGGAATTATTAGAGTTTATATTCATGCAATTATACCAAAAAATTTACTGTTTTGAGCAATTGCACCTGTTTAATCTTAGAATGTGGAATTATAAGCTTTGGAGGCAAAAATAAAAATATTTAAAAGCAGAAACTAAATTGTAAATGAATTATGCCATGCTTTAACACATTTATAGACTGACACCAACATTTCACCTAGCACAGATTAATCCTCCTTCCACAGGTGCCTTGAAGAGGTGCTTGTAGAAATGGAACTCTTCAAACCAGTATGCAGAGTCATCTCTTGATTGTTCAAGTAAAATTGATCATTCAGGGCTTTCTCCACTTGTGGAAATTAAAAGTCTTATTATTTTAGAGAGGTGCAAGCCACTCTTTAACCCTCTGCAGAGATAGAAGCCTTCCCACCCTAAAGAGCAGATGTTTCACCACCAGAAACAAAAGAAATTTAATGAACTTAAAAAATAAAATGTTATTAAAATGGGTTTTGATCCATGATAAAATAAGTGTAAAATTTTTCACAGGAAACATGCTCAAACCACACACTTTTAGTGCATCTGTACATCAATGTTCCCAGAAAAAATTCCTAAAGTACTTGAATGTGCAATAAAAATAGTTAGAAGAAATACAGAAAATATTTTATTTAAAAGATAAAACAACCTAGTTTTAAGAATCTCAAAAAATGACTGCACAAAAACTAGTTAGAAAACAACTTATAATTGACTATTGTGGTTTAACTCTGTGAGGCAGTTAAAACCAAAGCAGGTACTCTTTCAAAGTCTTCCAGTACAATTAGGGAAGGAATTGGAAGACCAAAAGTGGGAAAACTCATGGCTTGAGGTATAGACAGTTTAATAGGTAAAGCAAAACCTGAACTTTAAAGTAAATGAAAATAAGGAATTCATTCACTATTTCCCAACCACAGGAAGGTGCCCAGGCATCTCCAAAAATAGGATTCCATCCCATGGTCAGTTGTGAAGACAAACGCCATTGTGACCTTCTTCTTCTCCTAGATTTTATTACTGAACATGATTCCATATGGAGTGGAATACTCTTTTTGTCAGTCAGGGTCAACTGCCCTGGCTGTCTCCCCTCCCAGATTCCTGTGCACTCCCAGTCTCCTCACTGGTGCTGGTGTGTGAGGACTGGAAAATGTCCTGGCTCTGTCTAAGCACTGCTCAGCAACAGCTAAAACATCTCTCTGTCATCAAAAATATTTTCAGCAACTATATCTACAACAAAGTAAATGTACAGAAAATGTACACCACTTCTAATAAATTAATAAATTGCTGGATTAAAGTTGTGATTAAACCTAATTACAAGGAGTAAAAAGCAATGGTATAAAATTATACTTTAATTTAAACTAATTAAATTTTATTTAAATGAAGGTTCAGGATGTAACTGTATCTACAGAGTCATATGAATCAGACTCCTACTAGGTGTTGTATTTTTCTTGCCAGGAAAATACAGAAGTCGTGTATTGGAAATAATAACATACTCTGGAAAGGCTCAAAGAATTAATTGAAAAAAAAAAAAAAAAAGGAAAAGTTCTTGGAAATACTACAGCTCTTAAGGGAGTTATTCTGTGTTTCTTTTTTTTACTTATTGAAATTCAGCTTATGTTAATCAGTGGTTTTGAGAGTGGAATGTTCAGGTATAGTAGGATGCTACTTAGAATTGATATTCATAATTTACTTTGAGTTTCATGGAGACTAATGGTGTCTTTCTCAGGTGGCATGTAAGATTTGTCCCAGAGAAATGTGTTTGGATCTGTGGGACTAAACATGAACTTCAGTTGTCCCTTAAATGAAGTCACCATGAGCCCTCGATACAACTGTCATGTGTGTGTGCATATCAGTAGCATAAGACGTAAATAGGGGTTAATATATGGCAAAAACAATATTCCTAAATAATCTGGAGAGTAGGAGGATCCTGTGCACTTAGTTAAATTACATGGTCACTTCTGAGCAGGAATTTCAGCATCAGTTTAGCTGTTTGCAGACTGCATGCCAATATTGTATTTTCTTTGTTCTTGTCTGATTATTTTCAGGTTTTGAAAGATTTATGTTAAATTTCTTTGTAGCAAATCACAGGAGTAGCCTTATTAGCAGTTCTTGGTGGGTGCTTTATCTCCTGACTTTTATGGATCTTCTGCAGACTGAGAACAAACAGCAAAAGAATGCAGACTATCTCATTCTTTTCCAGTGAGATGCATGCTCTGGGGAAGCTATTGATAGAGAAAAAAGTAATTATTACATGATTTGTGATGACTTATTGTAAGAAAAAATGTTTTAAATTAAGCATCTATTATCTGCATAATACTTCCCAATTTTGCGGGATACCTGCTTTATCCAGACTTCTGAATGGCCCATTAAATTGTGGAAATATTTGCCAAAAAAGTGTTACGAATATAAAAAATATAATCAGTTTTAAGAATTTTCAGATGAACTAATGGCTTCCACAGTCGTTAATTAGTTTTTGTAGTAGGAAGTGCCTAAATAACTGGCCGGAGGAAAAAAAGAAAATGAATAGGCAGTGAAGGATGGTTTTTAAACCTTCATGTTAACTTCTGGCAGAAACTTTCAATGAAGCCAGATTTGATTTTGGTCCATGTTTAACATTATTGGCCATGCGCTCTGTTTTGTCATAGGCAACTACGTGAAGAAGGTTTCTGTGCAAGTCAACTGCTGAGAGCAATGATTTTCACTGCTCCAAATCAATTGGTAATTTGTTAAGGGTCTCACACCTATCACTTCTCTCCATATGGGTCTCATAGGCAAGATTTACTATGAAAATCTGGAAATAGCTTCTGATCTTTAGAGGAAATTTTTAGAGTAACATTAATCTCCACTGTAGCCTTTACACTTTTATTAGTTTAGCTTACTAGGTAAAAGGACTAAAATATCATCCAAAAAATAGAGATTTATTTTTCTATTGCTCTTTTCCTTTTTTCTTTGTGTTAGGAACTCCCTAACTCTATGAGGAGGGTCACCAACTTGTTGGAGATTATTAGACGATGCCACACCTCCCAGGTATAAACTAGATTCTCCAGTCGCCCTGAAATATCCATCTTCATTTTTTTTATTATCATGATCCATCAAAAAAGGATTATGGAAAATATTCAAAGGTAAATTGCAATTCCTGTGTGAAATTTATTTTTATCATTACTGGGAAAGTAAATAATAACCATAGTATATTTCCATAAATAAATTCACGGAAAATCAGCATCTGCCTTCAAGCATGTGAGAATATTATCCTGTCAATACATTCATCAGAAGTTTTTAATACAGCTTCATGTAAATTAAGCATATTTAATTGTGGTTTGTATATATCCCAGTGTGACTCTATCTGTTTAAAATACAATTTTCATTTCAAAGCCTGTATAGCAAAATATTATATGTAGGGGGATAGAATATAAGAAAATAAAGATGGTGTAGAAAGTAATCTTACCCTTAAGGAGTTGCAGCTGGGGCAATTATCAAAGATTAGGAGCAGGCCTGACTTTAACAGGACCCAGCTGTAACCAGTGAGAAGCAGAGTGCTATAAAAGAGTGGGGTGGCTGAGTGAGAAGGGAACTGGGGTCAGTTGGCTGCTTTGTGAAGAAGACAGAGGAAGTGCTCTGAGAAGCTGCCCAGGTGACCAGCAAGAAAGTATGATACTTTTGTGATAAGGAGACAACAGTTTGGAACCCGTGCAATAAGATGACAACAATTACAAAGGTAGGAGGAAGAGATAACTTTGTTTTATCTTCTATATGGCTACTTTATTAGTTATAATTGAATGTGCAAGCTAATGAAATAATTTCCCCATTTGTTTTAAATTCTGCTATAATTTCAGATCTATATTTTGTTCAAAGATGTCTGAATGTGTCTGAAAGCCTGTATATGGTTTCCTAAAAATTAGTGAATATGCCAATTCTTACTGCTCCCCATTTTTGGAACAATATCGTGCCAGAGGTCTGAGATTACAATACTGACTGTAAGAGAAGATCAGACAACCATCAGGTGGGGTTAATTTGCATAAATGAATTGTGCTCTATGGCGCTGTGCTGATTGATGTTGACCAAGGATATGGTTTTACATTTGCAGTTCTCTGCCTAATAATAATTTCTACTTAACAAAAATTAGGCTTTTCTGAACACAAAATTATGGATTTTGATTTTACTGTGTATTGGGTTTTCATGACCAGGTTTTGCTAGTGCTGTAAGTTGTGGGAGTTTGGCAGAGTGGCTTCTGTAAAAGAAGCTTCCACCATACCTGACAGCCAATGCAAGGTGCTTTAAGACCATCCCAAATCTTGCCAGGGCCAAGCCCATCAAAGATGGTAGTAATGCCTCTGTGATCACATATTTAAGAAGGGGAATAAAAAGATTATGGCACCAAAATGATAGAGTTCAGAGAAGAGCGAGAATATGTGTGAGCACACAGACAACAAGGCCAGGGAGAAAGGAAGGGAAATAGGGGCTTCAGGCTCTGAGATTGCACTGCAACATGCGAAGAAGATCATGATGAGGCAGATGTCCCCATGCAGCCCATGAAGGACTATGGTGAATGACTGAAGGTAGGCTGTGACCCTGTGGGGAAGTCCACATTTTAGCAGGGTCCTGTCAAGACCCGGAGACCTATGAGAAGAGAATCCAACACTGGAGGAGGTGTCCTGGTAGGACTTGTGACCCCAATGCTGGAGCAGTTCATGAAGTACTGCAGTCTGTGGAAAGGACTCACACTGGATAAGTACATGGAGGACTGGATCCCACACTGGAATAGGAACCCCTCCCCTTGAGGAGGAAGCAGCAAAAGAAACATGATCAGATTATAATGCCCATTCCCTATCTCTTGTCCCTCTCGGGAGGGTGGCCGGTAGAGCCTGTGAATGAGGGAGAAGCGGATGGAGGATATTTTTAAGATCTGTTTTATTTCTCATTAGTCTACTCTGATTTGTTTGATTATTAATTAAACTAATTTCCAAAAGCTGAGTTTGTTTTACCCATGACAGTAACAAGTGAGTGATCTCTCCCTGTCCTTATCTGAACTGTCAAGATTTCATTATATTTTTTCTCCCTTGTTCAGCTGGGGAGGGGAGTGATTGTGCACGTTTGATGGGCGTGTGGCACCCAGCCAGGGTCAACCCACCACACTCTTATTGATCTAAAACTAGAATAATGTGAATTACTTCAGTGCTTATGTAACTGAACAAAATCTACCCATATGCATTGAGCAGAATAACAAGACACATGAAATCATCCTCAGGAAATGATTATTAGTGTAATTTCTTTTTGTTTGTTTAAATAAAAGCTACTGACAGGATTGTACGTTCTGCAGCGTGGGTTTATTCAGCTTTTAGCAAGCCAGCTGCTTGGAGTCAAGAGCTCCTTCAGAGAGCCCGAAGGGAAGAAAAAAGCAGCAACCTCTCAGTGAACATGAGTGCCCTACGGCTAAAGTGTATATAAATTCTATTATCTGATATCTTACTTTTTTAAAAATTTCAATTAAAACATGGACATAAAACAAATGTGACTTTTTACATCTGGTATCTGGGAAATTTTTCTGAACTTCTAAGTTTCTATATTTATCTCATGATAGAAGAAACATGCACTGTCCTTTTTGATGATAATGCCACGGGGAAACAAAACCAAGCTGAGAACCAATATAAATGCACTGTTGGAGTCTTGTTCAACATTATGTGTTATTTTCTTAACTCTGAGAGTTGGAGAGCATGGAAATAAAAGCTTTCAGCAGAACAGCCCATATGGTGAATTCATAATGTGTGATCAGGACAAAACAATTACTATGACTAGTCCATGAGTGTACATTTCAGTGATTTTAATTAGAGATAAGAATATTTTCATACCCTCAGATGCATGTCATTATTTTTGTCTTGCTTTACCAAAATCTGCCCTACTATTTCTATCTAAGGGCAGCTACAGAATCACTCAATCACAGTAATGAAGAAGAATGGACTAGTAAGGAGTAAAAAGCTGCATGCTTTGCGTATTCTTTCATTAATGCTACCAGAGCTATTGCTCTTTTGATGTGAAACTCATGAAGTGACATAATTACAGCCACAGACTTCTATTATATGAAATAATTCCTGCAAAAGTCAGAAAAAAGTCCTTCAAGGTCTTTATCTGTGGTTTTCAAATACCTTTGAACTAATTATCTGCAAAGATGCTGCAAAACAACCCAGAGGTCTTGACCATTAATTGAGAAGGTTAGATGCTTGTTGGAGCCTGAGTTCTTCTTTTTAAGAAAATGAGGTAAGACATATGGTAGTTGCATTCAGTCCTAACTTTGCTGTGGAGGTTAAAAATGCATAAGGCAAGATTAACTTT
This sequence comes from Melospiza georgiana, assembly GCF_028018845.1. Classification (NCBI taxonomy): domain Eukaryota; kingdom Metazoa; phylum Chordata; class Aves; order Passeriformes; family Passerellidae; genus Melospiza; species Melospiza georgiana. The sequence goes on from NC_080431.1 coordinate 38,392,639, forward strand.
GAAAATGGATAAGGCTGGATTCAGAAGTGGCAAAAACAGCTACATTTTGGAAATGAGTTTTAGACAGAAAACAGAGTCTGTGTTATAGATAATGTTGTTGAAGGAGAGTTGTTCAGTCCAGCCCATCAGGAATAGTAATGAGAGACAGACTGCTGAGACAGATAGCTGCTATTTATTGCCAGCATATATAGAGAGATTATGTATCAAGTGAAATCCCGCAAGCCGTGTGTGTTGCTGTATAAGTTCCGAGTCTGTAGAGTATGCAGAGTCAGGGGTTTCTGACACTGCAAAATCCATCAAGCAGTCTGTGCAGAACTGTAGCCACAGAGATGCTCGGAAGACCATCATTACCAGGAAGCCACCTTGTAGGGAATAAAAACCAAAAAGACCCCAAACTCCAACACTCAACCCCAACTTGTAGTAGGATATAAACACTGTTTTCCTTGGCATGCTGCTGTACTGACCAGATTTTAAGTAATGTATAGTCTGTGACTTGTAATAAAGTTGTAGTCAGTTATAAATGTGCAGCAATTTTTCAATGAGCTCTTGATCATTTGTCTCAGATAATGCATTTTTAAAGGTACTTAGTGTGGGCAGAAAGGATTGTAAATGAACACTTCACAATATAAATCTTGACTTACTATACAACAGCAATAAGAACTCAAGATGTCTGTACAAGATGGATACTAATAGCATGTTCCCAGTGCATATATTTAGCCCTGAAACAAAACTACATGAATTCACTTGTCTACTGATTGCTAAAAGTTTGTCTTCTATTTTCATGTTTTGGATTTTGTTGTATTTCTTTTTTTAATGTTTCTGCTCTGATGACTCTCGCTATCACAAATTCCATATGCATATGATCTCCATCTTTTTCTGATTTTGAGAAAACTACAGTCCCTATCTCACACAAGGAATGAGTTTGCAAAGAAAGCAAACAAAATTAGGCAATACCTTTGTTCCTACTGATTACTTTTTTATACATGGGTCCCCATACTATTTGTTTTGGAATGAGTGTGTTTCTGAAGGCCTGTAGAAAAACAGGGAAAAACTTCTTTGCAAGGAAGCCCATGAGTTTTTCCAGCTTAACTTCTTGCTTGTTATGTGTGTAACTTCAGAGCTAGATGAGGTCGCTCTGGGTCTTGTACAGCTGCGCTTTGAGCACCTGAGGAATGAAGATTCCATAGAAATTTAGTTCCACAATCTTTTTGTGAGATGATATCCCATCTGGACTAACATACTTATAATGTCTATGGGAATTACATGTTGAAATTGTTTCTTAACAATCTACATGCTGTTGGGGCCTGCACCTGAATGCACGGGATTACTGAAGTTCTTGTTAATAGATCACTTGGGGAAAAATAGAGTGAAACAACACTGACAGACCTATACTCTTATATATGTATATAAATAATTATTTTTTTATTTCAGAACAATTTGATTGAAATAGAAAGCAGGTATGTAACTGTTTTATTTATTATATAGCAACATAGAGGTATAAAAATATTGCTTAAGAAAATATGTAGGGGGAAAAAAATAAAGAGAAAGAAAGGATAAAAGAATGTGGAAAGGAAGATGTTACCACCCATGGAAGCAGTGATGAGACTCGAATGTGACAGTTTTAATGCCCATTGATTGAATTGATGGGTGCAATCTTTATCTGTTGGGGATGGGGGAAGCCTATGAAACACAAAGCTCAATGCTTTGACCTACTTTCAGGTTTTGATGGGAATGCTCATGTACCTCCCCTGAGCAGATAAACTCTTACACTGCCTTTTACAACACTGTGGATTGTGCAAAGTTCTGCGGTGGAAGGCCCCAGAAATGATCCTAGGGGCGTTTCAGTGGTCTCTGGTGGTTTATAGCACTTTTCAATGACATGACTGCTGTTTTGCTCTGCTTCTCTCACTTTAGTTGAGTCAGCAATGCCTATCAGAGGGGAAATGGAATGACAGAAGCATCGCATCACCTCTGAAGGATCTGCATCTTATTGATCATTTTCCTTATCTGGCCAGAAAACGGCTTAAGACATTAGTTGCAGGCTGTCAAGTATACAATAATTCTGGGGCTCAATCATTTTGTATATAAAAAATGAGTTCATCGTGCTCATACTCTGACAGTGGGTGCTGACCCCCTTTGTTCCATGTGGATCAGAAATTTTTGCCAACCCACAGCCAATCCTCTCGGCCTCCCTTCAGTTTGGGGGTACAAACCTGGTTTCAACAAAGTAGTTGCTGCTTTTGCAAATAGCCAGTTGTTTGAGTCATTAGCCTTTGACATTTCAGCCTCTCATATACAGTACGTAGTTGTGATTTTTAATCTGACATAACTATAGCTCGCAGTTAAAAATTTTCACTCACCTGGATTGTATAAATTAGGTTCAATTTTAATTGCTTCATACTAGGAACAGATTTTGAACACTGCAGAGATTTAACCTTTGCAATTTTGGAGACTTAATTTGCCTCTATTCATGCCTATTTACTCTTTGCTCAGTAATATTTGTGAAAACAAAGATGGTAAAGATGGGAGTATTTTTTTTGCCTTTCATGACAAATTATATACAGTATACTCTAATTATTCTTTCAGCATGCCACCTATGAGGGGTTCAACACTCTGGAAAAGGCATGAGGCTCTCCCATTGCTCTTCCTCCAAGGACCTTCTTTTTATAATTTCTGCTAGAGCATAGAAGATCTGGAATGTTCTCCTGCTCATACTGCAGGAGGAATGCTGCTGCTTAAGGATCAATAGTCTGGGAAAATATTTTGAGTGCCCTGTCTAGTTACTTTCTTCAGAAAATGGTCAAAGGAATCCCACAGTAGCAACAAATAGGTGCTCTAACTCACCATAACACACATACAAATTGCAGATATTGTAGTACAGCCTGTCACCTGTGGGCTAGCTTTATAAAATACAGTGTGTCAATTTAGCTCTACAGCTATTACAAAGATATCACTTTAGCCTAGTTTAAGAAACTGTTGATCACATCTTCCCCATTCCCAGAAAGAAATTCGAGATCCAATGCATTTTCCTGGGTCTTGGTACTCTTCTTAAATGATTTTGGAGAAATGGCTACATGACAGAGGTCATGTAGACATTCGCTTGTTAGCCAACCAAGAGCTGGGAGAGTACCAAACACAGCCAGTTTGAGTTTTTGCACCTGCAAGATAGCGTGCCCTTGGGCCTAGCTGGGTATGATAACAAGTAGACAGAGAGACGTGGGAAATAGAGAATGTAGGCCCAAAGGAATGAGGAAGAGTTGATGGTATAGTTTAACCAATAGATCGCTTGGCTTACAGAATATTCATAAGCTTATTATTTGCTGTATAAGTGTCTGATGCTCTCTTCAAGAAACGAAGCTTGCTGATCTCACATTGAGCGTCCGAGTCTTCCCTCACCCGACAGGTGATGATAGGCCAGGACTGAGCAGCTTGTTAATTTCTTCTCTGCATCATCCTTCCACAGCAGTCATTCTTGGTGTAACCTGTGAGGGGATGTGCAAAACTGGTTACTTCTTCCAATCACAGGTATCTGGTTGTCCACTACAGATTGAAGTAATCTCTTGCGTCACATTCTTTTTCACTTGTGATGACTTTCATGACATCCTAAATCTAGTTTAAATTATTGTTAAACTGGCTTAGAGATAAACAGTGCGTTTGTGGGTGAGGGATCAACTATTCATCATTTCCTCCCTTTCAATTTTAACTGGCCAGATGGCTTTACAAGACCCTCAACACTACTTGAGTTACAATGCCTCCCACTGCTTCTGTAAAGTGTTTGTAATTCAACATGTGTTGCAAAATAACTTTGGGTCTCTTCCTGTACAATCAATGCCCTAGATACTAAGGAACCAGACTCAAATGTGACTCGAGAAATCTAAAAAAAATTTTACGTTGGCATTCAACCTAAATAGAGATTCAGAATTAACCAAATTTCACACAGCCCTAACTATATTTTAAAATAATTGTTTGATATTCATTTTTCTATTTCCCCTACAAATTATCAGCTGACAGATTTTGTGGATTTTTCTCTTCATTCTTCAATCTGGTCTAGCTGATGCAGTGTCTGTTTTCAAAAATCTGCCAAACTTCAAAAAATTCTGATGTTCTTAAAAAACCCTGCCTAGAAAATATTCCTTGTGCAAATATAAACCATAAAAGAAATACTAGGATCATTCTTATCTGTTTAACTCCATTCTGGAACTAATGCTGCCTTTTCTATTGCAGCTTCCATTCTGCACAATAAAGCATAACATGTTAGTTTGTTGTTCTTTTGTTGGGGTTTTATTATTTTTATTTGCTTTTGGGTTTAATTTCTTAAAATCTGATCATAAATTAAACTTGATACATCATTCTTTCTGAGTCTCTGTTATTTAGAATAGGAAATTTCTCTTTCCTGCACTATTTTAATTTGAAGTTGATACTACAATACATGATCACAAAAATTATCCAAATGATCAAGAGCAATTTTTTTTTTTAATTAAATCTGAAGCTACATATTATGGTCTTAAATGCTTGTTTTAATTAATTCTTTTTATTAATTACTTTGCATTATAACTTAATCTCTCAAAAAAAACTTATTAATAATTTAAATACCAAAAATATATCTCTCAAATTTCTTGCTATAATTTCTTATATTTATGTAACATATAAATTGATGTATTATAGTTGTAAAAAGCTGTAAAAAGCTGTTCAACCTCTTAATATTTGGAGCAGGATTTGCTACAAGATAAAATTTTAGCAGTGGAGCAGTTTCATCCTTTAACATTTTCAGGAAGATGAAGCATATTTGCAGAAAGAGATTAGAGACAGCACAAGTAGAATCAGGCAACCAGAAATGACTGAGGAGTGTCAAGATGCCACAAGCAGAAGATACCAAAGGTAGTAAGACAGAGGTAAATTGTAGATGAACAGAAAATGAGAATGGGAGCATTTATCAAATCTCTAACCTCCTCAAGACTGCAGTTAAGAAATTATTATAAGGAAAATAAAGATGGGGCAAATAGCAGAATAACAGCAAACAAGCAAACATAGGTTATCCTGTTCTTTCCTTGCAGCACTGGACCACAGATATACATAAAAATACAGTAATACTTGTTATTGTTAAAGACAATAAAAGCACTTCTGCAATATAGCAGCTATATTTGGTGTTGATGAGATGGGTTCATGGAACTTAGAATTACATAACTCTTTTCCTCTCATCCATTCCCCTGGATGAGAATATGTGGTACTTTGAAGGAAAATAGAGAAACACTAAAAAACACAGCTTATCCTAGTAAATTTCCTTCTGATATTTCCATTGGTAATATAATCTTGTTCTAGTATTGTCTTTGTTCTCACGGTAGTAAATATAATTATAATGAGGAGTAGCAGGGAAAAGACTGTAGTTTTAAGAAACTACAAACAGATAACAGCCTTCCTTCCATCTTATTTTGTGAATAATACTAATATCTGGTATAAATTTTTGTTTTCCAATACATTCTGTAGTACTGAAGTTTTGAACACCATCAGAACAAATTGGATTTAATTCCTTTCTCATTAGGATTGCACACAACTATTTTTTTTTAAAGCATCAGCAAAAAAGATCTGCATTATACTTGATAAATCTAGGCATCCAATAGGTAGATGTGTGCATACTAAATAGGTGATTTAGGTGTGGACTTATTTCTCCATACTTATTAAAATTTGTCTTTACCATTGCTACTTCATATACATAATTTTTGACAAATACAATTTGAAATTTCAAGGAGTTTACAAGAATGAAGAGTATATGAAGGCATAAATACCTTGTAAACAATCCACTATGAAAGAACTTAATAACTGTGTGCTGCATATTTCAGGATACAAAATAACTGAAATAAGAAAAGCAACAGCTGAACACAACACTATTTTCTCTCAATAACTTTTATTCTCGGTTTGTAAATGCTACAATAAAATATATAATATGCAAATATACCTTACATAAAATAAGATACAGGTCTCTCAAGATGGGCTTTATCCTGAGATTCTGATACTAGAATTAATTGTGTCTACAATATAGCTGTTAGTAACATTTTGTGAACTCTGCACTTTTGTTTTTGGATTACAAATTGAACTTCTATTTAATCTTACTTTTAAATGGGATTGGTCATGACCTTCAAAATGTCAATTGATGTTTGCACTGCAGTTTTAACAAAGGCCATTTGAGGACTAAGCTGAAGACATTTATCATTACTCTAGGAGGTGATGAAAGTGAATTGCCCTGAGTACAAACACACTTAAATCACTTAAAAATGGGAAAATATAAATGGAAAAGAAAAAGAAGTCTCTGACCAAGGAAATACTTTGATGTAGGAGTTGTCTGTATATGATCATCCAGTCATGATCCTACACATCATGGTCTTACATACAGATTCTGAGTCAGCAAGCCTTTTCAGACATATATTTATACTACCCTGCTACCTCACAGCCACCCAGATTATTCTTATTTTAAGGACCATAGTTCAAGATAAAATATACATATTTTTTATGTATTTTACATACATACACATAAATACATTGTGAGCTTGAAGCAATATTCTTTGGAGCCACATTACATATCAGGATGATTTTCACAGAAAAAATGCAACAATTTATCAGATATGGAGTATCCTGGTATATATCAAGAAAATGCTGAAACACTTTGTTTCAGCTGAGATCCTCATTTGTGTTTGACAATTTTGCACAGGTCTAAGGCTGCATTAGTTAGCATAAATTAGCCTAAATTAGCATAAGAACTTAAGTTACATTAAGTAGTAATGCTATAAGGAAAACACATGAAATGGAAATAATGATAGGATAAGAACACTTAAGAGGTGCCGAATGTTCCACAGCTGACATTTAGATGTATTTAAACACAGAATGATCAAATTGGACTAGTTAGCACTAGTTTGACCTCAGATTATCAGAATGAAGAGCATTTTCTTGAAATATTTATATTCAGATAACTTCACATTAGTGATTTTATGATAACAATATGTCTGACATAGAACAGTGAGATTTGGTATTTGTGTTCAGAAAACAAGGCTGATCAAATTGGTTTTGCAAATATTGTTTATATGTAATTTTACCAAGTTTTTTTAGTGAATGTGCACATTAAACAAACTTGTAATAGTTTAATTTTTTTATGCTATACATCTCACAAACTGATTTATTTTAGCATTCCAGTTCCTTGAAATAAATCCAGTTATTGTTCAGAATTCTGACTTTTTGTCACCTCTGCATGACCAACTTCCTTCCTTTTCCTTTTACCGGTTTAATCTCTCCTAGCACTCAATTTTCTGTTGTCAGATTTGCTGTTGCTATTACTCTCTGAGATTTAACAGGGAATTTGATGTCCCCAGTAGTGCATCTGATGCATCTTTTTTTCTGATAAAATCATCAGAATTTATATATTCCAATTCTTTTTGCACTGATGAATCGAACCTTTGGTAGAATAACACTGTGTTTAACACTGCTGAGCAGACACCAAAAGGTAACATGGCCTACAAATTCAGTAACAGAAGGGATTGAGTGGGAAGATGTAAGTAGAAATATTGTGAGTATTGTGTCTGAAATGAGCTGTAGACAAGATGTCTAATCAAGAGAGAAACTGGCTAAACTGTGAAAAAAGAGAAAGTAGACAACTAACCCAAATTCAGAGTTCTTACTACAAAAATGGCCTTTACACCCATACTTGCTTAAAACCCTTTACAGGTGTCATCTATCTACAGTCTTGTTCCTGTTCTGGAAAATCTAACTTATTTATGTCAGTTCTCATTAGTATCTCCATCAAATATCCTTTAAGTCACAGCTGACAATGGGAAAAAATAGGACTCAATTAGATATTTTTGTCTTGGCAGTGGGAGAGAACGAGTAAAAATACAAATTGCACCTGAACCTCTTTCAAGTTTAGAGCTGCTGCATTTTTTAAAATATTTTTCCTCAGTAATTTAGAGAAAGTAGTGAATAACAAAAGGACACAGTGAAGTTTTCATGACAATTTTGCTTTTGGAAGAGCCAGAGCAAGAAGATCTGAGGTTGACTTCTGGGAGCTGGTAAACTTGGTGAATTTTGAATTTGTATCATGCGACCTTGAGAGAGAATGTAATAAATGGATTATTTGAGTTGGGAGTGGGAATCTCTAAGAGTATATAATTCACCTCCACTCTCTATACTTTTAGGTGTGTCTGAATCAGAGGTATAAGTAGCCTTCAACACCAGTATTTTATTAACTTATGCAAGAGATATTGCAAAGGAACAGAGCATCTTCAGCGGTGGCAGAACATGTCTGTAGCAGTAATTTTGGTAACTATTCAAGTTGACTGCTGATTTTGTGGCACTGAAAATTACCAAATAAATCTATTTGATGTTGAAAGGCAGAACTATTAGTCCTAACCCATGCTGGCAACAATAGAGTAGGGAAGCATAGTTGGGGAATTTAGGGGAGAAATTCAGGTTGCTAGGGTTCTGACCAGCAGGGAGTCCAAATCTCTTGTCAACAAGGCATCTCTTGTATAATACTGCTGGCTGCATATGCAAAACCTAAAGAAACTGCATGGGACAGATGTATTTCCCATTAACTAGAAGACAAACTAACCTGAATAAAAATATAATGCGGGATTATTTTCAGTAAAAACAGAGGGAAAACCAACAGTCCTGGAGGAGTACTTGACTTGATGTAGACAAAATCTTTTTACATGAAGACAGGAAGCATATATATAGAAAAGCAGCTCTTTTACTCCAGGTACAAACCCCTGCTTTTGTCCCTGGGGCCTTTGGACCAAAAACACAAGACCCCTCAGTGCAAGCTGTGGATGCTGTCCCTGAGCTTACAGGGGGTGACAGCCAGACTTAATAGAGGAATTGATTAAGGAATTGAAAAAAAATTATGGTGATTTTTATAACGGAGAAAGATCAACAGAAAGATCTCTCAGGATGCCTGGTATAATAATTTTTTTTCCAGTATGTTTATTATTAGCCTGGAAGAAGCTAAGAGTTGCATCTGTGAGTTTGTTTTTGTGTGAAGGGAGAGCATTGAATGCAATTTTTGTTTTATTAAGGCTTGTCATAACGTAATATTAAAGTTATCTGATGAAGTACAGATTTAATAAGTAGAGAGTGAGGGGGATTGAAAATTTCACTGACTCATCTTGGATTAGGTGGGTTGGACTATATAGTCCCCAGAGGACTCCTGACTTCCACAATCCTGTTGAATAATGACTAAGATTCTGTCAAGATATTGTAAATTCTGTTTACATAATGACTAAGATTATGAAGATATTATGTTTTTTTCTGTTGACACAAGGCAATATAGAGCGAGGTAACCTCAAGAAGAGATCTAGGCTACTCTATGACATAAAAATGGAGGCATGAGTGAGATGGGAATAGCAGGTTGTTAATAATTTCTCTATCTCCCCTATATACACATGGTCTGTAAATAAGACACTCATGACAGTAGAAGTGTTAGCACTAGGTCTTGGAAAATCAGATTATTCACTCCAGCTTGTTGATTTCTCCAAATACTGAGAGATGTGCAACAGTTTCAATGTCATTTTGGCCCTTTGGCATGATGGCAGTTGTGCATGGAGGTGTGTGGGCTGTGTGAATGCATGGAGATTTTATTTATTCATTACTTCTCAAGTTTAATAGCTGGCGTGAGCTGCCAATGATGACTTTAAAATAGTTAGATTTTGCTTAGATTTTCTATTTTTTTTTTTAGTTTCTACTCAGGTGATGTCTAAATATGATCAAAGACTGGGACGCAGTTCACATGAGCTGCTACCTTAGGGAAGTATCTTCCTTTATTTCATTTCCAATGAGCTTGAAAAGCACTTGTCTAATGGTCATGTCCTCATATGTAATTCACACATTGCAAAAATACATCTGAGACAGTAACTTCAATAGAATTGCTTTGAATATGTTTGAAGTTCAGTGTGATTAGGCTGGAAAATTACAGCATCATCAGTCTTGGGACTGCAGAATTACTGCTGTTAATATACTGGGTCAAACTAGGACTGAAGAAGATAATTTCCAGCTTTGCGGAGCAGCACACACAGAACTAACGCATTAGCAGAAATTGGAAAAAATGAAACCAAAAGACCAAACAAAACCCTTCAGTCAAAGGATTATTTATTTATTTATTTATTTATTCATTCATATATATTTCTTTGACCCATCTAGGAATCTGGAAATGGATTATAGCCCTCCATTGTGACACAATTAGGCACATATTATACAGGACTTCTAGTTATTTGCGTTACTTTTGGTTTGTTACATGATGACAAAAATAGTGCAACGTTTTCAATAATACATTTTTTCCCCCTAACAAGCAAAACACTGTCTTTGACCATTTTGCTGAGCTTCTGTAACAGACCTGTACTCAGAGGGACAGCCTGACTCTTCTAAAACTTCTAGAAAATTTAAAGAACAAAGCAAGAGGGTTCTTATCTTAGTGCCACTGTCTCAGACTTGAAAATGAGTATTCAGGTGATGATTGTAAGCTTATGATCATGGTCAAAGGAAAAAGAAAATATTAGCTATAATAAATCACAGACAGAATTACTTGATAATAAAAAAAAAACATTTTTGACTTAAAAATCAGTTCTGGATTTCTTCCATATATTTCTTTTATTTCACATGTGAAATTTCCAAAACATATGCTGAACGCAGAGGAGACATACAGCAAAATATCCTTTCATTACAAAAATTTAATTTTTTTAGATTGGATTTTTACTTGGTTATCAACCATAGATATCCTATGTGCTTTTCTCTCATTTTAAGCCTGTCCTGATGAGAATTAGCTAAACAAAGCATCTCAAATAGAGCTATGAAATTTACATGTTTGGAAGTGTGACTGCCAGAGCCTTGGGAATGGTCAATGGAAGTTTCCTTAACACTTGAGAAAACTAAGGGTTTATCTACCTTTATAAGATCAAGGGGGATTTTTTTCTTTTTTTTTTTTTTTTTTTTTTTTTTTGCACCTAGCTAGTAGAACATCATAGTGGTGATAGGAAGACTTTTCTCCAAGGTGGAGAGCAGAAGGATGAGAGACAATAAACAAAAATCTAAAAAAACAGGAGTAATTCTGTCTGTTCAGAAAATCTCTCTCACCATGGAAGTGCTAAGTGTTAGAGGAAGTTTTTAGAGAAAGTGTGGAATTTGTGTCATTGGAGATTTTTAAGAGTCAACTAGAAGGCCTTAATGGTATTAGAGAATATTAAGGAACGCCTTGGTTCTATTACAACAATTAAGTGAAATTTAATGAGTATTCCATCAGTGTGAAAGCAGTCCATGAATAAACACATGAATAAACACATGGATAAAACTATAGAATTTTATTCTTTTTTATCTTTTTTTTTTTCCAGTCAGGTAATTATCTGGGGGTTATTGGTTTTACATGTTACAGAAAAAATCCAGGCTTTTCCTTTAAAACAACATCTTGTTTTAGTGCTTCATTAAATACCAGAACTCACACTTAGATTTTTCAAAAAAAGATTTCAGAAAGAGAAAGGAGGTTTTATAGCTAATGTTCAGGTTTACTTACACTTAACTTGGCAGATTAATTACTTTAAAAAACAAATTGCTTGGAATTTATACTAAAATATCAGAGAACAGAAAAAAAGGGGTAAAAACATTTTTAATGGTACATAAGATGATGAAAAACATAGGAAAGAGAAACTGTTTTTTCCCATATGAAAGTTTCAGGTGGTCATGGTAACAAGAATATTAACCAAAAAGCAAACAGAAGAATAAAATCTCTATGTAGCTAGGGAAGCTAAAACACATTCAGGATTTATTATCGAGAAAGTATGCAAAAATTAGTCCACACTTACTGGAAAATCTGGAAAAGTATCATAGAACATTTAATTTCCTGTTATAAGGCTCTTGTATCTCACTCATGAATAAACAACTTTCATCAGCATTTCTAGGACAGGAATGATTGTGAATATTTCAACTCAATGGCAATTGAACCTGACCTTAGTTTGCTCAATTAATGGTAGTGATAAGACATAACTTTTATGGGAGCAGTTGCCTGCTACAGCAACAGCACAGCTCAGTGTAATGCTAGGCTAAGTATGTTACCCCACTGACTCACTGTTCATACTCTGATTTGACATGTGAAGTGCAATATATCTTTGAGAATATGGAAGAAGGAAAGAAATCTTTGCTACTTCTATCAAAAATGAGAATTCTTTCTAAGTTTCATCAACTGCATCAATTAATACTAATAAATTATAAAGATGAGACTATATTTTCATATCTTAATGCTTAAACTTGTCCTGTGCAGCTCAAAATGAGAATTGAAAAAAAACCCTGTTTTGGTTGCACATTTGGTCACATCTGTTGGTCTCACTGTCTGACTATATGCAAGGAATACAAAAAAGTTGCTCACATTTTGAGCTATTTCATCAAGGAATTGAAGATTGTATGAATCCACAATAGAAAATGTGTTTGTAAAAGCAAAAAAAATTTGGAAACTCTGAATTTAATCATGTGTGAAAATGAAAATGTACACTGTGTGGAATACCTGACACTGATGACAGTCAGTCTATATTAACTATCCTCTGGTTCAAAAATATGTTTCCAAACTCTAAGTAAATGCCAATTATTTCAATAACATGGCACATGGCACACACAATCTCTAGCCTTAAGAAATATGTTAAATGGAGATATGAAGGCAGAAAGAGGGTTTACGTTTGAAGAAACTGCACCTGTATTTTGTAAAACACATCATCTGTGATACTCCAGGATGTGTTCTATTTTCTGTCCAGCTTGTGTAGCATGCTGAAACAGATGTGTAAATGAATACACACACACTCACAGAGGAAGATGTTTCAGGAAAGATCTAGAAATGTTTTTCAAACCCATTTCCTGCCATTATGTGGTTACTCAGGTTAATATAACCTGTCAGAAGGAGGAGGTGCTACCATTAGGCTGTCATAGCCATGGAATCATCAAACTAGTATGTGGCTGGTGCTCTGCTCTGTGGTATCTCAGTCAGTGTGTTTGACATTTCTCAAAAAAGCATTATTACTGAGAACTTTATTGCTCTCTGGGTACTTCGCTAAAGCAGAGAACCCATCTGTTACAAGACTTTCAAAGTTTTTTTGAAGGGAGATTAATATTTAATTTATTAATGTGTACTTATTAATATTAATCTATCAATATTAATTTATCCTTTGAATAGGTTTTATTCTACACAATTTACTGGCAGGTAATTATTGCGTTAACTATCAGTTAGGATGTAGCTATAGCTAGGCTTAGGAAGTTGGTTAGGCTTTTTCCTGTTTGGTAGATTTTAGGGGGTTTTTTGTGTGCATATGTGATTTTTTGTGTTTGATTGTGCCTTTTTTGTTTGTCTTTCTTTTTCTTTTCTGAATCTCTCAATGTAACTTAAGTCCATTTTGCAAGTTATTTACAAGAGACTTGAAAAACAATTTATCCCCCTTACATTCACAGCAGCTTTTCATCTACTTGAATACTATTATCATGACTCCTTCTCTGCTATAGAATAGGCAGATAGAATGCTCAAATATTCCTTTGTATTGTTTTAGTATACTATGGTTTCATTTTAGTATGCTATTATCTCACACTCTCTGAAAAAGATAATACTCCTATCCAGTAATTCAATATACCACGTTCTGGAAATTCTGTTGCCTTCTTTTATTTCCCTAATTACTTGTTTCCTTCTTCTATACATGCCACTTTAATTTCAGTTCTTCCTATTGCTGCCAATCTTTACAGCCAAAATTAGTAAAACAGAAATTAAGTGAATAAATAAAGAGGAGGGAAGACTGATGCTTGGCAGTTCAATATTCAGCCTGGCAGAGCTCTTCATTGCTTCTTTACTGTTTATTTTGGCTTATAAATTCTGCACTTCAAACAAAATCTGCACATTACTTGACAGGATACAGTAGTGCAGCAGTCGTGGAGCTGTCTCAGATTTGTGTGACAGAAACAGTGTAAAGTTACTCATAGATTAGTAGACCTTGTTTTTTGTGGCATAACATAGCCCATACTTAGCAGAAAACAGTTGCATCAGTTCCTGTGAGACTCCTCTATGTGTAGGGAAACATTCAACTGTAGGAAAGGTGACAAAGATCAATGCATCACATTTGAAGCTTCAAGAGGAACAGTACTCTTATTTCTCCATTTCATATCAAGAACTGAAAAAAAAATAATTCTGGAAAAAAAAAGATTCTGAAGTTAAATTTTTTTCAAATATGTTTTTAAGACAGTCATGCCAAATTCTATTACTTTACTGGTATTTATATATATTTCATAGACAATGTGAAGATGTAAAAGTCATTCTGCAGTTAAGTTTTAGCATATGTAATTACATATGCCTTAAAAACACTATTGAAATGTATCTATAGGTAAAAACATGTATAAGATATACCAGTAAATGGATATGAAAGCTTGTGTTTTTATTGTATGTAGAAAAATATTAAATGGCCTGTCATGTCCAGTTTGTGTTTTTCTGTGGATCTTAAAGACCATCCTTTTTTCAAGTGAAGGAGACACCATGAGTGATGGAAATGGAGTGCTGAGAGGAAATTAACACCATTTACTTCCTTTTCTATCAAATCATTATTTCAACCTGCCAACTTCTATTTTCTTTTAACTCTCAGGATAAATGCAATACATGTAATTCAATTGCAATTGTAATGCAATTGTAATAGCAATGCAACAGTAGCAGTATATTTCTTTGCTCACAGGAAGCTGTGGTTAATGCATGGTACACTCACATATGTATGTCCAAACTGCCAACTTCGTAGCCAGATATTAATTAATTTAGTAGTTAAAAAATAAGAAATTTTTTAATATACAATAAATTGACAATTAACAACTAGACCCATTAATCCTGTGTCCAGGTTGCAAACAGCAACTTAGAGGCTGCCCCCTTCCTTTCCACAACCCTTCATTCATTCATTCATGTTGTGACACTGCCACCTTTGATGGAGTATTGGGTTCATGTGCCAAGTCCTGTGTGTTGGGGGCTGCAGGGGTAGCCCTGGGGAGAAGGAGGCAGGAACTGGTGCCAGCCTGCTTTGCAAAGGAGCCACAAGTGTGAGGAGGAGGAAGATGCAGAAAAGGTCCTGCTAAGGACTGACCACAGCCACCCATTCTCGGCTGGAGGTGAAGGTTGGGGAGATGGAAGAGTCGGGAAGCAAGGAATGAAGAAAGAGGGTGTTTTCAGTTTTTACTTTGGTCGTCACTATCCAACTGTACATTTAACTGGCAATAAATTAAACTAATTTTCCCCAGGCTTGGTCTGTATTGCCAGTGATGGTAAGTTTCAGCTATGAATTATTGTGTCCCAAAAGCTTCTGCTCTTATTCCCCAACACCACCTCCCCTAGAAGAAGGGGACTAGAAAATCAACTGGCTGGTCAGTCAGCCACTCAAATTCAACTAACCACACTGTAATATTTAATAACTTTTTAAAATTAAATCATTAAAATAAAATAAATTAATATGTATACTTTTATAAATAGCATTATTATATTCAAATTTTATTAGTCAATTGTAGAATTATAATTATGTTAAATTAAATAATGCAGCATTGTTCTGGGAAAATCTCACTGCATTTGCTTATCCCTTTCCATATTTACATTCTCCTCTAGCTTCTGGTTATTATTTATTTATAAAACCTTCCTGATTTTCTGTCTGTATATGCTGAAGGCCTCTATGTTGGGGGAAAGAGGTGTCATTTATATTTTATAACCTCTTTCCATTTCCTTCACAGAAGTATAGATTTTCTTACTTGTATGTTTTCACTATTTATTTTTACATTAAAGCTTGCAATTCCAGATATTGATTACCTTGGAAATGTCTTAAATATTTACCAATTGTTGTGGTACATTTCTGCTCATATCTTTTTTGTCTAAATTTTTGTACTTTTCAAAATTCACAAGATTCACTTTTGTAAATCTGGCCTTTTCCTTTCACCATAAAACTGAGATCTACCAGAGTGTTCTCCCATATTGGATAAAGGTCTTACAGAGGAAAATAAATTTTTCTCTGCAAATTGTAAATTCTGCAGATATTTTATATTTCAAGTTTGAGCATCAGAGTATATCACAGATTTGAACACAGCAGGTTTTATTTTCCAGATGAAAATCCGTAAGCTATTGCTTCATGCACTGGCTAACCTCCTCCTAGTGTGTTTTGGGGACTTACTGTGATATATTTTGGTAATGGAGTCCAAACAATAAAACCTTCCTTGACAAAATGCTTTCTCATTTCCCTTGTCCCAGTTCAGTTTTAATTGCAAAAGCTATGAATAACATTCCTGGTTTTAATATTTCAATCATGAGTGTGTTCCTAACACAGAGATGTACTTACATACTAAAATGGTACTTCCATTTATTTTGATTTAATCCTTGATTCTGTACAGGCACTCAAATAATTGTTGAAACACAAGTTCAAGATCATAAAAGTGTCTCTCTTGTAATTAATGAGATAAAAAAAATATTTTAGATCAAAATAATTTTTCTAATACTATCCATAATATAATTAAAAACTGAATTAGAGAATGGAAGGAATTTATTCATATGCTCAACCTAAAGCTTTCTTTTTAGCAATTCTTTTCACAATTCTAGGGATTGCTTGACAGCTGACTTCCAGAGTCAGCTACATCTTTCCTCAGTGATCAAAGAGGTGATGGGCATTTCCAGGATTGTAACATTTTAGTGAGGGCAAACTGAGATGCTCTTCACCTAAAGAATGTTCCACAGCCACAAAAAAGAACAGTAACAGAATCCTTCATACCAAATGTGATCACAGGGTTCGACCTCTGCAATCTATATCTGTGTCTCCTGAATTCCCTGATGCAACTATTTTGTATGTCTCTGACTGGTGCTCATATTAATGTGCTAGTTGAATATATGTGAACAACCATTTCAAGCTAATCAAGACGGGTTATCAAAACTATGCAATAAGGGTTTTTAAAGAATGATGTTGACATATGAGACATGAATGTTTTACTAATACAGATATTAGTTAAGTCTGATTAAATGGAAAAAATTCAGGGAAATACTGGGCAAATCCTCCAAAGATTATTGCAACATATATTTGTCATGATCTTTGACAAGAATTATTTCATGAAGATTCTCATGTCTGAAAATTATATTTCTCAGTTTAAACCATGCTTTCACAGGAGAATGAAGAGTAGTGGTATATGCTTCAGAGGAAGGTGAGCCAGACTTCCTTAGATAGCCATTGCACATGTTTACGTACGGTCAAATGAATCCCACACAGAGTGACTAAACAGAGTTAATCAAGTTGACCAAAGAATTCAAGCTATACAGACTGAATACATGCTTTCTTTAACAAAAACATATCTCTTATTTCAAATTGTATTGCATCAATGTTTATGTATCCTAGGAGAATAGGGCCAGAATTCACTTCATTCCACTTTGAGGAGGAATTTCCGAAACACAACCTAAGATGGATATGTAGCATTCAGAATTATTAAGCATCTAAAATTTATGAAGTGGTCATAGACTTTATAGACACCTGCTTTAGATTAGGTGCCTAACTCTTAGTGGGATACATTTAGGAAGAGATTTCCCATGGTTGTTAATCACTATCCACCTTTAAAAGATAACATTATTGAAATACTTTTACAAATATAAATATGATCACAGAACAATATATTTAACTCCTTCCTCTCATCTTCCTTGCAACTGCTATTCATTTGGGGAACCAAAAAATAGAATTTAAATAAATATTTGTGAAATATTTGTCAATAAAAAAGTCATAAATCTGAAAATTTGGAAAAATTATGAAAATATGACATTGTTTTTCATGTTTTATCATATTAGACATTCCTCAGTGACTTCCCTCAAAGTCTGTTTGCAGCAAAATTTGGAAAAAATGAAATGTAAATAAAAATCCTATTGTAATTGCTGTTATTATTAGTGTCAAATATTAGGGTATGTTATTACATTTCATATGAAATGTTCAGTTTAATGTGTTGTGATTGACAAGTATTAACTGCAGCATTGCTGCAGTCAGTGACAAAATTAGTCATTCCAATAGAGATTTTGATGTTAATTTTCTATGAATTTACTTATGTTTGCAAAAGTTATCATCATATATGTAAATTAATACATTTTATGCATTTAAATTATCATATATTATTTATTGAGACAGCTGTCAAGATTAACCCATTTAGAATGTCACCGTGAAGGTGCTGTTGGTTTTGGCTTGACATAGCTGTTGTGACAGCAAGGAAAACATGCTAGGAGCTTCTAAGTAGTCTTTTTTTAGCTTTTATCCAATTATATCTTGTAGCTTTTAGTTGTATTTTGATGCCTAAGCAAAAAGAGAAAAACTGAGATAAACCCGTAAACTGAGATAAACCCAGCAGAAGTAAATAAAGTAGTCAGAAGTAAATAAAAATGTCAGGTAGCGTTTTTATTTTGGAGCATCTTTTTTGGCATACACTGTAGAGCTTTGATATTTTTTGGCGAGGGGGTATTTTTTAAATTTTGAAAATCAGCAAATCAATAAAGTATCTCAATGGGTGGTACTGCATGCTAAGGTAAACAAAATACAAGGATGTTTGAATGTGTTAGGAACCTTCTTGGTCCTCAAGGTCTTCAAACAATTCTTACAGATGAGTATAGGCAATGAATTCAGAATTCAAACATTAGAAACTTAAAACGGTACATCTTCCCAAACTGCCACAAATTTAGTCTTTCTAAATAAATACTAACCTTAAAATCACATTTACTTTAACATTTTTATCCTCCAAACTATTTAGTAATGCTCTCTAGAAGAAAATGTTTAGACTGTGTTAGCAGTGTCCCAGCCCAAAAAATTTTCTTCAGAATTGCTAGTCAAAAACTTTTCAAGTTAGTTACTTCACATATGACATAGTGAAGAAAGCTAAGGAAAATGCAAACAGCTTGAATACAATTATTTTAAAAAACAATTAGGATTGTGGAGAACAGTAAAAAAATAATGAAGAAAAATAAAATAAATGGAATGTATTTCTGAAGAATTTAAAACTTTTTGCACTGAGTGTAGATACACATCTGTACATATACATTTTCATAGTAATTCTGACTGATACGTAGATGTTTACATTTAGTTTACATATGAAAGCAATTGTTTTGGGAAAAAAAGTGTTTTAAAATATGCCAATTTATATTGTCTGCGCTTTTTAATGTTTCTATGAGGTCATATAGGTATTGAAAATGGAATTTAATGATTTCTGAACAAATGAAAAGAAATTAGCATCAACATTTTACTAAAATAGGAAATACTTTCCCAATTTTTTACCTGAATAGCAAAAATCTGACAAATAATATAGAATTTTTATAATTTGGTTTTAAAAATAATATTTTCCCAGTCTTTTTGACAAAATTGAATCAAATTTTTCTAGGAAATATATATATTTCGATTTTTTTATGTTTTTATATATTTATATATATGTACAAAGCATTGTATGTATATATGAACTATTAATATATATTCACCATGTATTTTATATGTACATAATTTTTGGGGGGGTTGGGGAGTTGTTGGGGTTATTTTTTGTGATTTATAGTCTGGTCTTACTTAACAAGAAATATTTTGCAAAGGATTTGTAAAACAGCACTAATAATAACAATAATGAAGGGCAAGACATGAAACACTTTCCTTCCACATTCCTGATTTTGTAAATTAATGAAAAAAACAAATGAAAGAAGCTGTGCATGTTTCCACTATGCTGGGTGTCAATCCATATTCTGAGATAAATAGATGAAGACAGCAGCTTTCCTAAATATGCAGAACTGGGTTTCTAAATTTTACCAGTAGTTAATTTTACAACCAATGGGCTAAATCAGCTGATGGGCTAATCAGTGTATTGTCAGACTTAACTCTACAGTGATTTACACTTCTTGTTTCTGAAAAGAGGTCTTTCCATATCTCTCAAACAACAAAATCACATGACAAATCTGGAAAGTATTTCCCCTCAATGTCATGTGGCTTTATGATTTCCTGGCTGATCTCTGTCATGGTCTTGTAGCTGATTCCACTTTCAGCCATGGTTGTTGAACAGAAATGTAGTGCTAGCTCAAGATCAAGCCTAAGGATTGAATTTTACACATTCCCGTTTGAATTGCTGTTGGCTTCACAGACAATATTTTGTGTATCACAGGTCCTAGAACTCTGCACATTGCTTTAAAGACATTTAAAGCTGATCCACTTTCAAATGCTAGAAATCTACTGCATGTAGAAATAAAGCACACCTCATAAATGTTAGGTATTGCTCTGAATTTTCCCTATGCAAACGATTGTAAGTGGAATCTAGGCATAAAAATGGTATGATGTTTTAGGTGGAAGTGCTCCCTTATGCTTTATACAACTTCTTTGTGTTATCATCACAGAAATAGATGTCTCAACATGGTCCATGTAAATGTACTCAAATAAAGATCAGGATTAATTTGTTCTGGCTTTGCACATTGTCATTGGCAAAATAACCAGCTGCAATTTTGGTAAGTTGTTCTTGTTTAGAAAAAGACTTTGTGGTTTGTTTTTGTTGTTGTTGTTGTTGCTGTTGTTGCTGTTTTTCAAGGAGGGGTTTCTTGCTTTTATTTGGTTGGTTTTAGTTTTGGTTTCTTCTAGTGAAAGTTCTTAACATTCAGTACAAGAAGACTACACATAGAATAAATATCCTTTTCGCATACATACGCTCCGGATTTTTATTGGAACTGGGTAAATATTGAATATCTCAAATCATCAATGAGAAAAAAAATCAATATGAAAAATAAAAAGTTCAGGGGAAGAAGATAAAAGTAATGTCTGGCCTAAAAATAAGCAAAAAGCACTGTCTATACTTGACCGTCAAAGATCTCAGATCTGAGATTCCTTCTCTCTTAGTTGAAAGAAAAGGGAAAACATTCACTTTCATAATTTAAAATACTTTGGGATATGCAGACCAAAGAGTCATTGATAGGAAGCAAGAAAGCAGGGACTTTAACTTGCCTCATGTATATTATAAATAAATCAAATAAACATTGCATGACTTCAGAGCTCTCAAAATCTGTCCTTGGTCTGTGCAACTGTCTAATAAATCCTAACATGCTACAAGAAGCCTGATGCTCTGAAATATAAAAGTAAACAAAAAATAGAGAAATTACTTGTTTGTTTCTTGTTTCTTTAAGCCTTAGGGAGCATGCTAGTTCATCATGTCTTAAGTATTTACAGTCTACCTCACTAAAAGGATTCTGAAATTTACGTAGAGATGGATCCAAGAGAATTTAAAGCTAGGCTATAGTATAATGCTATAAAAGAATATTTTCTGCCTATCTGTGGTTCCCATTTCTTTCAAATTCGTATTCATGTGATTCTCATACACGTTCCCGAAAAAAAGTTCTTCTGAAGATTAAACAGCTAAAAACCCCAAAACAACCGAACAAAAAACTTTGTAAATAAGCTGGAAGAAGATATTCTTTAATCTGTTCATCAACAGAAAAGTTCCATGAGGTAATATCTGTAACTATTCTCAGACCACAGGGCTCATGCCCATTATTCTGGTTTATCTGAGTGAAAATCAAGTTCTAGGCTTATAAAAACCCACAATATTATGGGTTTTCTTTCTTGTCAAGTACAGTATTTCAGGGTTTTTTTTTAATTCAACTCTGCCATGACTCTCTTTCTCATTTCAATTTTCTGCTCCATGAAAGGCCTCTCATGCCCTTTTAATATCTCATGCTCTTTGTAGGTAAATTCAGACGTATTTTAGCTTTTTTTTCTCCTCATATTACCTAATATTTTCAACATTCACCTTGATCCTGTAGCCTTGGCAAGATTCTCTTTCCTCCAATGAGCTATATACCAATTATTGCTTTTATCCATATTTTCTCTTACCATAAGGCACTTGGCCATGCTGAGTAACCAAACCAATTAAAAACATCGTAATATTATTTTTTAAAATAAAAAATAATATGACATGCAACTACTCTAATTGAGTCAATATTGTTGTGGGGTTTTTTTCTGGCGGATTACTAGGAACAGTAGTTTTTAGTACTTCACCTCCCATAAACCCCAAACGCCGTATTTTTTACTGAAAAAGAGAGAAGTCCTTAATATTTTTCACTTTAAAAGCAAAAACAAACCACAATTGAATTATTGTTCTCATAAAACTCTTTTAAAATAAAGAATTAAGTAGTGGATTATATAACTAATCTTTTTTTATTTTAAATTACTCTAATTAGATTTTTATTAACAATAATGTAAATTAAAATCTGAATGAGTGCCTACCTGCATTTTTACATTAATCACATAATGAAAAGTACAAAATTTATTAGTGTTGCACCCCAAGAGCAACATTTAGTTAATTAATACATTGAAAGCATTATTTCTGTATAAGCAGATTCACTCAATCAAAGATTACTTAATTTCTTCAAAGATGATTGTTAAAGAAATCATCTTTTACTTTGTCAATAGAAATTTTAAATATTAATAGATTCTGACTTGACTGCCTTATCTTGGGAGCCAGAAGTTATTAAGAGGATTTTTAAAGGATAAGACTATCCCCGGGACAATCCTTTCTCAGTGGGAAAGCTATCACAATACCACATTTGCATGTTCAGAGTCAGGTAAAATGGAGAGTCAGTATTTTTTATTAGGCCAACTCTCATATTTGGGGAAAAAAGTAAAAAATAAGTCTTGCAAGTTTTTTTAGGTTTTTTTTTCTGGTTTTTTTTTTTTTTTTTTTTTTTTTTTTTAACTTGTACCGTACATTCAGCTGTATAATAACTGCTGATCTTACATTTTATGACTACACATACTCTGGGATCTCCAGGAAGAAATTGGGGCAGTTTAAATCTGGTGCTCAGTGTTTGCAAATCTTCAAGTACAGCCGCTGCTGTCCATCGACTACATACGGAACCTATACACCTTCCTCAGGGATTGCTTCAACATGTGCTAAGATAGAGAGGCAATTTTCACAGCTAAGCTGGTTAAAATAATTCCAATATTATAGTTTAAAGTTTTATGTATGCAAAAGAGCAATTTCTACAGCAATTTCAGTGATTTTAAAGCTTGGGATAAGATAAAATCTAATCAATATGGCTGTGTGATTAAAATAATGTGGCACTTGGGACCACGATTGATGAGGAATTAGATTTGTACTATGTCTGGAGTTGAGCAAAGGACTGTGAGCAGCTACACAGAGGGTGTTGTGAGAGCCTTTTTGGTGAGCAGAATTCAGTTGAAAAAGAAATGTGCTTGAAGACTATTTTGGCCAACTGTTATAAAATACATGCTTCTTGTGCCTCTTGCACAACTTCAGAAAAGAACATATAAGCATGTGTAAGCCTGTGTGTATTTTTTGGTCATATAAAATTTCTTTGAAAACTTAAGGTAGCTGACAGCAGAAAAAGGTACCAAACCACCAGAAAAATGTACCATTCCATGGAAACTGTAAATCATTTAGAGTTTCAGATTAGGAGTAATTTTTACCTTACCTCAGAAGTAATAAATAGATGACATTCAAAAAAAGGATTTCTTTTTGTCTCCAGAAGAGCAGACAGCTCGTTGGAAGAGAACTGCAGGATTATTATCTTCATGCATTTGCAGATACAACTTTTGCTTTTTCTCAGGTGAGAAAGGATGGAAGAGAGCAGGAAGATTCTGCTGGAGGTTAAGAAAGTCATAATACCATTTGTGGAACAGAGCATTTAATTGATATTCTACTTGCATGGTGTCGACCCTGAACAGATTGAATTACAGTGATGCCAGAACTCAGGAAGTCACACAGCATTCATTTAAACAGACCTCCAAGGGTCTCATAACTTTTCATCCAAAAAAAGTGAAGAATGGAAGAATTGAAGAATTACAGAAATCAAATTTATTTTTATTTTCAAGTAACACAGCCAAACAACTCTTAAAGTTAATTAAAATATTTAATGCACTGAAAGAAAAAAGTACCACTTACATACTGATACAAGAAAGGCAGACAAGGAGGCACATAATTTTTGAGTGCTGTAACATTTGACATAACTTTAACTTCTCATTAATGCTGACATTTAAAAGATTTATTTTTCTGTAAATCTTCCTCACTAAATGCTAACAAATACATGAGTATTGAAAGGCTGTTTTATACATTTAGTACAAATATCTGGAATACTGACTTTGGAAGGTAAATGAGATAAGACAAGAAAAAGCTAGCAGTGTGGAGCCTTTTTCCCCTGCACAGTATTTTAAGTCAATACAAAAATCCCACAACTTCTAAATTGTTGTGGTGCTTTTGTCTGAGGGAAAATTAATTTTCTTCGGAGTTGCTTGGATGGGGCTGTGTTTTGGATTTGTGCTGAATACAGGGCTGATAATATTGAGGTGTTTTCATTATTGTTCATCACGACTTATCCAGAGCCAAGGCCTTTTCTACTTTTCTGCCACACTGGTGAAGAAATTGAGGTGTCATGGGAGGTTGGGAGGAGATACAGCCAGGACAGGCGACCCCAACTGACCAAAGGGACATTCCAGACCCTGTGGCATCATGCTCAGTATGTAAAGTGGGGGAAGAGGGAGGAAGAGAAGGATTTGTGGAGTGATAGTGTTTTGTTTTCCCAGGCCACCATCATGTATGACCCAGCTCTCCTGGAAATGCCTGAACACCTGCCTGCTCCTAGGAGGCAGTGAATTAATTTTTTAATTTTTTTTTTTTTTCTTTGCTAGTGTTGTTTCTCTATTAAACTGCCTTTATCTCAGCCAAAAGTTTCCTAGCTTGTGCCCTTTAAATTATCTCCCTGATCTGCTAGGGGTGAGTGGGTGTGAGAGATCGGCTGCCTGGGGCTGGCTGGGGTTAAACCATGACAATAGCAGGTTTTCAAAACTTTGTGCCTTTCATTAATCAATTAGCTAGACAAAACTTTTCCTAGTGAAACAGTGCACACGCTATTTAAAGATTTTTATCCTAAAATGCAGAAAAGATTTATTTAGTTAGGGCATTAAAATATAAATATCTTTGCCATAAGTTGTACGCCACAAGATAGAGAACATAGGATTTCTTAAGAAATTGAATGTGTACAGTTCATTACATTTAATTTATTGCTAGAATAAGTTTTATTAATGCAGAAAATAAATTACTGCTAATGGGGAAGGCTTGTATTCCACTCTTTCCTAGATGAATTACGTATAGTATGCTTTGTCTTTGTTTTCTTTCTGGTGGTATCTGAAAAATTATATAAGAATGAAAGTGTTTTCATCAGAAAATTTCTAAAAATTTTTCTCTTGTTTGATCATTATTTCTTTTTATATTATTTCTGGCTGCAAATTCATAGCTGTCAGGACTTCTCTATGTTATTATCATGATGGAAAGTCCAATATTTGGTCAGATAAAGCAGTGTGTATTTAAATAATAGGACAAGTTGATAAGTTTAATGAAATTATGTGTGACATTATTCAGCAAAGTTTTCAGTTAGAGAAAAGGTCTTCCATGTAATACTGTGAGATTTAAAGTTTTCTTCTGTTGTCTCTAAAGGAATTAATATATTGTTTGTCTTTGTCACAATTTTACATATAAAATCACTGAAAAATATAAATCTAAAAATGAGAATTTGAATGAAAAAGTTTCTGAAATTACACTGACTATTCAGAACTGAGGTTTGAACCTTCATCTTCCATTTCTTATGTAAATTGCCTAATGCTAGAGTCCTTTCTGATGTCTGTTAATACATCAGTAGAATTTGCTTGTTTTACAGTGACTATCATAATCCACTATAATACAGATATGAAATGACATATACTTTAAAATAAAAATAGACTTTTTCTAGAACAGTTAAGCTCTGTTCCTTCTAGTTCAAGCATTAGCAGTGGCGATAAAAATTTCACATTTCTGTAATAAATGCATTGATGATACATGGACTAAAAATAAAAATCTGCTCTCATTCACTTTTAGGATGGTTTAAATTGAATCAAATTTACTGAGTGGAGTAGTATTGACAAAATTTGTTTTCCAAATTCACTCTCTGTCCTGAAGTGGTCTTTAAAATATACCCGGAGGGAAATTCCATTATCTGTTTAAAACTAAGAACAGAAGAGAGAATTTCAAGGTCATACAATCTTCCAAAAACTAAATTCTCAGCAAAGCTTGCGTAGATTTTCTAATAAAAAGTTGTAATACTACAGCTGACAAGGATTTCATTCTGTTGGCAGTGTACCATATAGAGCAATATAAAAGTTATTTTAAGAGCAATCTCTTAGCAAGGATCACAATCTGTTGAATCATTATGAACTAATTTCTTTTTTTAACATACATGGAAACCAGCAATAAATAAATTGTTTTTCTAGTTCTGAATTTCATTTACTCTTGGATATATACCTCATGATTTCTGATTGCATGTCCTAAGTTCCTATAATACACAATAACTAGGAAATAAATAGCTTCACTCAGAAGCATCAAAATGTGTTCTCTCTCAAGCACTGGAAGTTTTCACTTGTCCTTCAAACATTTCCTAACTACCTATTCTTTTTGCAGATAATTTGCATCTTTCTAGGTGGAAACACAACATTTTGAAGACAAGGATGTTCTTACTGAGCATCAATAGATCATTTATACTATTTTCTTTTTCATTATATAAAAGGTTAATATCTTATTTCCATCTCACTTATGATTACTTACTGTTACTGATAAAAATATTTATTCTAGTTATTTATTTTTCATGTTTCAGTTTTTGGGATATTATATCTTCTTTTTTATTTCTCTCTTCAATGGAATTTATCCCTCTTAATCTTTTAAATTAAATCTGCAAAGTCTGAGAAGACTACAACAAAGATAGTGGAACTAGATAAGTATATCTTTCTCAGATGGTTCTTAAACTCTGAGATAAATTTGATCTGTTCTTTGAAACCTTTCCAACTTTTAAATTACTTTTATTTTCTTTTTAGGAATACTGATCACAGCATTTTATTAGTAGTCTCACCAATAATATCTTCAAAAACTTACATCATCAATGTACTCTTATCTAAAACTTAGTTTTAAATATTTTAATTTTGGAGGGGTTTTTTTGCTACACACAAAAAAATAATTAAGTTTTTGTTGGTGTCATCATAGAAGATAATTGTGTGTGTTCCACATCTCTAGGAGTGCAAGATGAACTTAATACTCCAGGAAATACTTGTAACCAAACGAAGGAAGAAGCTACATGAACAAGTAAGAGACACCGTAAAGAAGGTTTATGGAGGATATCTAAATGGGCCAAATAATAAAAGAAAACAAAACAAAAAAAAAAGCTGCTGACAGAAAAGAATGATTTTCTCATATTATGCTTTCCTCTAGAAGGCTCACATTTAGGAATGTTCAATTTAATCTTTTTCTTGTTTCATCTTGAAACAGAATATTTCTGGTAGTTAAGCTGAGGGAAACCATTTTGTTTTAAATTGACTAAACATTAAGGTGAGTTTCTCTGGATTGTTACTGTGACTGAAATAAATTATCCTGCATAATGCAAAACACAAGTCTCTGTGTCTTTCAGGGAATGGACTCTGTACCCAGGCATCACCTATAAACCACATCTACATGTTAAGTTCTGCTTGTATCTTTGGGGCTTCTTTTGAAAAACAAATAACCAATGCATAATGAGAAGAGTTGTAAAGTTTTTGACCTTAGGGTGAGCAAATTCAGTAGAAAAATTACAAGACTCCTGAAGTACTAGGGCAACTATAGTGTACATACAGATTTATAGAGGAAATTTAAAGAAATTAATTCTGACTTGCCTTGATAAACCAAATTAATTGCTTTCATAGTCTATGAAGGAGTAGGATTTTTTTTAATTCTCATTTTGACAACTTTGAGCCTTCCTTACTGTGTGGTTTTTTCCTTCATATGTGTTTTTCATGTTTTGTTTACCTGTAATTACTTCATACATTGCTTCTCTCCTCTGTCCTATTTCCAGATAACATTTTGGGAAATTTTGTGGCTGAGTTAGGTTGTAAAAACTATTAAGATGCATCTTCAGATTGTCACTGTGGATGATCAGAACACATCTATCAAAATTTTGGGAAAACAATTTCTACTCAGAGTTAGATGGAAAATAATGATACATTTTTCTAAATATTTTCCTTTGAAATACAAGTAAATATTCATTTTTTAAATATATTATTAGTAATTAGGTATACTTTTTTTTTCATCTGGGTATTTCCTAGAAAGCTGTGTGCTCACACTTTTACTTCTGTACGAAAATGGCCTTGAAAAATTAAGGATTTAAAGACAGGTATTAAGAGGAAGAGAAAGCCTACCTATGATACGAATGATATCTTGTAAGACACTGAGAAATTCCTGATATTACTTTCTGACTTTTTTGTAGCATATTATTTTAATATGCTAATCTAGCTTGGGAGTTTTCCAATTTACAGATGCCAGTTCCTTAATTACCTCTAAGTAGTCTATTAATGAAAAAAAAGGAAGTTGTTTTAGTTTCATTAAAAAGATCCTTTGTCAACTCTCTATTCTCCTTTAATTGTTCTTCAGTACATTTGAGCTTTCAAAGTGAACTAATCACTGTATTCTCTACAAAGGGGAATTGTAACATTCTGTGAGAATTCATAGGAACTACAAACAAAAAACCTAAGTAGAGGTACAATAGTCCACATAATTTTAGTAGACTTTCAAACACCTTGTGACAAGGTGCCACACAAGAAAGTACTACAAAAAATGGATCACTGTAGATAAAGATGATATATTTAATCATCTGTCCAGAAGTATATAAATGAAAAATAGATTATCATTATCTCAGTATACCAAAAAAATAATAATGAGAGATTTTGAGGTTATATGCTAGTTTCATATAGTGAATTATTTCCAATAGTGGTTTAGAAATTACGTTAATGGTGAGGAAAATATTCCAGAAAACAGATTTTTTTTATTGATCAGTTCTAGACATATTGAAGAGTGAGAATGTTTCTACTTGATAGAAGACACAATCAATAAAAAGAGAAGGTGTATTACCCTACAACAGTTGAACTTTTCCTTAACAAGCAAATACTTCCAATATTTGAATTCCCACATTTGTATGTATAATCCTAGGTTTAAGGATTTGGATTTGAACTAGCGCAGTTATGGTGGCAATTGTACTTCCTGATATTTGGAAAGTAGAATACTGAGAAGAAATATTAACTAGAATATATGAAAGTAAATTTAATCATCATCAGTCTAACAGCAAAAACTGACCTCTTAGATCAAGCTGGAGCTGATTTCAGATTAAAGCTCTAATCCCATCAACAGCTATTTTTGCTAATGTAACATACAATTTTTTAAAATTACAGTTTAGAATAAGTTTCAATCAATTCACTTCAAGGTGGAGTATTTCCTTCAGTTCAATTCACCAAAAAGTAACCCTAAAATTTTCATAAAATCCTATATTTCTACTCAGCAAAAAACATGCAGAAAGTAAGTCAAGAATCCTGTATTGCCAAAATGAAAGCAATTTATGTCTATATAGACTCAGAATAGAGCAGGAAAGATCAGCTGTGACTTGTGTCCCTCTGCAGTGGAAAGGGATAGCAAGGTATACGAATTCTGTCTCAGGAAATCTCAAGTGAGCATTCTTATTTATATCCTAGCCTACCTTGCTGTATCATTTAACACATGATTTTCCAAGTCTACAACTTGATTACAATGTTTGAATATTTAATTCTGGAGATTTTTTGAGGAACTCCTATACCCTTACGTCAATCATCTATGCATTTTCCATTATAATTGTAACAAAGCAACCTTACAAGTGATTTGTCAAAATGCCTGGCAAAAAAACATGTCTAATGTATAGCTGCTGTACTATATAGCTAATATAGCATTCCTTAATTAACTACAAGTTTATGTTAGTAAGAGGTTGTGTTTCTCATTCATTCCTTATCCCAAATCTTCCTCTATACCTCAGTGAGAAATGGAAAGAAATCTGTTTGAAATGGCAGCATTCAAAGTGGGTTTCATAATACGATGTGGGGACAGTTCAGCAATGAATACCAAAGCCCTAGTTTTATTTAAGTTTTGATTGCAGGAAGGAAGAGGAATATTCTAAGAAAAAGTGCAGATTTAAATGAGAAACAAGGCTTTTTTCTTCCAGGAAAAAGGAAAAAGTAGGTTTCTTCTCATGCACTTTGAAATATTCACCACTCAGAGAAGTAATGCACTTATAGGAGAATCCCAACTTTTATCCAGTTCTAGAAGTGTCTTAAACACAGTTTGAAAAACACCAAGAGCAAGGTATTATTTCACAGAGAGAAAAGGTTATTGCTTCCCTGGAAGCAAACACCAGGTTCATACAAGGCCAATACCCTGAAAGAATTCCCTTATTGCAGGATACTTCTTAATACCCTAAGCCACTAAAAAGGAGCTAAGTATTCTTCCATGTGAGTGAAAGGAATGAATTAGAAAACAAATCCTGAATTTTTATGCAATGTACTTGAAGAGATGTGGCTTCAAACATTTGAAGTATGTCAGTAAAAGATGCTTCTGGAGACAGAAAATTTCAAGCAGGTGACACAGAATGCTGCCAGTTCTAGCTGTTCATGACCACAGAGGAAAAAAAATCACCATAAAGAGGACAAGATGGGTAAAAAAAGCCTGTAAATTGAACTTAGAGTCAGGGTGTTTTCATTTTTATTGTTCTAACTGTGCTGACCAATAGATTTTATTTAATTATTCTGAAAAAAATTGTACGTGAACAATTTCTACGTGTCCTAGTTTCCCTGAACTAAATTAGAAAAAGGAAAATTTGTTTGTATCAGCACACTTCTGACTTTAATTTAAATTCTGGTGCAAATCACATTTCTACTAAAATGAGCTGAGAATGATTTTCTTTGTTATTGATTTTTGATTTTGTGGCTTAATGTTCTATGCTTACCCTGCTTGATTAAACAAATCAGCATTTTTCAAGACCAGAAAATATGTATACCTTTATAAGACTTTGTATCTCTTTTGAGCTAACACTCTGTTAGGGGTAATACAGTATTTTGCTTCTTGAATGTGTCATTTTCTTTGGAGTGGTGTTTAGAAATAATTATATTTTAAGGTTGAACTGTATTGCAGGTTGTTTTTTTTTCTGAAGTAGTTAATTCTTGGAGAAAAACCTGTTTTCCATTCATGTGGCTATGACCTATTTTGAGGGGAAAAACCCGTCAGACAACAGTATAGTTTTATGTGCACATTAAAAAAAAAAATAGATAACAAAAACCCACAACACAAAGCTCCCTGAAAAGCCCTAGATAGTCAATGACCATGTAGTCAGGAAGCAAAGTGAGAATGCCAGAATATTGTGCTGAAGATAAGGCCTGTAGGACAAGTTTAGTTTAGAAGTTGCCATTTTAAAGGTGCTATAACCAGTAACATTCCCTGAAGGTTTCTTCAGCTGTTGCAAGGAAGTCTTGATGATATGCTGATTTCATTTCAGCATTTCATAAATACTGTATTTGTTAAACTCTCTTCAAAGGCAGAAGGAGCTTTTCTGTGCTGTGTAGTATGGATAACTTTCTGTATTAGCTCCAAAAGCACAAGGGCAGGAAGTTTTCATTAAGCACGGAGCAATGACATTCAAACAACTTCCAATAATTCTGGCACTGGATCCTTCTCTGAGTATCAGAAATAGGTGATACTTAGAGGCAGGTCAATGAGCACAAGTACAGGGGAGTCTCACCTATTTTACTTTTGGAGGTCTCTGGCATCCACAGAGTTAAAGACACTGTAATTTTTGTTCAAATTCAGGTTCCTTACTAGAAAAGTGTTCAGACTTAGTATATTGCCTTCTAAGTATATAAACATAAATTGCCAATTTTATTTTCCAATAGTACCAAGCATTTTAAAGGCCCTCAAATGTTTCTTCTCAATAGTTATCACATTTTCACAAGCAGCTAGTTTCATTCATTAGCTATAAAATGTTCTTATCTTAATTTCTTACTACTGTATTTGTGAATTCAATGTAAGTATCATAATATTGTGGTATGAAAGAACATGAGAAATAAAAAAAGGAAAATCTGAGGCACTGCTCCTAATTTTGCAGAAAACATAGCACAGACAAAAAAAAAAAAAAACCCAGAAAAGCATAATGAGTCATTAACATATTGTTAGAAATCTTACTTTTTAAATTTCTCTATATCAGACTTAAATTTAATTGCATTTCCCAAGGTTCAGGGTATGACCTGTTTCAAAGGGTCTGTGTCTGTAATCCCTATTCTTATTTTCTGCTATCAAGGCATACAGGAAGTGTGCATGACCTGGAATGCCTATTTTTGGCTCACGAATACATTCAAGCCAGTACATTTAGAGGTTTTCCAGTGTTAAAATAACTGCAGATCCACCCTTCACCTTTCTGCTTAAGATCTGCTTCAAGATTAAATCCTTGCACTTTAAAATATAGGAAAACTTATGACAGAAAAGTACCTAACAAATTGAGAGCTGTTTTAGTGGAGGCGGAGAAAGTAAGAATATTTTGAGAATTTGCTCCAAAGTAACAGAGGAAATTTGATTTATAACACTTCCAATACTCAGTCCTTTTTGATCAATGCATTCTGCATTGTGAAAAATTATCCATAAAAACTAGCTCCTAGAAAGAATTGGAAAAAATTCTCCCTCTTGAGCCTTCCAGAAGAAATGACTAGCATTTATGGAACACCTATCTGAATGTCAGACTAAATACTATTTCTCTCTATTTTTATTTTTTCCAATATGAGTTTCATGTATATCTTATGTTCATTTTTTTCCTACAGATCTGCACAAAATACAACCTACATACATCCACTGCATTTTGCCATCAGACACCTAAATACTCTAAATCAATTTTAAACTGAGATAATAATCTGAATGTTAATGCCAATAAATCTGTAATAACAACTTTTACAGCAATAAAAAATATCAACCATTTCCATTTTTATAGAACTGTAACTAGGGAAAATCATTATTAGTATTTAAAATACCCTGGTGAAAGATTCATTTTTTAATTTAGATGAATATTTTATAGCTTTGGAGACAGATTTTTTTATACTGAATTTCTCATAGTAGTGTTACCTGCTTTTTAATTTTGACTCCTAATCTGTGTTTCTAGATGCATCCTTCATATAAAAGCCCTTGTTTTAACTATGAAACTATCAATATGAATTTCTCTAAATATTTTTCCACAGTATTAATACTGCTGAATAAAATAGGACTAATTTTAAACAATTTTTAAATTCAAAGATGCAAGAGAAAATTCAAGTTGACATATATGGGTCAGCTGTAAAACATGTATTAACAATCAGATCATAGTAAAGACTACCAGTTGGCTAGTGTCAGTCAAGGTTCTTTTGTGCTGTCAGTTTGGTCTTAAAATTAGGACTTCCACTCTTAAAGAAATATAGTCTGAGGAAAATTCCTAGACATGTCACTTCATAATACCTAAATTTACAAACCACTTCAATTAAAAAAATAACAAATATTATAATCAATCTCATCTATTTACTTCTGTAAATCTCTGTTCTCTGCAGGTTTGGTAAATCATGTGATTCAATGGTGCTGCTGTTTTTTAAACCTTTTTAAGGTACAGAATATGTGTGTATGTAAATGTGAACATGCTGATGTCTCAAAAGGTCTTGAACTGTGGGTAGAGATCTAGATGCCAAGCAATAACCCAGTTATCTACTAACACCTTTATGAACCTTCTTAAGTATATATAGTGACATTTATACTACTAAAATAAATATGATAGGGACTGTAATGTGGCTGGCATTAAAAACTTCCTTATTATTAAGCACTATTATTCTCCAAACCAAGGTACTACTTGCAAACAATATAAGTGGTACTTGATGCATGCCAGCTCCCAAATCAAATCCAGGAATTGTTTGGTTAAATATTGGGTGGAATGGTCCAGAGCCATGCCTGTAGATAATTTAAATAGCTTAATATTTCAAAGGAGTGAGATCCATTGCACAAGAATATTTTCAGGGAGTGTCTGATTTTCTGGCATAGATATAGCCTAGTTAGAACAGCACATCTATAAACAGAGGGTACTTAAATTCTTAGTATAAGGAATATAAAATAAGCAGGTTGTTCCAAAGATGTTGGAGAGGCAAGATCTATCTCCCTCAATTATCAAAATCATATGGACTTGTTCTACCTATTCATCTGACAAGTCATGGACTTTGCATTATAAATAAGGAAAAAGAGTAATGAATGCATGGGTACATATGCAGAACATGTTGAAAATAAAACAGGATACCACAAAATACTGCTCATCAAAATAAAATAATTCATTAATACAAATACATTATTCCAGTAATTAGGTCATAAAGTGAAAGGCATGGAAAGACAAGTGCAACTCCCTCTTCGTAAAATGCCTATTGAAGTTAAAATCCACAGAACTACCAGAATGACTCTGGTTCATCAACATATTCTGTTAGCACTGTGGTCGTTTAACCACACCAAATTTTACATAAGAACATGGTAAAGTCAGTAAATTCTCAAAAATTAATGCAGAGCTTTGGAGAAGAGTAGTTTATATATTATCTTTATCTTATAGCTCCAATGGCAATAATGAAGAAGCTCAAAAAAAAAAAAGATGCCCACTTTGTAAAAACATGTGTTTGTACCTGTCCACCATAGTGTTGCTCAGTCTCATCTCCTCAGAATCTCAGCTTGGTTTGAGATGTCACAGATTTTGTTCTGCTTGACTCAGGCAGACACTGAAAAGAGTAATTTAATGCTGCAATGAAGTATAATAAAGCATTCAATTCACAATCAGATGCTTTTACCCATGTGCTTCAGTCATCACAACCCTGTACACCAGTCTTCCAGAGACAATATTTCTGTTATGTTTGTTTCTTTTTCTTTTCACATTGAACACTAATTTCAAAAAAAATGGGTTTCTTTTAAACAATTGGACTCCATAATATGAGTTGAACTCCAGTTGCCTTTGGTATCTAACGTCAAGATTTTCATTTCCAAGTTTATTTAATGAGCTTTACTAAAACTGTAGAAACAGCTGAAACAATATTAATATAATGTAATGTAATATAATATATACTAATAATACAGACTTGATACGTGTTCTGGTGTTGTGACCTGCCACTTGATTATTCTTGTTCTTTTACACATTCTTTCTTTATTTTTTTGCTTTTCATCTACTATGCTTATTATGAGGAACTTCCAATTTATATTTTCTCTGGTGAAAGACAGTCATACAGAAATATTATAAAACTGGATAAATGTAGTGGCTTGCAGAAGGACACTCAACTTTTCGTAATATAAAAATATTTGGGTGTTTAGAGTGTTAGACTTTAAAATTAATCTTATTTCCTAAGACAAGATGGAAAATTAAATATTAAATTTGAAAAAGCACCCTTAAATCGTCTGTACAAACCCACATATTTTACAGAAGTATGAGAGAGGAAAAGCACTAAGAGTGAGATTTTTTGTTTAACTTCAGCATAAGAAAGTAAATAAGTATCTAGGCATAACTCACGTTTTAGTAGTTGTCAATAATCAGTGCAGCTGTACCCTGGGGGTAATTAACATTATTTATCTGCTTTAAAACAGAATGAATCACTAGCTGGAAATGTCTCTCATTAACTTGGAAAAGAGCTTTGATATGACTCCTTGACTACATTTTTCAGTTTCCAAGTGTCTCTGAATCTTCACTTTGAGTTATTAGATCTGTGGAAAAATATAAATCAGAACTTCAATTTTCATATTGAAGTTGGATCAAACACATCATATCTTCTGATTTCAGATTAAGTAGACTTGAATTGCACTTTATATTTATTTACTTATTTGTTTACTCTGAGAGAAGCTTGGACCATGGGAAGGAAAAGGAAAAAAAAAATCTTGGACTCTGTTTTTTGATTCACATTTTTAACCTCACACAGCTTATAATGTTTCGTGTGAGCATGGGTCTTACAAGAATTTTTTGCTGTTGGTCTATGCTCCATGACAGCAAGGCACAGATTCCAGGCCATTACCCCCCAGCCTACCTCTAGTATACATTCTTTGTGGCACAGCCTGTAACACTGTCACATTAGTTATGCACATTTAACTTACAAGGATATTAAACTGCTTTTAACTGCACCCCAGGCAGATTTTTAACCTTGTCCAGTACACAGCTGTATCCTTTATTCTTTGGCTCCCTTTAAGAACTTCTGTAGTTCTTTCAACCAAAAGGAAGAAAAGGAAATGGATGAAGACAGAGAGTTAGAAGCAAGTCTTCTTTCCTATAGAATTCCTGTCTGTTGGAGATATAAGGTTCCTGGAATAGATCAGACTTTTATTTAACTTTTCAACTCCTATACAATGTATGTGATTGAATTATGGATACTTTCTTAATACATACCTAGTGTAGAAGAGCTTAGAAAATATACAGCATCATTTAATAAGCTTGAGTCAGTTAAATCTTTACTATATCTAAAGGCAAGAAAATGTGCGAAATTATTGTTTTAATGTAACAAAACTAAAGAATTAAAGAGTACAAAGCCTGTGAAAACAATTCTATAAATGTGAATTTATTGTGTTGGAATATAATTTTTTTATTTTTGATTTTATTTGATCCATTGTAAGCATAACTTCAAATACCCTGAGAAAATAAAAACTGTAAAAAGTAAAGGAAAAGCCCTGACATGGCTGTGTTTTAAGACATATTATCTCTCATAATCTAGAGTTTCAACACTCATTGACACACATAAATGTCATAAAAACTATTGTAACAATATTTGTGTTCCCTCAGACTGTAGCTTCTCAATCAATACTTTTTCAGAAGGCTTAACAAATCTTAAATGGCTTTTTCATACTCTACAAATTCTGACAAGCAAGCCAGAATTTTTGCTATCACAAAGTGTGGGGATATAAATTCATGTTTGGCTTCATTTTTCCATCCAGTAAATAACTTCAGCGTTTCCACTGAGCAAATGGGGTGTCAGTCAGAAGAAGTGACTCATTTAATGAAATGTGAGCTCACACACGGCAGAGTGTCTAAAATGCTGCTGTGTACTCCAACCAGTTTAGTACCTAGCATTTAAAGTGGCAACATTTTATTGAAGTACTGTAATAGTAACTTTGTTAACTACCCACAACTGTCACAAATATTTTCAATCAACATTTTACTTCATGAAGCAAAGCTGTGTAAAACTTTCATTACAGAAAGCAAGCCCATGCAAAACAAGATTGTGTCGTGTTTCATTTGTGAATGCAAAACTCATCTCAGTTTTCTGGCAATATCTGAAGCACAGGAAAGATTCTGGTAATGTATGACTGTCCCTTCTTGTGAATTTATTTATTTTCTTCCAAGTTCTTGTAGATAAAACCACAGTGCCCATAAAGACTGCTGTTATCTTCTTGCTTATCATGTGCTCTTGGCAAATATATTTTACTTTATTATATGATTTCCTTTCCAAAGCTTTCTGTCATAAGGAATGCATCTAAATAAAGGTGAAAGGGGCACACACAACCGCCAAAAATATCTAGTCATTTAGGAGGAGTTTTTCCAGCCTCTTCCATTTTTGAAAGATTGCTTTCTGACTGCATTATCTGCTTGTTTTTAACTATCTTTTTTATCAGTTGTTCTATTGGAGAAAAAAGAAAAAATGGAAGGGCTGTAAATTTCCTGCCAGTCAAAGAAATCCTTATATAAACCCCCCTAGCATTTGGAGGTGACTTTTCTAGTTTGTTTCTTTAAAAAGGGACTGATGACAATCCCTGTAGATCCTCTTAAAGAAACACAATATGGAAAAATAAGGAAAGGCGCCCAAAGAAATCACGTATTGACATTCATTTCCACAATGACAGGAATGTTTTCTAGGCAAAAAATTTATGGCACATGCTCTCTTATAAGGGGTGGAATAAGTTAGGATGATTAGGAAAATCTTGTCAGTTTTTGGGTTTCAGGGTTTTTTTATTATTACTTCTGACTTGTCCTAAGTTCTATGGCATTCCACAGAGTCTAGTATTTACACTTTTCAGTGCATATTTCTTTACTATTATTTGCGTGCATAAGTCAGATAAAGTGAGGGATGTCACTGTACAATTTTTGCCTAAGAGCTTGAGAATTAAAATTATTCTGTTCAATATTCTTTTCAGTGTGTTTCTTTACAGTTGAACAAAGTCCCCATGAATTAAAAATAGACTGGAACAATGGTATTTACTAAGAAAACTCATTAATAATCTTTATTAGAACTTGAAAAAAACTAAGAAAGGGTAGGATATGCGAAGAGAAATGTTTTGTAGAAAAACCTTACTTAATGGCAGAATTTATCAACAAGAAGATATTTGATCTACTTTAAAATTTGAGGAGTGGAAAAAATACGTGATCCTTGACAAACATTTGTAAATCCTGATTGAATTTAGCCACGGCTAAAGCACTCTGTAGGAACCATTACTGAGGTGCAAATAGCTTTATCTACATCTTCTTAATTTTTTCCTCTGTCCTTCCTGGTTGTTGCTCCTAACTTAAATGCTCCTGACAGAAACTAGAAATTTCTTTGTCCTAATAATAAAACAAATTATGAAAAAAAAAAGTATGTGACTATTTGCATAATCTTACTTAACATGGTTTGGATTTTTTATATGAAATAATTGGAAATTCTTTTTAAAAAATTAGCTTATTCTTAAAACTACTTTTAGGTGACCCTGGGTTTTGTGTTTGGGTTTGATTTGGTCTGGGGTTTTTTTTCCACTCTGAGGTAGATTTCAAAATGTTCACAAATATCCATAGCAAAATGTTGCTACGTTTTGAATGATTTTGGTTTTCAGTCTCTTCTTCAAATGTATACATTCTATATGGTATTTGTCTGTATTCTTCTACCTAATTTTGCAGGGCCTAGGAGAATAAGGAGAAAATAGATCCAATGGGAAATTATGCAAGCAAAAGTTTCATAGAAATAATCTGCTAGTAAATTTTAATGGCTTTATTTCTTATTTGTCACAGAATAAATTGTTTGTTTTGTTTTGTTTTGCTGTTTTTTAAACCCAGCAATAAACAATGAGCTCTACTTATGTAAATGGATCCAAACAGTATCACACTAAAATTTTAATGAAGGAAAATTTGATTTGGAGGGGGGCAGGGCAGGGATATTAGTGTATCTAATAGGGGTGGAATGAGAGTAGAGTTGTGTTCTTCCCAATTCCTTCAAGTTTTTCTGAAATACGGATATATGAAAGGGACTTTCTTTCCATCTCCTTTTTGAAAGTCAAAAATTATAGTTAATTGTCAAAAACATTACCAAGAATATTTCATTCATATAACAGGAGTATTTAATCTTCCAGTGTAGTAGCATTAAAATTCATATGTAAAATCCCCAGAAATATCCCCAATAGTTTTTTCTGTATTTAATAATTTCCTCTGGATAATTTATTTCTGTTGATTAATTCTAATGATATGACCAGCCAATGGGCATAAGGACACTGGTAGATATTACCTCTGTGCAGTCTTTTCTGGTTCAATCAAGAATGAACATCTGTTAGTCCAAAAATGCAGGCGTGCCATAAATATTACCAAACTTGGAAACAACTTCAAGAGAAGCAGAAGAGATATCCTCTGCTTTTGCTAACTTAACCCTCATGAATATATGAAATTCCAGAAATCTAACATCTTAAGTTATTTCATACCAAAATCAATGGCAATGCTGTAGATTTTCTTTAACTGTAGAGCTTTGTATCTTAATTTAATGTGTTATGTATTCTGAACAACTAAAGATTCTGTTATCCCTATAAAAATTTCTTCAAAGCTAACAGATAAAAGTAGAGCTTTAAGACATGAAGAAACTGGAACTTAATTACTGATCCATATTCTAGACCAAAATGTAAATAAAATATGGTATAAAACTCCAATATAATAGGTGGGAAA
Source organism: Melospiza georgiana (assembly GCF_028018845.1). NCBI lineage: Eukaryota > Metazoa > Chordata > Aves > Passeriformes > Passerellidae > Melospiza > Melospiza georgiana. Next base: position 38,432,432 of record NC_080431.1, read on the forward strand.
TGATTATAATTACAAAATTTGTGAAGCAAAAACAAAAGCAAATCATCCCTTCACCATTGAATCGGTTGTCCATAGAAATCTAAATAGTAAAAGTTTAAATAGTCCTGGAAGCCAGAGCCATGTGGGATACTCCTGTTCATCTAAGGCTAAGGGACAATGACTTTCAGTAATTAGCATAAGGTGAGCCATCTGCAAATGAGATCACAATGCCACCCATCCCTAAAATATAGCTCAGGTTTGACAGTACAAGAAAAGGCATCTTATGTGTAGTTTCCATTCACGGGCATTTTCCTGGCCTTCCTTTCTCCCTGTATCGCAGCAGCCCATCTGCTCACTCACACATTGAGCTAGTTCATGTGGCAAAGTCACCAGGGGAATGGGAATGCATATCTGGATATGAGGGGAAGAGGAACAGGGCCCCATCTTCTAACCATACAGCCAGTCTTTTACACAGATCTGAAGTAAGCAATGCAAATTACACCCCCCCACACTTAGCAAAGTTATAAAGATTAGACCTCCACAGGTTTTGGGTTTTTTTTGTTTTGTGGGTAGGATTTTTTTTGTTTGTTTTTTGGGCTCTTTTTGGTATTATTTCCTATGGGAGCACCTAATACACAGTAAAGTCAATGAATCAAAACATACAAGAGGAGAAGGATCCTTCTTTCTGCAGAAAAGTCAGTCATTTTGCTATTTGCCTGCCAATACTTGACTGCAGTTCAGGTTCACTTCCCTGTTTGATCCCCAGCCCTGTACAGATCTAAAGAAATAAAGAAATGCACATATGCCCTTCTGAGCACGTACATGGGACTCTACTCCTGTGGAGAGGATGGGTGCAACAAACTGGGAGAGCATGAAATAGAAAGAAAAATATCCAAGCCTATAAATAGAAAAGTGGGACACTGAGCAGGAGTACAGCAGCCAGCAGCCTGCAAGAATAGCAGGTAGATAAGATGATTTTTCTTAAGGTAGTAATTAGGAGTGGAAAAGCCAGCTGTGAGGGAGAGTGACTCAGAGGAATAAGACTTTTTTAGAGCACTGTCCATCAAGTCTTTCTTATCCCTGCTCTTTATAAAATTATTTATGAGTACTTTCTTATATGCATATACACAAAGGAAAAGCTGATAGATTTTTACAACAAAGGATTTAATCCTAAAATAATTTGTGCACAAATAATACCCTACAATGTTGATAATTTCGATATTTTCCCAGAAGCTCTCAGGTAAGTTAGCAGGCCAAAAAATAACTGCTCAGGAAGCTGTTGTGATAGTTTTCTATCATGTTCTGTCAAATTACCTTGTTCTTCTGCAAAAGTCTTATTTATGTATTCCAGGTCTTACACAAATAAAACATGACAGCTCTGCTGAGTTGTGCATTGAATTTTAGTGAGTGATTTTGTAAAAAATTAAAGTCAGTCAAAAAAATCTCAGGTTGTTTGATTATTTTCAAACTGATTTGGTTCCAAAACTCATAAAATGAAAGACTAATAATTACATTTTTATTAAATTAATTATATATATATATGTAGATGTATGTAGATAGATAGATGTAGATACACAGATGATATCGATGTAGGTACAGATATAGATGTAGGTACAGATGTAGATATAGATATAGATATATAAAGTAACTGTACCTTCTTAATAAATTGGAAGATTGAAATACAAATACAGATGTCTCTAAAACAATATTTTCTCATAAAAATATAAATAGTCAGACATGCTGACATTAATTTTGTACGAAAAAATTAAACCCCCCACAATATTTAAGGATGATGAATATCACTGCCTAGTAAAATCATTCATGTTTGATTAACATATCTATTATTGACATTAGTTTACCACTGAATAATATTTTCAGTTGACAGTTTTATATATTATTATTTCAAAGATTACATTTCTTCTTATTGATCAAAGTATTGAATCTTCAGTAGATTCAATGGCATCTAATTCAATGGCAGCTAATCCAATTTACATAATTTTGAAAAAAAGAATTCTTAAATCTTACTTTTTCTCTTTTCTTTTTGAAAGAACAGATTTTTCCATGCTTACTTGTGACTGATGCACATGATCTTTCCTGGATTTTGTAATCTGTGTATAGCTAACCAGCAGTGGGTCATGCATATAAACTGCCCAGTTAGGCAGTCTTCAGTTTGTGAGAGGGTTTTTTTTCCTTACTAATCAAGCCTTCCTCTCTATTTCTCCAAAGCAGAAGACTCTACATGAAATAGACAGCCTTCCTGAAACAGATTCCTTGTGTTTCTGCAGGACCAATACTTGTTTCTGTTGTGATTGGTTTTCCTCCAAGAATTTCACCAGGATTTGCTGATTGAATAAAAATATTAAAACCATATCAATACCACATTAAACATATTCACTATTGTAAAGTCTAAACAATATACATATTAGTTTCTCTTTCCATTCGTCTCTTGTTCAGGTATTTTTAAAAATTTGTGTTAAAATTAAATCTGAAAATTAAAAATGCACAATTTTTTTATCTTATTTATTAAGTTTTAGAATAGTCTGCCAATGAATCTCTGCAAGGGTTGAGTATCTATTCGTGGGAGTTGACTGACCTGACATAGATCACAGAGAATTTTATACTAAGTTGACCAATTAAAACAGGAAGCTTTTCTTGGAGATTCATTTCTCTGTGCTTTATTATTTTTCTGTGCTTACTTGTTCATAGCTGATGTTTCTGTGAGAAAAGTATAATGGGGCAGATCTTTTGAAGGCTCTTTTATTACACAGGCATCACTGTGGGAATGATTATACAGTCATAAAAAAATAGCAAAATATCTTCCCCATGTCAAAAGACACTTTCTGCAAGTGCCAGTCAGAAGAACCTGTCATGACTTCAAGATCTGTTTCTTCAGTTGTCAGGGAGACGGCACAACACATGATAATGTGACAGTCCCCTTGGGGGGGCCAAAACGTGTTAAGGGATTTTACTCCCTAGGATAGCAAAACAGGCTGTTTTAAATGCTATTAAGGCCATAACTCTGACACAAGACCAATTTTCCCTGCCTCGACCAGAATTCTTGAGCAGAGCAGTCCAATCCAATCTATTGAAAAGGCCAGTTCAAGCAAAGAAAAAAATTCAAAAGACATTTTAGGTTTTGGCACTCAGTGCTGAAGACAGTTGGAGTCAAATGGCTTTTTAATTCAAAGTACCACTCGGTGCACTGTAAATTCTGTATAGAAATAAAAACGGAATTAAACTTTTGGTAACTAAGAAGGTCATGAGGAAAGATTTGTCTTAAAATGTCATCTCAGAATCCCAAATAGCATGATGTCAGTAAAATTCAGGTGTATATATCACATCAAGTCCATAACACTTCCTGCAAATAGCTTGGGAAACCTCATTATAACTTTAACTTCTTCAGGTGATAAAGGTCATGTTGTAAGTGGTATTCTCTACAGCTTTTTGAAACCAGCAAAATGTCTTGTGGAGAAAAACTGTATTAAAATTGCTGATCTATCTTTTCTGTAAGATCATCAAGGATTTCAACACAGAAATACATAGAATAAATTGAATAAAAGGGGAAAATAATCTGAAGTATAACAATACTGAATAAATGATATTAAAATGCAGTACTAAAAGAATCATTTAATGAAAACACTATACTTGGCTGAAGTGTCCAAATAAATTAGAGTGCTTAGTTGAAATATATATTATGGTGATGTTGCAAGATTCTCACCTGAAAGAGATTCTTAAATTTAAATAACACATTTTATTTTCTGATGAACTGGTTGTTAATTTATAGCACTTTTTCTGCAGATTATTCTGGAGAGACAATTATCCTGAATCATTATTTCCTTATGTTACATTGCTTTTTTTGATTTATATATCTTTTATATGCTGCATCTCATCATAGTTATAATGGACTTCCAGTCTAAGAAATAACAGGTTTGAGCGTTAATTAACACATTGTCATTCCCATTTTGGTTTATTTTTCAATATTACCTGCGGCTATACAGGGTTTTTCTCTTTCTTGGAACCCACACAGGGAGCCCAGAGTCGTGTCCTGGCCTGGGAGGGCCACAGGCCCCACACCTCTCCTGGCTATGACTGTGCGGTACTGGTCTAACTCCACCACAAGTGCACACAATTTTATTTTGCTCAACCCCAGGAGCTTTTTCCCTCTGGACCCAGAGGAACATTGGATGACTGTAACACCAAAGAAAAGGGTTAGAAATTGAAAAGGTTTTGTCTATTACCGAATCTTTCTACTCTAACTTGGCTCTGTTTGTGTTGGCATTGTTTGTTGAAGTCTGTTATGAGTGAGGCTACCCTTCATATACTCTTGTATTATTGTAATTGAGTTAGTAACAACTACTTGTTATATCTTCATTACACTGCTGAGATTCTAAGAAGGCAAAGTAAGCACTTTTTTTCCCCTAAAAGCCTTTTTGACTAACATTTGGATCTACATATATGTATTGAAGTCAGTGTAAGAACAGACTTCAAATTCAACAGGCAGTATGGGGTGAGGTCAGGTATAGAAGTAGACACCTGCACCTGGGCATTTAAATTACCTGTAATACAAGGACAAGACTGAACATAAATGCTCAGTGGCATTTTACATGCCTTAACATACATATATTGTTTGAACTTCATCTGACCTTACAGAAAGCATGATTGTTTCCAACACCTCGTGTTGCATATTCCATATATATATGTATATATATGTATATATTTCCCACTGTTTGGGCAACAACTGAACCAAAACCACGGTTTACATTGGCTGTAACAGGAGCTTAGATATGCAGTTTACATGTAGACATCTACATGTCTAGATGTCTACATGTAGATGTCACAAGGACTACATAATTTCAGTAATGTCTAAGGTTTAACATGATAGTCATGTTTGCCTTACTTTAGAATTACATCAGCTGTGAATGATACAAATGCACACATTAAACCTTCACAGTTTTCACTTAGTCTTTTACTTCCTTCACCCATATTTATATTGGGGGAGTATTTTTACCAAAACACATCTTTTAAGATAATGGGTCCCAAGTTATCTCATAGATATTTAAATGTGAAAGTTTGTGATTAACTCTAAACCTTGCCAGAAAGCAGGAGTCTGAAAAATGTGTGATTGTTCTAGCCTTCTGATGGATCTCTAGAAGCAGCAGGTAAGGTGTAAGTAGTTTACAAGATCTACTGTCCCCTAAGGTCTAGTTTTTCATACAGAGTAAAAGAAAATGCATTGGCTGATGTCACAAGTTTCAAAACACATATTGAGTAAGTAACCTTTTGGGAAGCCAAATCATCAAATCTGTAGACCCGGGCCTCACATACAGGCTTTGGCTAACTTAGAAATGTAATGGTAAATAGCACAAGTAAATTTACATAAACTTGAACATCTTGCTCTGAAAATCCTGAAAGACTGCCATGGAACTTAAATTCCTAAAATTGTATATTTTATCTAGCATGTTTAAGTTTTGACTGTGATGAAGTTTTTGAGACAAAATGCTTGTAATGTGGCTACCTATATTTAGCAGTGGTAATTACAACCAAAAGGTGGCAGTACTGTATGCATTAAACATTGGGTCTGAAAGATTATTACAGAATTACAGAATACACTGAATTGGAAGGGACCCATGAGGGTCATCAAGTATAACTCCTGATCCTGCACAAGACCATCCCCAAGAGTCACATCATGTGCCCAAGGGCATCATTCAAATGCTTCTTGACCTCTGTCAGCCTAGTGTGACCACTTCACTGGGGAGCCTGTTCCTGTGTCCAACAACCCCCTGGGTGAAGAATCCTTTTCTAACATTCAATCTAAACATCCCCTGATGCAATTTCAGGCCATTCCCCAGAGTCCTGTCACTGGTCACCACAGAGACGTGTCTGTCCCTCCTTTTTCCCTCATGAGGAAGTTGTAGCTGCAATGAAGTCTCCTCTTAAGTCTCCTCTTTTCCAGGCTGAAGAAGCCAAGTGACCTCAGCTGCTCCTCATAAAGCTTCCACCCAGACCCTTCCCCATCTTTGTTGCCCTCCTGCGGACACTCTCTAATGACTTGATATCTTTCTTATGTTGTGGTGCCCAAACCTGCGCACAGCACCTGAGGTGAGGCCACCCCAGTGCAGAGCAGAGGGGACAATCCCTTCCCTTGCCCAGCTGGAGATGCTGTGCCTGCTGCCCCCCAGGGCATAGCTGACCCTCCTGGCTGCTGGCTCATGTTCAACTTGCCATTGACCAGAGCCCTGAGGTCCCTTGTTGTGGCAATGATTTCCAGCCTCTAATTCCTTGGACAGTACACACACAACCAGGGTTGCCCCAGCCCAGGTGTAGAGTTCAGCACTTGTCCTTGTAGAACTTCATATGGTTGGTGATTTCCCGGTTCTCTAATCGGTCAAGGTCTCTCTGAAGGGCCTCCCTGACTTTGAGGAAACAAACAGCTCCTCCTAGTTTTGTATTGTCTTCAAATTTTACTTAGTACCCCCTTCCAGTCCTGTGTCCAAGTTATTGATGAAGATGTTGAAGAGCACAGGACTGAGGATGGAGCCCTGCTGAACCCCACTCCTGACAGCTCACCAGTCTGATATTACCCCATTCACTGTAACCATTTGTGCCCAACCCATGACCCAGTTTCTCACCCATCACAGGATGTGTTTGTCCAGCTGAATGTTGGACATTTTGTCCAGGAGGATCCTGTGAGAGAGAATCAAATGCTTTGCTGAAATCCAATTGCTGTTTGGAAGCTTCATATACATACTCCTACGCGTACTGTGATTTAGACATATTTAAGTGTGTTTATACTGTCCTGCTGCTGTTTGTGATTATGAATGAAGAACAAGAAGCAGAAATTCCATTTTTTTGTGTTACTTTAGTGACTTTATATTTCCATTAAATCTTTTAAAGTCACAGATCAAAGGCAAAAATAGGATATATATACATATCCTGAGAAAGTGGAATAAATGGATAAAAGTTAAATAAAAATTTTCTTCAGAGAAGTGTCGTGAAACTTAGTGGCTGAAATACTCTGAATCTCAGAAGATTTATTCATTTTGGGAAACATAATCCTAAGAAAATTGTTTAGACTTGGGATAGCGTCCATGTTTTTGTTCCATATTTACAGAACATACATACATTTTATCTTTTGCAATAAAAGTAAAATATTAGTTTCTGGCAAGACTACTGACCTAAAATAAATTAATAAAATCAACTACAGTTAATGCATATAACCATTCTGGATCAAAATCAAAGATTTTTATTACATTGCCTTTTTTTACACAGAAACAAACTATTTAAAAGTGATAATTTCAAGAAATAGAAATGGTCAACACAATTTGTAAAATATGAACTTAAAATGAGTAACAAGCACTAAATATGGACAGGTTGAACAGCACGGCTTCCTAATATTCCAGAATAAAATTCATATGATATACCTCTTGGAGTTAAACATGTTTGTCTTAAACAAATGTCTCTTAAAAAATAAATAACAGTTTTTGAAGTCTTTCTGTCTAATGAGAGATAAGTTACATTTTATCTTTCTTACTGTATGCTACAAGTGTTTTTACTCTTTCTCAGTGGGTATTTCACACTGCTAATTAATATCTCCCTAGCTGATCCCTGGGTCTTGGTAGCCTCACCATTTATGCTGCATGAATGCAACTTTACTGCTTTGAAGTCAGTCAGCATTTTCCCTCTGAAATATGTTCTTGGTTCTGTGAACAGCCTACGAAGGCAGCTCCCATTGTGAAATTTAGAAGAGCTGTAGCTGGGGCTTTGGCCCATCCAGCCTTCTGAGCTGTCGTGCACAGCTCCATCAGGCTCTGAACCCCAAACTCCCCCTGTGCTGTCATACTGCTCTTTTGAAGCCAGAGAAACACCGCTCTTACAGTCACCACTGTGGTGAGACAATCATATTATTTTAGATCCTGTGAAATAGAAAAGCCAACATGGTTTTGGAGCCACGGAGGACTCCAGGACCCTCAAGGGCAAGTGCTGTAGGTGTAACCCAGCTGCTCCAGAAGGGGTTAAGCTTGGGCAGTCCGACCACAATCCCCAGTCAGTGTGTACAGGATGGCCTCCAGGTCAATGATCACATCCAAGTGGAAGATAAACTTAGAAAATACTCAGAAAAACAATGGGTTTTTTTTTAATTCCCCTTTTCCCCCTCCACACAGGCAGAATATTTTTCTATGACATTTTTTAAATCAGTCAAGTTTTGATGGATGCACTCAACATCATATTAAAACCTTTTCTTGCTAATACCTCTGATACTGATCCTTTAAGCCTACCAAATCATTCATTTGTGACACAAGTGAAAATATATGGGAAACAATGAGCAATGTCAAGGACTCTGTACAGAACTCCAGAGGACAATTAGTAAAGGTTAATGATTTAGGAGACCCAGAATCAAAGGAGAGAGGTTCAAACCAAGTTACCTGCTAAGAATATAATTATGTCTAAGCTAGAAATCCAATATTTCTCACCACATCAGTAAAAATAAGGCTGACAGACACTGACCTTCTATGTTCTCAAAGAAAGATTGATTATTTTTAAGGGGAAAAAAAAAGACGTTCCTTATGTTCCTTCTTCTGGTTATAAGATATCAGAAAAGCAGAAAGCAACTTCAGTTCTCCCACATCTCTGCAAGTAGAGACAGAAAGAGGAGAGCTGTTTGAAGTACTTTTTTTGGCTTTCCTTGATTTAAAGTTTTGAGTAGCATAGGAGGATACTGAAAGTTTCTGATGGCTTTTAAAGAACAGGTGGGATTTAACCTGACCTACTGTAGGAGAGAACTCCCAGGAAAAAGGAACTGAGAGAAGAAAAAAAACCACAGGTGAAGCCAAGAGAGCAGACGCGAAAGATGGATTCACAAAAGCTAATTTTATACTATACAGGATGACTTCATAGAACTGTCTCTATAGGACTTGCTGAGAGTCAGATGTAATACAAAAAAAAATCTAAAATTATTCTCTTGTTCTGAATTATCTAGTGGACTTTCCTATCTTTTGCAAAGGAATAGGGAAGTTAGTGCTTTTGGGCTAAATTTACAATTTGGGTGAAATGAAGTTTCATAATCAGAACAGAAAGAAAAAATGTACGTAAAGGTCAGTAATTAAACCTGAAATAAAAAGATTTTCTTGTTCTTAAAAACAAACAAACAAAAAAGCCCACCACCACAACCACAAACACCAACAAAAACCACAGAAAAATAATTTCTAGAATTTTAGACTCCCAGATTGATGAGAATTCCTGAGCATATTATTTGCTCAGAATACATTCTTTTTCTCTCTTAAATGCATAAAAATGAAGTAAGAAATAATGAAGTAATAAACACAGTAATGATTTAAAATTTTTGAAAATATTTGTTCTATATTGCTTGTGGCATTTATGCCTTCTGCCACTGTAGTACTCTTATCAGCATTTCTCTAAGACTTCAGGGGAAGTCACTTATGCTAATACTAAGAATTTTCTTCTAAGAGAAAAATACTATTTTTGAAACAGGTGCAGAATGCATACAGAAAATGAGTTTCTAGAATAAATCTATATCTTGTCTTGATATAAATTTCATTACTTCTCACATAAACTTCTCAGAGCTTCCCGAGTTATCCAGTTATGAGACATGCATCAGGTCAGTGGCACTTCTTTCTCCTTTTAACTCAATGCTTTAAAACTGATTGATACCTGTCAAACAAGTAGAGGCACCAGAGGAGCAGGTTTACTTAGCTTATGAATGTGTCTCTGTGCAATCACAAGTATGGTCATATATATGAATTTTTATGTATGTATTTGTACACACACATATATATATTTATTGTTCTGCTTTGATGAATTTCTTTGTCTCCACCTCAGTGTTTGTGTTATTAATTTTAAAATGCAGTATAGAAGGAACACCCAAAGACACCCTGTTTTTCATTCTCCCTTAAACCACCCACATAAATGAACAAACAACTCTTCCCACTGAACACTCCCTCCTAGCACCTGGGAATGTTAGGAAACTGTTACCTTCCTTCTACTTTTGTTTGTAGAGAGCTTAAAAAAAGATCTCCAGGCTTCAGTGTTGACATATTTGGCTGAGAAAATAATTGTTACGAAACGGAAAAGTAAGCAAAAATCAAGCAAATAATGGATGAAAATTTGCATAATAGTTTTGATTGAAAATTTTCTAGAAACCATACTGAATGTTTAAATGAACTTATTAATTCTTTGGTCTTTTTAACCTAGTAAATTCGTAGTAATTTTTGTAATTATTATTCACTGCTTAAGAAAGGCTTAAAATAGCAAGGGTGTTAGAAAAAAACTAATATATAAAAAGGACAAGAAATAAATACCAATCCTCTCACAGAATTGTAAACCTGGAAAATTCTGGATGTCTATTTTCATTCCAGACTTTTTAAATAGGGTTTATATTTTATTAATATTGAGTTTTAAAACAATTCTCTAAAGAAAAAAATTGTATTATAAATGTTATATACAGATTTCAAAGTAAAAACCTGTAGTCTGTGAACTTACAAAAAAATATGGATTGGAACATTTCATCTTAATTAGAACAGTTAGAATCAATTAAAACATAGGTGAAACTATTTACAAGAAATCCTGCTACAGGATATGGCTAATTTTGACCCTTCCCTGTTTATTGTAGTATAATTCAAATTCTCTCCTTGTGGCACTCTGTCTTGATAATTTTCACTAGAATATCTTTGTTCATTTGAAAAGTAGATTCTCTGCCATTAGCCTCTGGTGTTTTTTTTTTTTTTTCCTGGGTTTAGATATCTCAGTGCTTGTCATTCTGGCTATTCCAATTCCCTGAGGATTTTAATTTGCTTTTATTTTATTCATACACACTGATTTCAAGAAGATGCACATACCCAGAGCGCAGATACTCCTTCTTTTGCAGTAGTGCACCCCAGCCTTCCCTTCATAGCCCTAACTGTAATACAGAAACACAGAAACATAGAAAACTTCTACCATGAAGAAAAAGCAAGCGAGAGACAACAACTAATCATGCAGTCAGGTCCACTGAAGCTTATTGCAAATTGAGAATCCACAAATATTTACCAAAAGGTGAAGAATGAAATATGAAACCCCAAGTGAGGAGGCAAGCACAAAAAATGAATCAGAATATTCACAAGATTTTTTTATTATATAAATTTGTCTATTTATTAAAGGATTAATTTTTGTCTTCATGCTGCATTGGCTTTAATCAACTAATCTGTAACTCACAAAAAAACAGACTGCAGTCTAGGGCTGACAAGCCAATATACAAGGTATGGCATTGAACTTCAACTACCAGTAAAATGAGCAGTTGAACTGTGTGTATTTGACTAATGTCCTGGGTCATTAGCGATGTAGAAACGAAGGGATAACAAATGGTTTCATCATATTTTTCATTGTTTTCAGTTTGGAGACTGAAAAAATTTATCCAGCAAGATATCACGACATAAATCCAACATAAAACTGACATGAGGGGCAGCTAAGGGAGCAAAGAGAAGAGAAAATTAGATGCATCCAAAGCCCTTACTGTTGCAGTCTGAATTAAAGGCTTTTTAACAGCTATTGCCTTGCAAGTATGGGGTCATTCAGTGATAAACCCTTGGCTACACCAGTCATATAAGACTTTGCCAGCACCATTCCTTTCAAAATCACTTTTTCAAAGCTGAAAATTTTTTCCATTAGTGATTTAGAGAGGTCTAGAAAAAAAACTATATTTTTTCTTATTTTCCTATTTTCTTTTTCCAATAGACCTAATTTTAACCACTTGGAAGAAGAATCTTCTGACATAAATAGTCAGGTACAACTTTCAAGGACTTTGATAACGTCTGTTTTTTCTACAGTATCAGATTTAAAACAATGGCACTTTTCTGACAGAAATTAAGTTACTTCTCAGTGTTCTGTCTCAGGGTATTATGGAAAGGAAAAAGAATGTGTTAACTATTAAGGATTATCAATATACACTATATCACGGAGTGGAAGAAATGAGGGGCAACTGGAGACAGATTAAGGAGAATTAGAAACAAATCAAAACTACATATTCATAGCTTCCTGCTGTGATAATAATGAAAGAGGATGAGTTTCATCCAAACCCCCTGAAAATTACAAGCCATGAAACAGATAAAAAGCTAATATATATTGAGGATAAGTCATTTATGTTTTATTACTTTTAACATTTTTTAAAGATTCAAAACTAGTAGATGTTGTAGCAGAAGTGAGTTAGATGAGGAAGTAGGGATTTAAATGAAGAAAAAACAATATCTTTACCAATAATGGTCAAAAGATAATGAAAAAAGAACAGGAATACAAACAGAGTGAAGAAGATATTTGTGATTCAACATCTTTAGAATGAACTGCATTTATAGAAGAGACATTATTTTCTTCATAACTTGATACTAAGACTTTTAAAGGTGTTAACACGATTGCAAATGTATTTGTGACAGGGGCAATAATTCTATCCATGAAACCCAGAAAAAATCTGAGTAGGAATAATAAGACTGCCTGAAGCATTTACATTTTTTGACACAGAGAGGAAAAATCTTATTTTAAGAACTTGAGAATCCCTTTTTATTCCTCTCCATCTTCATAGATGCCTCTTCTTCCTGATAAGATTGCCATGAAGTTGGCTAAGCAGAGTCTTCAGTTTCAATTATGCACACAACCTTGAAGATGTTAGAAGAGATTTTATCACCTGCAAAGATGGGCATCAATTATGTATGTGTGAGCCAGATTTTCTAGGAAGTTAGAATGACAGAATGTGATGGAAAATACTGTGAATATTTTCTCATCCTCTCTCCACTGAGAGTTTTCTAACAAATATAATTTGCTCATTGGTTTTGATCACTGATTTGGCTGTGGCACTGGTAAAAACAAATGTTATTTATATGCTTCAGGAAAAAAAAAATATATTTAGCTTCTGAATGTATTGCTTATATTTTAACCAAAATGAATCCATGTTATTATTTCACTTAGATTTCACAACAATGCAACAGAGGTAATGGAATTACTTGCACATAGCAGGGAAAAAATAAAGAGAAAAGCAGACCCCTTTTTTAAAACCTTTTCCTAAGATTAAGAGGTCTGAATTAGATTTTTCAAAAGCAAGATGAAATAAGGTTTTAATTAACAGATTAGAGTACTTTGTCAGGCCTCCCTCATTGTTTTAAGATAAATTTCATCAGCCCTAGACCACAAGACTTCCTTCAGAAGTGCGCTAACATTACATATTGAAAACCAATGAAGATTTAGTGGGTGAAATATTCTTTGAAATGTACAGTGTTGGTCAGTCAGAGGTGTTCCTGAATTTGGATTTCACTTAAGTGAAAGGAAATAAAGAACATTTTAATTTTCATGTAATACAATTTTCATTAGAGAATTGAGCAAATTAATAAAATATTTAATTTCAAAATTAGTAAAACCACTTGGATTAACCTCAAAAGAGGTGGTTTTTTGTTTTTTCTTTAGCTGAATCACCAGACTCCTATTGTTATAGTTGTTCTAATTCTGGATAGATTTTTTACAGTTTTGAATCACATATATCATGCTATATCACATGATATAGCATCAGAAGGATTCTAAGGTATGGAGTTCCATTGTGCAAATTTACTTCATCAAATAAATGCATATTTCAGAAATTCAGAAATTCATTCTCAATATGGATGGAAAAAATCTTGAAATATTGGACTTTATCATAAAAGACTGTAGAAGAAAAAGTTAGACACGTAACCAACTATTTATTATAGAAACCTAAAGGTAAATCTCATATTAATTAATGAATTTGGAAGATGGAGCAATAGTTTCAGAAGAAAAAATTCAAGAGACAAAACCCAAAATACGTGTTTTGCACATAATCTGAACACTAGTTGCAGTGAATGCACTTTTAAAAATGCTTCTGTATTAATGATTCATATTAACATGACAAGAATTAAACCTTTCACCTTATTAGCCAATATGTGGTCCATGAAAAAAAGTGAAGACATTTTCAGGTAGCTGAAGCTGGTGAAGGAAATTATTTAACAGGGCAGATATCATCTTTTGGCAGACAGTTTAGCAAAATAGAGTTGAAATTTCTAACAGCTCATGTTCCTTAGTTCATTCTCTTTCTTCTCTCTTTGATCACTGCTTTGGCAGCATCTATTATATTACTGAAAAGCCCATTTTCATTAAATGGCTGTGTTGATTTGGAGTGACAATGTTTTTCAGTCACTTTAGTAAATGAGCATTTCTCCTCAGCAATCTTCTGAGAAGCGCCAAGAAAAGACAGTACTTTCAAAAAACTCTGAAATTACATGGCTGGAGTTGTGAGATAACTGCATTACTACAACTGATGCCTTTTCTCTGTTGGCCAAAATAAACCCTTAGTAATAACAACAACAATGACAGCAGACACTCATTTTAACCCCAGAAAATACTGGTAGTGGGGGGACAGGGAAGGAATACTACGAATATTTTGTGTCACTTTAATGACCATCAAAATTGAGAAGAGGCGATTAATCATGGTAGATTTGTTCTACCATGCAATTATGTCTGAGGAGAGGTGAAGTTCTGTGTTTGGTGTGTATATTACTTGTTCTTTTCTCAAATAAACATTTGACTATTTGATTGCAAGACATCAGCAACAACAAAAAAATAATAAAAAGGAATTCTCTAGAGACATTATGCTCAGAATTATGCCTCACAGTTTTTTCCATGAAAAGGAGTGATCGTGGATGATAGAGAAAGTTCCTGATGGTGTTTATTTAACTCAATTACTACCATTTGGGTAATAACTTCTCTTTAGGCAAGTAATTTTCCTTTATCATCCATTGTGCCGAAAAGAATAAAAATAATTTTGAGTCCCTGAATTGTAAGCAACAAGTCAGACAGAAGACATTCCATTGTCTGCAGAAAATCACAGTAGCCTGGTCCATTATAGGATTATTTGTGCATTGACTCCATGTGAGTTACTGTCATTCCTGTTGTGGTTTTCTGGGGAAGAGATGGGAATAGGTCATTTAAAGTCAGGAGTGGTGACCTTCTATAATTCGGGAATTTCACCAAAGTCTTCTATTTAAGTAGCAATTAGAAGTGAATAATTTCACAATTTTGGTTTGGGGTGGGACACAGGAAAAACAAATATTTCATTTTTTTAACCAATCCTTCCCAAAAGCAACAACTGTTGCCAGCTCAATTTGAAAAGGATAGATAAAGTTATTTTAAACATTCAGAGAAAGCCTTGGTTATGAAGACTTTGGATACACTAATAGAAGTCTTACACCTTTCCAGTTTAGTATTTGTCTGTTGGGATGTTTTTGCCAAAATATTTATAAGAGAGAGAATAAAAAATAAAAAGATTGTGATTTGGAGACCAATATGGATGACAGAATGTATGGGATGAGTCCCTGAGGTAATAAACCTTTATTTAGTCAAGCAAATTTATTCTAGAAAATAAACAAAAGAAGTTAGAACTTTCATTCTGTTTGGTTGTCTTCCTCACTTTCCCACAATATTAAGTTTATAGACTCATATAATCTTTTAGGCTGGAAGAGACTTTAGAGATCATAAACTATTTCCCTAGATGTTGGCTTCCTTTCCCTGCAGGAGCATCTTCGCTGCTCTGGCAAGGTCAGGCATAAAGTTCTGTTGCCTCCTGCTATGCAGCTGCTGGTAGTTACCAGTCCCGTGCATCACTAGGTCAGGCATTCACTCCGTACTTCTCTCCTATATCCAGGACCTTCTCCAATTTTGAGAGGTTTCCTACAGCTAGGATCCTCCCCTTATTCTTTCTGGACTTCTTTCTTATTTCCTCAGCCTCCTCTTTGATTCAGAATTCCTTATTTTTTGTAGTACTTTCTTTCTGGAACATCAAGTCCCTGGTTTTCACAATCAAAATGGAGAGTGAGCATAAAAAAATGCTCTCAGCTTTGTAATTTTGAGGGGTTTTGTCTCCTATCTCTATTGATTGGAGGATTCACTTCTGTTTAATATAAATGTTTTCCAAATTTGCAACAAGTTCATACCAGGGACAGCTAGCAAGTATCAGGCTTCCCCTTGAAACTTCAAGAACTCACTTTAGCACATTTACTCACAAACACACAGACATCAGGTTAGATTCCATGACTTTACATTCAAAATTAAAGACTTTTCTCCTTTCTTTGATTCCTTTTTTTCTTTTTTTTTTGCGGGGGGGGGGGGTTGGCACTTTTTTTTTTTTTACATACAGCAGATGGGAAAGTGCTTTTCCTCAATAAGCAGCTTTCCTATTAATAAACAGACTTGTGGAGAGAAGGGAGAAATCCTTCCCATTTGCTTTTGAAATGTGAAATGGTGATCCACATGTTGCCAGGCTGATCTCTTGATCATTTTGTTTTCTGGCTTTGCAAAGTGTGCAGTGGATACAAGTTCCTGCTAAAACAGAGGGATTAGGGAATTTGAACAAAATTTCATTCTCACCTGTAATACATATTAATTTATTGATTAATTCCTTATATGAGGAAACATGGATTTTTCATCTGGCTTCCTCAAGTCCAGAAGAGACAACCTGAAGGTTTTTTCCTGTATAGACTCTGAAAATGTGTATCATTTCCAATTCTGACCATAATTTATCTGTAGATATTGCTGGTCTGAGAATAAACTTGGGTTCAGCTTGGGCCACAAGTTGCTATGAATTTCTGGAAAACATACAGAAACATATTTCTGCATGGGAGTCTTTCAGGTTTAGAAAGAGCTAAGCAAGGTTTTGAAAAGTTCATCACTACATTACTATTTTATCAGGTTGCCTAAATTCATACAGATACTCAGGCTTTAATCTAAAGAGACTAAAGAAAAACCATTCCTCTTACTACTTTTTTTAATAAATGGCTTTACTGCTGAATTGATTCATAACTGCATTGGCTCAGAGACCTATCCAAAGTTCTCATGGAACATCTTTCTTTGCAGCTGCACTAATGGAATGGCAGGAAACATTTCAAACAGTTCTGCATCTGTTACAAAGGATACAATACTCTAATAAAAGAGACTACATCCATTGGATCTTGCATCTCGTTCCAACAAGTGTAGCAAACATCTTAAATATAACAGAAGAAATAGCATTAGAATGCTTAATATTCTGTCTATAGAAAGATGGATTTCATCTTACCATCTACACATTTTTGAAGCGTAAAATGTTTTTTTAATGGTAATGATGGAGGATTTTATACCAGAGTAAACTAATTAATGGCCTAATCAGGTTTCACATAAAAGAAAATCTTCAAAAAAAGTATAAATGTTTAAATAGTTTTAATATATGGACTCATGAAGCACACCTCAGTTATTTCTATTATTTTTTGCTTTGCTGGGTTTTTTTTTGGGGTTTTTGTTTTTTTTTTTTTTTAATACTTCTAGTTTTACCACACAATTTACTATGATGGTTATTAAAGACTTTGAGGATAGGACGTTACTGCAGCTATTTTAATGAAAGATTTAATTCATATGCCTACACATAGTCTGATAAGAATTTCTTAACTGAGGTGTCTGATGTAACTGTTTAATTTCTCTGGTGTTTATTTCATGTCCTTTTTATTTGTATTCTGTTCAAACCATATAGCAGAATACCAAAAAAAGGCAGCCAGCTGTTTACCTTATTGTTGGATAATACTTCCTGAACTGAATGCAACTGCAGAGAAGGTAAAAGGAATTTTTACGTGTCTGTAGACAAAATATCATAGTAGCTTGGAGAAATCCAAAAAGTTAGATGAGATGAAGGTAATGTGGAATCACACAAAGAAAGAGTTTAAAAAAGCTAGGAAACAAACAAACAAACAAAAAAGGATAAAAGTGTAAAAAGGGAAAAAGGGGTAAAAGAAATATTCCTGTGGATTGACTTTGTTGCAGTTCAGTAAGACCCTGAGAGTCTCTGAACTTGGATCTAAGCAAAAAAGCACAGCATTACCCAGGAAGGACAAAGAAAGAAAAATGGAAGATTTATTACCAATTCCTTTTATTTCAAGCTTTTCAACAAATACAATTCTATTCTGTTTCAAACAATGTCTTATCTCAGTGTGTTTGCTAATAATATATCCACATAGGGTTTTTAAGGATGACAACATGTGAAAGGAAAAATGTTACAAGAATCTAGTGAAAGGAAGGCATATTTTATTCCTACTAGAAATACTGTTTCTCAGTTTCTGTTTGTTTGTTTGTTTGTTTGTTGTTTTGTTTGGGTTTTTTGTTTTTTGGGTTTTTTTTAATTATTAGTATTTGGAAAAATTTCTATGCCTATTGTGGTCTTGCTCCATATTACTGGATTTCTGTTTGGTGAAAAATAAAGTCAAAATTCTACTTCACATACCCACCACATTTACTGCACATAAGCATCTTCTGCTGGTTAAGAATTAAAGCACAAGTAATCTTTCCTTGTAGCATTAACTGCTTTGAACCAGCAGTTCCAGTGCCAGCATGATCTGCAGCAGAGCACTCTAGCACAGTGCACTGGGGAGTTCTGAACTGGAGCCACCTCAGGGGCAGCCAAGAAAGCCACTGGGAGCCCCAGCTTGTGCAGTGGCAGCTGGCAGTCCTGAGCAGGGCCACAAGCAGTGGTGGCCAGCAACATGCTGCGCACCCAGGGCCTCAGCTGCAGGTGTGTCCTGCTTCCGTGCCAGCACTGGACGTGCAGCAGCGAGCACACCTGTGGGATGGCTGTCCTGGTACAGGAAATCCTCTGCTCAGCAGCAGATGTCAAGGAGGAATGACTAAAGGGAGGAGCATGAGGGAGCCTGAAGGGTGGATTACTGGAATCACACTCTGCCTTCCCTAGGACAGGCCAGACAGGACACATGGTATGGAGGATTCCCTATCTTTTCTCTGCCTGGTTGAATGTGTTGTCTCAAGCAGTCGGGGGCAATGGTGATAAATTCCTGCGTGGCAAAGCAGATACATCACTGAACAGTGCCATGACTTCAGAGGTACAGAGTTCTGCAAGTGAAACTGAAAAATAGCAAGCACAAACGTTCATCTAGGTTGGGATGTTGCTGAGGTTAAATTGTCCTACAATCTGCATCAAAATAGCTTCCATAAAGAAGATAACTTGCAGACACAGCTGAGGAATGAGTTAAGGACCTGCTATTTGTGAAAAGACAAGAACCGGTGGGTTATGTGATGGATAAAGGCCATGTTGGGCATAAAAATAATGAAAACATAGTTTTCAAATTATGGGGACATAAGGAACTGTGTTCAGCTTTGGGTGTCTCTTTACAAGGAGAACATTGAGGTGCTGGAGTGTGTCTAAAAAGGCTGTTGAAGGGTTTGGAGCACAAGTCTTGGGAGGACCAGCTGAGGGGCTGTTTATCCAGAGAAAAGGAAGCTCAGGTGAAACCTTATTCCATTCTACAACAACTGGGAAGGAGGTGCAGAATCACAGAGTTCAGGACTACAGAATATTCTGGAAGGGTCCCACAAGAATCATCAAGTCCACCTCAGGTGAATGGCCCACGCAGGTATTGAATCCACAACCTTGGCATTATCATCATCAAGCTCTGACCAATGTGGTGATATGGGGGTTGGTCTATTCTCCCAGGTAGCAAGTTACATGATGAGATTAAATAAGAGGGCTCAAATTGTGCCAGGGGAAGTTTAGATTGGATATGAGGAAAAATTTCTACCCTGAAAGAGTTGCCAAATTTTGGAACAGGCTTCCCAGGGAAGTGGCTGAGTCCCCGTTGCTGTGGATATTTAAAAGACCTGCAGCTGTGGTGCTTAGCAACATTGTTTAGTGGTGGACTTGGCAGAGCTGAGTTAATGGCTGGGCTTGATAATCTTCAAGGTCTTTTCCAACCTTAGCAGTCCTATGGTTTTATGAATAATAAAAACTTATCTGCATGATGGAAAAATATTAATTGCATTTTTAAAAGAAAGCTAATGATATCTCAGTTCCTGTCTTGATTCCAGTATTTTTGCTCTCATGACAAATTGCTTTGCATTTCTCAAAATACTGAGATGATGTCAAATACTCCTATTAATATGGGCAAAAGGAAGCATATTTAACAGAGATGATGGGTAAACATTTAATGAGGACACTTTGAATAATTCCTAGCTGTCTATAAATAGTTGACAAAACTGATTATGAATTTAGGCGTCGTGCCTGGTGTATGAAGTGCAAAAAAAGCAATCTGAATAGCTTTAAAGCTTGTCTTTGAAGTGCTAAGGGTGATATCCATTAGGTCACTTAGGTTTTGGGTGAGAGGTTGTTGGTTGGAAGTTTTTTTTTTTAATTTTACTGCATTATGCTTTAATGCACTTATTGATAAGGTGGTTTTTGGGGAATTCTGAAATTCCTGTATTACTGTAATTTGATAATATGGTGTCTGTTTTCCTTATTATTCAATTACATGGTGGTAATTTAAATACTCCAAACTAGACTATGATAATGAGCCCTTCAGGGAATTAAACTTAAATCAGCCTGGTAACTGAAACTAGTAAAGCACACAGCATCTCATATATCTTTGACATGTTATTTTGACATCCTATGATACATTTTTGCTCCCTAGTTCTCCTGTTTGTATTGCTGATTTTCCCTAAAGAGCTAAAGGTCAGGATTTTTCAATCCACTCAGAGCTGTTACCGATATGCTGGGGTAAATTAGACATCATCAGAGCATAGATTAATATGGTCGAGGACCTGTAGAATACTCCTTCTCTTGGTGCAACCAGTGGTGTACCAGGATCACCTTTAGCATGTTAAATAGCAGAGTATTTCTTTCTGTCCTTTCTTCATGGTTATGTTCTAGTTTTGGTATTGCTACTCTGTGATTCTTAGGACACGTCAATCCTTTCTTTTCCTCAACTCATGGAAACCAAATTTCAAGAAAACACTGACACTGCACAAACCAGAGCTACCTTTTAGTACAGTGAAATATATTCCTTTTTCCAGAATTCAATTGTATCACCCTATTTCCCATGAATAATGTTCTAAAGTTCTGTCACATTGCCAATGCTCTTCAGTTTGTAGCATTTGCAACTTTTGTCAAGTTCTGTAAGCACAGTCAGGTCTTTCTGGTATGCCTTTGGTCCTGTTATGTTTCTTTTTTTTCTATATTATCTCTTGGATGGTCCTTATATATATTGTGCCTCTGTGTACTTACCCTTGCTTTGATTTCTGAGGCTCATATACAAGGTTATATTTCTGCATATTTAACCTCAGGATTTGCCATATATATTTCATGGCATAATTTGCTACCAATGTTAGCTTTAAATGTCTGCCAAGCAAATAAAAATAAATGTGAAGAACAGATGATAAAATGCCACAGTTTGTGCAATCACTTGTTTTCAGGCATATTTCACATAAAATAGTAATTGTGGAAGCTTCAAAGACTGCCTGAAAAACATTAGGTACAACCATGTTCCTGCCTTCTGGGCAAAACTGTTCTAAGCAGTTCAGTTCCAGCACTGATTCAATAGTCTTTCTTTTTTAACAAATTTTGAAATGCCATTGTCATTGATACTGTAAAAAACTATTGTGATCACCCAATGGCTGGTGATCCAGTGCTTCCAGAAATTTTAGTTTTTGCCAAGAAATCTGGAGTTTTTTCCCAGGTAGTTTTAACCATTTTCAGCATATTCTCTTCTCGAGTTACTTATGTTTTCTCCTCACAGCTGAGGCACACAGTCAGGAGCAGAGCTCAAATGGGTGATCAGCTGCTGAAGTACATTTTATGACAAGATAAATTATTTCTAGAAGTGCCAATTCCTTAAAGTTAATCTGAGTGGTTAGCTTGGATTAAAAAAAATGACATTATAGATATTTGGAGCAACAAGCTATGTTCCAAGACCTTTTGAAAGCCCTTGAGGCTGACGTTTACCAGGCACAGTTGACATTCTGTCTTTATAGCCAGGAAATTGGTGAGAATGTCAGCTGCACTGCACATCTCCAGCATCTACACAATAGATGACATTTCAGGGAGATTGTGTCTTTTTAGCTTTTTAGCTTTTTAATTATTTTGAATTTTCAGATTTTTTGGGGGGTAGAGGGGACAAGCAAAACATGTTTGCATTTAATTTAGACAAGATTCAAACTTTAAATAAATACATATTCACATTAAAATGTTGAGTTTTATTACATTCCTATATCAGTAAATCCATTTCCAGAGTTTCTTATTTTAAGTATTAATAATAGCTTTAAAATAAGAATATTCTCCAACCTATAACAGGTAAGCTTTAGGGTTTTTTCTGAAAGAAATGCTGTAGTTATGTTTTATCATACTATTCCAACAGTGTATGCCAGACAGTTTTCTTAGGCTATAAATATTAAATAAATAAATAAATTTTATTTTTCATTTTACATGAAATAGAGAAGAAAATCCATATACTTATATTCTTCTCTAATGTCAATTTGAGGCAAAGAAGACCATTTCAGCAATTTAATTTAATTTGTGTCACTGTGACAGCAAAGTCACATAGCCTTAAATTAATGCAAAAGACAGAGAAAGATTCTATTTCAGTTTGTGCAAAAGTTCTGCAACAAAGACACAATGGGAAGTTAAATACCCTGGGCATTACCACAGTTTTTATCTTTATTTCATCAAACTGACAACACAGTCACAGTCCTTTTAGCTAGAGCTTGCACTGCATTTGTTGTGAAAGTTCTTGAGTGTTTTGGCAAACTGAGGACGCTCAGCATGAATTTCATCTAAGTAAAAAATCACAGTGTGACTTGGAATTAGGTACTGAGCCCTTTTGAAAAGAAGAAAGGGTACTAATACACTCAGTTTTAAAAGAATACAACCAAAATACATTTTCATTTTTCTGCTTTCTACACAAAAGCAAACTATAAAATAAAGGAAACAAGAACTAAAATAATTCTCTAGAAATTATCAGTCTCTAGAGAGTCTGATATCAATCTCATCTCATGCTTTTGAACAATGTATGGAGGCACAGCTAGAGAACCTGAGAAATCAAGGTAAATTAGTGCTTCTTGTGGTAAAATGTGATTGTATTGCACAGTATCATAGAATTGTTCAGGTAAGAAAGAACCTCTGGAATTCTTCTACTTGAGTGTTCATTTTAAGAGTAGGATCAATTACAGTAGGCTACTCAAAGCTGTGTCCAAGCTGAATTATTCATGTCTCCAAGAAGGGAGTATCCACAACCTCTCTGGGAAACTTGGTCCAGTGTTTGACCATTCTAGAGTTAAAAAAAAGCTTTTCCTTGTGCTTACACATTTTTTTTTTGTATATAAATTTGTATCTTAAACAAGTGTCCACCACAGTTGTCCATTCATAAAATATCATTGAGAGTTGATTTTCTTCTTCCCACCCCCAGCAGGGTATACCCCATCAGGTATTTAGACACATTGGTAAGATTTCCCCAAGCCTTCTCTTCTCTAAGCTAAACAGTTCCTGCTCTGTCAGCCTCTCCTCACGTGTCTGACACTTGAAGTCCTTAATGATCGTCATGATCCCTTGCAAGATTTACTCCACTATGTCCATGTCTCCTTCCTACTGAGGAGCTCAGACATGGACACAGCACTCCAGAGACGGCCTCTCCAGGGCTGAGTTAAGGGGAATAATTAACTCCCACAATTTCCTGACAATGTTCTTCCTAATGGAGCCTGGGAAGTTACTGGCCTCCTTTTCTGCAGTAAACAATTGCAGGCTAATTTTCAATTTTCTTATCATCAAGTTCCTCTCTTCTCCAGATGCTTCCCAGTACTCATGTACTCATGTATGGATTTATTTATTTCCAGCTACTCCGAATTTTCTTTTGCTGAAATATTTGACATCATTAATGGTCCTTTTCTCCTTCCTATCTGAGCAGTTCTTGCTTAATTTTTTCGATGCTTGTTCTTTTTTCTTTTCTTTTCTTTCTTATTTCATAATTTCTTTAGATGCATCTAATGTAAAAACTATATAGTGCTGTCCCCAAAAAACTTTAAAAGCACACACTATGCTTATGCTTTCAGAAAATACACATTTATTCTATTATTTACTTGTCTGTATGCATATGTAAACACAGAACATTATATGTCATACATAAAGGTATGTGTTTACATATGCATACAGACACATACATATATTCATAAATATATTTAAGATTAAATGTGTTTAAGTATCAATTATCAGAAATAAATAACATATTATATAATAGATTTAATGAAGTTCATGTAATAAGTGTTCTTAATATATTTCTTGGATATTTAATATGTTTTCAACAGAACCCTCTCTCTATTTAACAGCAAAATAAGCAAGGTATCTCTAGCTGTATTCAAAAATTAATAATATTGAGAATTTTCCCTAATGTTTATGATTTAGGTGTTTATGGAAAGTTTCCTTCCCTGTAGCTGATTTTACTCCCTTTATTTTATATTAAAAATGGTTTTAATTTTAACTTCAATAATTCTCAATGTAAGTTATTGATGACTTACTGGTTTATTCCTGGTTGTAATAAATCTTCATCCATGAAGCTGAGAAGTTACAAATCCATCTCCACTCTGTCATACAGTAAATAGTTAAATGCACTGTATATTGATATTCATATTATATGGTTGTTTTCCCTTTTTGGAACAAAACTTGGCTAATTTTAAGAGGTCAGCCAATACAAAAAGTTTATTTATAGAATCCACAACTCTTCTTTACTATGCTTTTTTTTTTTCACAAAATATCTGCATTATGAATGGGCTCCTATCTTTCAAGGATGTCAGTGAAAATAGGCAGCCTAATTCCAATTTAATGACATTTTAGTTTTTGTTCTGTGTTGTCACAGTCATCATTTTAAGAATACATTTTGCAGATTTTATCTGTATATCTTTAGACCTTTAGACCTCATAACTAAGTAAATCAATTATAACAATAAAACACTATGGGTTTTCTTTTCTGTTAGTATATAAAAACTCTAACAGAAAATAGTTCCATTGTAGCACTCTCTTTTTTCTGGAAGACTTTTGAAATAGCAGAAAATTATTCTTTTCTGTCTGTTGTTCATTGTTCTCTTCGGACATTTCCTACTAAAATTAACCAGAGCAGGCTCCATTTTCTATCTATTCAATTGCTTTTACTAGGTTGTATCATGCCCGTTCCCTCAAATTGCTCAAGGATTCAGCACATAATACAGAAGAAAACCCCCCCAGCCAAAAGTTATGCTACTGTTGGGGTGACATCTTCTATCAGCACTGTCTTGCTTACCTCTACAATTTCGCTGTGCTGGCATCAGAGCGGGAGCAATTCTTTTCTCTCCCTGGCCATGCTGAAGGCCACTGTGAAGTCTCTGCAGTACCTAACTTCAGTGTGTAAAGTTAATGTTAGCAAAACAATTATTGAAGGCCTGTTCCTGAAAACTTGTACAGCTGTGGAATTGTAATTTAACTAAAGTCTAGTGAGAATCACTGACTTACCTCAATTCCTTTGTTGTACTTGCCTCTGGAGTTACCAGTTATTTTGAGTCTGACAAAATAAAACTGTTTTCCTTAGTTAATTAAAATCTTAGATGCTGTATTAGCTTCATAGAATTGTTGGATTTAATTTGGCCCTTCTACCTAGCTACTTTCAACCAGGCTGGCTTATGCTCAAATGCCTGTCATTTTCTAATAGTCCTTTTTGGAAACAGAGTCGTTTATTATATTAAACATATTTCCACTGTGTCATTTACCTCTAACGGAAATACAGTCAAGAGCCAGCTCATGAATGTATACACAATTTATTACAAATATGGAATGTAAATGTAGAGGGGGTAGTAGGGGGCAGGAAAGATAATAATAGAATTTGAGGAAAAAATGAACACAAATAGTTTAAAGGAAAATAATTTGCATGCATAATATAAGTGGGAATAATTCCAATTGACAGAAAAATAAAATTATCATAATATAATAAAGACATTTCATAATAGAGTTATGAACCTGTTGTATTGCGCTTGAAATTTCTAAGTTGAAAGTAAACTTCATCTGCAAAGATCTCACCCCTGAACTGAGATGAATGAGACTGATACCTCAGCAGAGACAGAGAATACCTATGACAATTGGCCAAGGCATTTATAAACATACCTCTTACATGATCTTGCAAACAAGGACTGGAGAAGTGTTATTACCCCAAAGCCTTCTCATTTCCAGGCTGAACAATCCAAGTCTCTTAGCCTTCTGTCATAGGAATGTCTCATGGGAATTTCATGAGGTTCAACAAGGACAAATACAAGGTTCTGCACCTGGGTCAGGGCAACTCAAGTAACGGGGCAGGCTGGGAGACAGAAGGATTGACAACAGTCCTGCAGGACTTCAGGATTTGGGAATGCTGGTGTATTAAAAACTGAATATGAGCTGTCAATGTGTGCTTGTAGCACAGGAAGTCAATTGTATCCTGTGCTGCATCCAAAGCAGCATGGCCAGCAGGGCAAGGGAAGGGATTCTGCCCCTCTGCTCTGCTCTGGTGAGATCCTGTCTGGAACCCTGCATCCAGCTCTGGGGCTCTCAATGCAGGAAAGACATGGACCTGTTGCAGTGGGTCCTGAGGAGGGCCACAAATATAAAGAGATGGCTAGAACTCTCTTGTATGAGAAAATTCTGAGGGAGTTGAGATTGTTCAACAGGAGAACAGAAGGTGGGGAGATCATATTGTTGCCTTTCAGTATATAAAGAAAGGTGGGAGAAAATTTTTAATAGAGCCTTTTGCTATAGGAAAAGAGATAACAGTTTTGAACTAAAAGATAGATTTAGATAAATGTCATAATTTTTTTTGAGACGGTGTTGAAACATTGGAACAGGTGGCCAAGAGAACTGGTAGATTTTCATCCCCATTCCAGGCCTCTGAAGAACCTTCAAACTGTAGTTGAAGATATTTGTTCATTGCAGGGGCATTGGACTACACAATCTTTAAAGGTCTCTTCCAAATAATACTATTCTATGATTCTATAAACATTCTTAGCAATATAGGCATTATACAGATTTCTGTTGTGCTGATAAATTCTAAGGTAAACCAGAAAGGCAAAGCTTTACCATGATTTTCTGAGAATGCGAATTCATACCTTTTACAGCCCCACCAAAGAAGCCTCATTTTACCACAGATCATAAAAATGGAAGGCAGGAGGGAGACCGTTCTGCAAGTTATCTCCATCTGCTTCCCAGCCAGTCTCTCAAGCTGCATGCCAAAATTAGCATGTCACCTCCCAGCAAGTCACAGAAGTATTACTAATTAAAATATTATCAACATGTCAGATTTGATTTTAATCAAGTAATTACTAGTGCTGAGCGCTAAAGTAGATCTGAAAAACACTGGAAAGTGCATTTTAATCCCTTTTCTTCATTTGTTTAATACACACTAGAAAACTGTTCTGAGTAAATCAACTCTGTCAACTAATTCAATTTTCTTTCCACTGTGTGAAGACCTCACTAAGCATTATACCTGGCAGCTTAAGAAAGTGGGCAATGAGCTAGGAAGTACATGGAACTAAGAGCCTAAACCACTTCAATTTTAATACTTTATTTTTGGCAGATTCATTAAAAATTACCCATTACTTTGAAAGTAGTTCCTCTCTGGATGTCATCCATAGATACACCAAATTTTAGATAAAAATCCCAACTTATTAATTAATGAAAATCCTGCAAGTCTTGCCTTCCTAAGCAGCTTCTTTTATAATTTAACTGCTTTAAAATACAAAGAATAAAGCAAAATGTTTTATGAGAAATGTAAGAATGTAAACATTATCTGTATTGGGTTAGCTACATAAACTTTTGTTTGTTAGATGGTCTAGATGGGTTGGTTCCAATGGTAAAATTTATCTCAGGAAATTTTAGCTGATTAAAATTCATGCATCCAATTTTAGTAACTGAAATGCCTAAGATCTGGCTAAAGAATTAAGGCTCGAGGTGGGCTCATCACCAGGTTTTTGATCTAAATTTAGCATTCAAATGTAATTGGCTAGGCATGAGTCCAATTACATGATTCAGTTTCTAGACCACAGGCATATACCATTAGGTGGAATGCTTTTGGAAAACTGCAAAATGATAATTCTGACAACAGAAATTCATACTTTCCTGGAGCAGCATCTAGAAAGTAAATGAGATATAGAAGAACTTATTAAATAAAATGAAATGTTCTCTCTTACACTGCTGAAAACTACTACTAAGTAAGTTACTTCTACTGCAGCAGTAACTTAGACTCTTTGACATGAGCTTCACCAATTAAACTTATGGTTAGTGCCATTGAGATATTTGTGTCAACATTTCCTCCTGTCAGACTGGTGTGAACCTGCAACTGCTAGAGGCCTTAGTCCTGCAGGAAGAGCAATGACAGGCAGCTGCATTCCTTTCTTAGTTCATGTTTACATACTTGCAACTAAATACCTAGGTAAAGGGGTTAAATAGCATTTAAGAAGCCTTAGGTAGATTTGAGATGTCTCCATACATGTCACACCATACATAAGTAGCTGAAATGGTAGCTGAAAACATCTGGGAATCACACTTCAAGTCATCTAAAGCAGCATGCTCTGTTTAGGATGCCGAACCAATTTCCAAGTACAGAATACAGCTGCTGTATTAGGCATCTAATTTTACATGCAAATTTGCCTCTCTGCAAGCTGGAGTCCATCTTGATATTTAATAACGCTTGCCATATTGCCAATAAAAATCTCCAGTTTTCAGTCTCTTATTTATCTAGTTTTTCTATATTTTCTAAATAAATTGAGGCGGTTTTGGGTTTTTTTGTTTATTCTTTTTTTTTTTTTCCCATGCAAGTCTTCCATTATTTTAAGAGCAATTTCTCTATACCTCCTTAGGTACCTCTGCTTACCCAGATTTTACATTAGTGTAAGCAAATTGGCTTCAGTTTTATTATACTATCTCTGAAACTAGAACAATATAATTTCCTTTGTATAAAAATCTAGTTCTTAGCAGAAGTCCCCTATGGAATCCCAGTTTTTGGAAGAAGCTTTTATGCTGCAGATAAACTTATATGAGAGTAAAGAGACTTTTCTCCCCAGTCAATTTAGCCCCCAAAATGTGATGCCAGTTTTTATGTATCCTGTTCTGCCCTGAACAGATGAGACTAACGTGATACATGAATGAAAACACGTGTTTACAGAAATCTGTAAATAAACTAGACTTTAGTCCTTGAGGAGCAGACCATTTAAAGGAATTTATTAAAATATTAAAGAATCACTGTGAGACAAGGTGTGAGAATCAAAATACAGTTTTTGTGGCCATGTTGAAAATGGATGAGACTTAAATAAGCAACATACACAGTAAGACAAAAGGGAATGAAAAGAAGTGAATTTCAAAATAAATTAATTTAAATATATGCACTTTACAGTTTTCCTGCATTGCCCAATAACTTATTTTAAAATATATTTTCAAACTAAAGTTCACACAGATAAGTCTTCCAAAATTATCAAGCTAGAGAACTACTACATTCATTAGTATCCTTAAAGAGTTAATCATATGTTTTCTGATCCCTTCTTGATTCTTCATGCTGGAGATACTTGGGCATCTTCTGAATAAACTTTCATAAAAACATTTAAATTCTGCTGAAGAAAAACAATGAAATTATTTTATCTGTCTAAAAATGGGAACAAAATCACAGCTATTTTTAAATTAATTCTTGAAATATGTTCCTGAGGTCGTCAGGTTACTGAGTATTAACAGACAGAAAATCTTTACACTGAGGGTGATGAGGCACTGGAACAGGTTGTCCCAGGAAACTTTGAATGTTCCATTCCTGGAAGTGCCCAAGGCCAGGTTGGATGGAACTTGGAACAACATGGTCTAGTGGAAGGTGTCCCTGTGGCAAGCAACAAGTCAATTTCAAATAGGGGAACATTAAGGTCCCTTCCAATCCAAAGCATTCTATAACTCTGTAATTCTATGAAATGTACAAATTCAGTACTCTAACCAGTGAGATACTGAGGGATCTGGGTTCAACCATGATTCAACACAAAAGTTTTTCAAGCTTTTTTATTTTTAATTAAGTCCTAAAAAAGTGATGCATTCCCACGAGATAAAAATAAAAAGTAATTGAGAAACCTAAACTAATTTTTCTTTCATTGAACTGATGTTAGAACATATGTGACTGAAACTAGCACCGTATTGCAATCTTGAAACATACAGAAAATGAGTCCTGAGTAACAATGGGAGGTAATGCACTGGGATTAAGAAATGGGAACTGTGAGCCAGATGAAGTAACAGCTTGACTAGAAACCAGGCTTTTGAGGCAATCTAACCTTTTTTTATTTAACAATGTAGCTAGAAGAAACATTAGAAGAAAGTCAGTATCTGTAAAAGAACAAAGATGAAGATCATAACATACCTATGACTGAATTTAAGGAAAAAGTCAGGAAGCTGGAAAGGGTTTAACATAATGTTTTTGAGAACTGAAGGAAATTATGACCTTTTGCCTTGGATTAGAAAGTGGGTGTTTGCAAGTGAAGCAGCTATTATCCTTTTACGATTAGCTGATATCTTTTACACAGATTTTTTAAACAAATGTTTAAAAAGTTCTGCCTGAGACACGTCAGTGAACCACATTTTAATGCCTTCAGGGAAATAATAGATAGAAAACTAACACTTTGACACAAACTTACAGTGGATTTTCCACTACTCTTTAAGAAATTAGAAAAATGAACTTTAAAATAACATTGACAAAATCACATTATGACCCACAGTTTTCTCTTTTCTTCATTCAATGAAAATGTTTTTAAAGACAAGGTTATTTTCTTTATTTCAATATTTTTTTCAAACTATTCATACTTCATTTGTAGTATGTTTACTGTCTTTCACTTCCATTGCCCCTGGAAATATATCTGTAATGTCTCACAGAAATAGACTCGAGTGTGTTCTGCCTGTCCAAACTGGCTCAACATGGCAGAGCTTTAATTCAAAGCCTCCTCAGCTGCCAGCATAATGACACACTTGAGGAACTGGGCTGATTATCTCAATCACACTGACATCCAATCTAGCAACACGCTTTTTGGACTGAAGCTGGATTGCACCATGGCATTTTGGAACATGAGAGCTTGTATTTGGATGGCCTGCAAAAGTATGTATGTCTTTATGTATGCACACAGGCATTACAAAATAAAGATATCACTCCCCAGTGTCCTTTCGTCTTTGAAGGGAGGATGACAGAAACTGACCACATCTTTCCAGAAAAGAGCCATAGAATCTTTCATGATTTCATGTCTTTCATGCAAAACTTTTTTAGTATTCCCAGAACATATTTTCTCTTTTTTACATCAACAGCACAATTTTCAGTGTCTTGAAATGCTTGAGGAATCTTCAGATTACTTTCTAAAAGTTTACTTGATAAATGTATATGTAACTAATTTTCAAGTTCAATTCTTTTATTTTTTTTATTGTTTCTTAAATTTTCCTCAAGTTCATTACCTTATGTTTCGCATTCTCCTTCATCTAAGTGAATGGAATAATTAATTTATATTTAAGTTTCTGGAGGCTGCATGCCTCATCTCCCATGTGCAATTATTTGTCTCTTAAGAAGCAATATCACCTCTCTTAGGCTCTTCCTGGCATGTACAGGCCTACATTTATACCTATATCTTTGCTCCTTGGGGCATTTCATTACTAAAGTATAGCCTGGAAGTCAATACTATAAAGAAATTTCTTTTTTAGTTGTTTTTTTTTTTTTTTTTTCCCAATCAAATGCTTTTACATGTATACATCAATATTATGGACCAGAAATTAAATTAATTCACTTAGAAAATTCTGAACTGTACTCTAGCCATGCAAACTATTTAAAATTTTTCTTTTCTTCATTAACAAAATTATAAATCAGTAAACAACACTGGAAATAAAACAGACATCTTTGAGATACAACAGTGAATAATCTTCCAGTTTGGAAGCATTACTAATAAATATTGGAAGGATGTTCTTTCAAACCAGTTATGCATTTCTCCTATATGGACTTTCTCTTCATCATATATATTTTAATTTAGATGTCAAACAGAGTGGGAAATTAATATTTTACTGTGACAGATATCATAATCAACAATTTTGAACAGATGCTTTTTTTACAAGATCCTCAACAGAGAAACAACAGTTTAGTTTTTAGTGAAATGACATCTCCCTGGTACTTGGCATTTATTTGGGTCCCCTGCAGCCACAGCAACTGTGTCTTTTTAAAAAAAATTGGTTCCATTCAAGCAGAAATTATTTTTCCTGTCTCTTTTGAGTGGGATTAAAATATCAGCACTTCAGAGCGCTGGAATTTTATTCTATGCAAAATATTTTTTAGAATATAAAAACAATATTTCTGCTTAATACTTAAAAAAAATGATATCTTAACGAAAGTTTAAAAACATAATTTTCTGTTTCCAAAATGAAAAATGTCATAAAAATTTTAGTTTTTATAATGCATATACATTGGAGAGAGGGTGAGATATGATAGTTATTTTCAACACTAATTAATGGTTTTCAAACACCACATTAATTATAATTGCCATTAACTCAGAAAAGCATAATTCTGAAAATTACAATAGGATTGGTGAATGCATCAAAGAGTTTAATAAAACCAATATAGATAATACTTGCTGGCTATCAAAGGGAAAAGACTTTATTATTTTGATAGAGTTTATGAATAAATACCAGCATTTCAGATATAAACAAGCACTTCAAAAATTCTTGAAGGTGTATTTCAGCAGATACTCTGAATTTGCACACAGGTAACCCATTTTTTCTTTATTAGATGCTTTTTTTGCTTTGGCTTGGGAGTTAGCATTACTTTTCCATCTCTATCCACTATAATCCTCAGAAAAATTATAAATTCAGCATTTAAGACTTTTCCACAGTAATGAAGCTCTTAGGTTTCTCTATTTTCTGCATGTTAGTCTGTCAGTTTTTGTAAGTAGATACATTGTGATATTTCCTACCTGCTTAGAAAAAACCTTCATTCATGTTTGGCCAAATTTATTCATTCGTTATTTAGGTCATAACTGAGAACTTTTAGTCCTTTCTGTGCTTTATTCTTTTCTATATAAAAATTCTTACTCTTTTCTTTCCATGATGCTCATATTCTCTCTTTTAAAAATATATTTGTATGTGTTGCTTTACTTTTATTTGCTTGGTTGCTTTACTTTCTAGACATCTTATGTCACGAGACTTTTGTGTGTGTCTGTGTGTGTGCGTGTGCATGTGTGTTTGTGAGTAGTATTTTGCTGAATCAATATTTAGCAACTTTTGTTATGTATTCAGTCTTTTCACTACAACTGTTTCCTGACAGTATTTTAAAGTGGTTCTAGTCAATTTTATTTGCGACCAAATAATGAAAATATCAATGCTTTTCATGAAGTTAGTATACAACATATTTACTACTATATTTTCTGGCTGCATGCTGCTCAAATAGAAATATAACATCACTTCTCTCTTAGAGAGAAGGGGGTGAATCTACATAATTTCTCTTTGGTCTTGACTCTTTCAACTTCATCTAGAACTTGCTGTCTCTTTGTTATTTGTTTATTTGTCATTTCTGTACCAAGATTTGTAGTAACAGCCCCCTCAATACTCGTGTATATAGTAATGCCCAACTTTATCAGATATTCTAAAACTTCAGATCCTTCCTGAGTGTTACCAATATTGCTGTCATTCTATCCATAGTGCTATCATTCTAGTAACATTTGAAATGTACGAGGGATTCCTTAGGCCTTTATTTTCCCCATGAAAATTCTTGGCTCTCAGAAATCTGCTGCCCCCACACAGTTCAACGCTGTCATGAAATTTTTATTTTTTCTTTGGTGGGCTTTTTTTTTGGTTGGTTTGGTTTTAAACTGGTTTTAAAGATTTATATTCTTAAATACTGGCTCTTTAGAATTACTCCTGTGGCATTATTTTGTTCTTTACCAGAAGCTGTTCAGCAAATAAATCATTATTTTTTAAACAAAAGCACACAATAAAAATAAAGTTATGTGCTAATACTGCTAGCAATTTCCTGTTTTCTGGTGTTAGCATGTGGATCCTTATTATAGTGGTCCAATACTCATAACAAAAATACATCATTCTATGTCACATTTTATAGATTCAAACAAAAAAAATTACCTTACTAAATTATAAAAAAAAACCTCCAGTCATAAGCTATCAACAAAATGATAAATAAGACTGCAGATTTACCACAGACAATTTCCACACTGAGTTTTTATTTTGCTTTTCATGATACTAAATTGTAAATCACTGTTTATGGGAACAAAGTAAAAAAAGCAAGAAAGAAAAACAGAAGTATCATAGAACAGTAGAACTCCTGGAAGAATTATTGATTTATTGTTTTGCAATAGCAAAATTGTGCCAAATAGCAAAATTGCAAGTTAAATTGTAAAATATTGTATTGTGTCTGACTATGACAGAGTTAATTTTCTTCATAACATCTCATATGTTGCTGTGTTTTAGACCTTTTATCCAAAACAATACTGATAACACACCAATGTGACGGTGTTCACAGGGGTCTTATGTTGAAGGAAGAGACGAAGATCTGACTCCATATTTCAGAAGTTGAAATTTTATGATATATATTACATTAAAACTATACTAAAAGAATAGAAGAAAAGGTTCTCATCAGAAGGCTAGGCTAAGAATAGAAAAGAATGAATG
The DNA here is from genome assembly GCF_028018845.1 of Melospiza georgiana. Classification (NCBI taxonomy): domain Eukaryota; kingdom Metazoa; phylum Chordata; class Aves; order Passeriformes; family Passerellidae; genus Melospiza; species Melospiza georgiana. Next base: position 38,466,902 of record NC_080431.1, read on the forward strand.
ATAACAAAGGCTCTGTCTTGGACTCTGTCCGAGCCAGCTGTGCTGTGACTGGCCATTAATTATAAACATCCAAGATGGGCCAATCACAGATCCACCTGCTGCATTCCACACCAGCAGATAACCATTGTCTACATTTTGTTCCTGAGGCCTAAGGAAAGGATTTTCATGAAAAGATGTCTGCGACACACAAGCGTTCTAATTTTTGCTGAAAAGTGGATACAACATCAAGACCTAGTTTGTTGCTCACCTTGTCCCCTTGGTGCACAGATTAGGAGGTGCAGAATAGCCAGGGAAGAGTCATAATGATGCAGACAACTTGAATAAATCAGAGATATTCTGCACCACATGATATGCAGGTGGGAATGACCAGGTACCTCCTCTGAGGAGCAGAGGGGCAGGCTTGACGCTGTCTCTTTCAATGGACCAGATCTGCTGCATCTCTGCATCATGCGCAGTGCTCTGGTGCAAGGCCTCAGGAATCAGTCTGGGAATGTTTCAGATGTCTTTATGGACAATGACACACCCTCATCTGCTCCTCACATGAATGCCCCATGGATGTAAAGTCCTCCACCATGGGGTAAGGGGTTTTACAACTGAGCCAGTTTGTGTAAGAGAGGATGGGTGTTCACTCCCTCTGAACAGAGGTTATGCCACACCCCGAAAACTCCTTTCCTTCCCCCTTGGTTATGGGGGAATCTGTGCAAATCTGGCCTCAGCAGATGGGGTTGTGGGCTGTGGCCTCCCTCCAAACCAAGTGAGAAATGATTTTCAGGACAGCTGCTGGGTTTGATTTTCTTGTGGATAAATTATTTTCCCTCAGCCTTGCTTATTTCTGCCTAGACCTGATATAAATGGACAGAAGCGCCATCTTTGTCTTATCTCAAATTCCCTTAGGTAACTTAACTCACAGTCTGAATTTCCAGTTCAGAAGACGTATTCAGGGAGAGGTGAGCTTAGGTGGTTGCAGCTTCTTTATAGAATTTTGCCTTAATGGGCAATAAGTCCTTCATAACAATGTTTAAGCCATTGACTATAACATTTTTGTCTCTCACATCTTTAAAGATCATGCAGCTCCAACTCCCCTGCCAGGGACATTTTCGGTTGCTCAAAGCCCTGTCCAACTTGACCTTGAACTCTCTCAATGATGGGGCATCCACAGCTTCTCTGAGAAACTTTTCCAATGTTTCATCAGTCGCAATGTAAAAAAATTTCTTCCTTATCCAATCTAAATCTACCACCTCTCTGTTGAATACCATTGTCCCTTGTCCTGTCAGTACAGACCATGGCAAAACGTCTCTTCTCACCTTTCCTCTAAGTCCACTTTATATATTCAAATATCACAATCAGGTCTTCCCAGAACTTTCTCTTTTGCAGGCTGAACAGCCCCAGCTCTCCCAGTCTTTTCTCATAGGAGAGTTTCTCCATTCGTCTGATAGTTTTTGTAGTCCAACTCCAGACTTGCTCTAACAAGTCTATGTCCTTTTTTCTCCAGACCTGACAGAGGGGCTTCAGACCTGGATGCAATACCCCAGGCAGGGGTCTTACAAAAGCAAAGTAGAAGGGGGATATAAGTTCCCTTGACCTACTGATCATGCTTTTTATGCAGCTCAGAATGCATTTGACTTTCTGGGCTGCGAGTATACATTGCTCCTTCACCTTCACCTTCATGAGCTTCACGTGTGCTTCCTCCTCAAGCCTGTCAGGATCTCTCAGGCCACCATCCTGTCCCTCAAGAGAATTATCTGCATCACTCACCTTGATGTCCTCTGCAAACCTGCTGAGCATGCACTCAATCCCACTCCCTATGTCATCAACAAAGATATTGAACAATACTGGCTGCAATATAGAGCTTTGAGGACATAATTTATTAGCATCTCCTTTTGGACCCAGAGTCATTGACTAGAAGTTGTTGGATATGGCTGCCCAGCCAAATTTTCATCCATCAAATATTCCACTCATCAAATCCACATCTGTTTAATATATAGACAAGTATATTGTGTGGTGATGTCTAAGCTACTCTCTTCCACTTCAGTTATGTGGGATGTGATATATAAATCCCACTGTAGTCAGTGAAGGGTTTGTCTGTACAAAAAGTGGACCTTGGGAAAATTTTCAGCTGATCAAACATACAAGAATATTTTTAGACTGAGCTGAATAGACTTCTAGATGTCATTAACTACAGTGGGAATTTTGGACACCCAGCTTGCAGACAAACACCCACTTTAAGAAACTGAATTGCACATATGTGTAATCTAGCGCTGAAGTGTATTTCTAACTTTGGTAGTATGTCTTTGTCTAATAAAGTTTGTTTTACTTACATATCTTTTTCTGTTAATCCTAATAATATTTTCTCTCCAAAGTGTTTCTGCAGGTTTGAAATTGATATAGCTACAGTAGAACCCATAAAAAAGACACCTAAATTGACTATATGACTTTGCTGAGTTAGCCATTGCTTAAATTATTAGATTTTTTTTTTCAAGATATCTACTTTGCTTTAAATGTGCTAGGTGAACATCTTTACAGAAGTTTTTGGTATTAAAACTTAAAAGATTTAATTTTTTCTATACATTGCTGAGGATGGGGGATTTACATTACTAACATGGCTAAAAATGTCTTTGAGCCAAATGTTGCACTTTTTCATGATAGAGCAGCAGATATTCTCCTCCTCCCCAAACTCAACCAATGTTTCTGAGGTCTAAACCGTTAAACAACTGAAAAAATCTTTACATAATGTTTTCCTTCTTATGTCTTTATATAAAGACAGATCCTTCCTCATAGTTTCCTCTTCTGTCTCTGTCTCTCCTCTCTTCTTTTTCTCTTTTCCTCTCTTTCATCCAAAAGACAGAAATATCACTTGTATTGAGTTATTGTACATTTTAAGGAAATCAATCAAAAGCTGGGAATGAACTACACTTGTCTGTTGCATTCTACAGCTATGATGAGTTGGAATATGCCAGCTGTACAGCTTGTCCACAGCTGTTGTCTCTCAAATCTTTTTATAATATCCATTTTCTCTCCAACATTTACAAAGTTTATAACTGCAGTGAGAGCTGATCAAAATTATTCTAGTATGGAACATTACTAGTGTAATAGCTCTTAATTTTAAGCTATGCGTAAGGGATTCTATACCAGAAATAATTCTTCATATAATGCTTAAGACAGCACAGATGTCTGTGTTTGATCTAAGAAGGCATAATTAAGGAGAAAATGCTGACAAAAATAGAGTATGCATACCACCAAGTAGATCATAGGGGAAAAAACTGTGCAGAGAAAGCTGAAATGATAGTATTTGGGGAGGTTAATGTGTAGTTTGACTGTAAACCAAAAGACCAATACAGAGGATGGAAAACAAACAAACAAATTGTTGCAGCGAAACCAGACATTAACTAGAAATATCCTACCACCACCAAAGAAATGCATTTGAATACCATTTGCTGATGAAAACTGAAACATCTCCATATAATTGTTTTGGTGTGTGAATACTTCTACTACCAGTTCACAGTAAACTGCAAGAAGAAAGCTTGTTCAGAAGCCAAGTTAAATACAAATCGGTGCATGTTTAAATGTGTATACATGTATCAGAGCTTGAACTCCAGTACTGAAACCATAACACTGTGAAATTCTGGACACATGGAGAAAACAACATATGCTCTCACCTGTACAAAGAGCATCTGTTTCCCTGCTTACTTAAATCTTTTTAATATCCCATGAGACCTATTGCAGAGTCACAGCTGATTTGGCAGTTGCTGAATAGTTGACTTTTGTGCCAAAAATGAATGCAGTCTGACGTGCTCCTGAAGTCTAGGAGAGCCAAACAGCTTGCCTTTCTCTATTATGATAAATAAATTAGAAAATAAAACAATCCATGCACATGTCCCTGACTCTGAAATCTAAGGTGGTATATGTTCATTTTATTGAACCTTCTTTTTGGTTTGCCTCGGTGGCACTTTTATACTAGAGATGCAGTTTGGATTGGCTCAAAAACAAGGTGGGAAGTATAGAGATAGGAAATATGTAGTGCTCAGACAGTGTTCAAACTTTGCCTATGTTTTCTTAAGAAATATGGATATATACCCTGTGAGACTTCTGTTGCCTCACAGAAAACAAATCAGCCTTTGGGAGGAATGGATTACAATCAGAACACTGGCAAGTATGATTGTAAAGGACCTTGCATCTTGAAATAACCCTTGATAAATCTGCATGAACAAGAGGCCAGCACAGAACAAGTTTAGCAGTGCCTGGGTCTCTGCTTGTGTACCACTGCCCAGGTGCTCCTTTGGGGACTCCTCCTTAAACAGGGAACAGATACTTTTCATAAGCAAGGCAATGGAAATATGTTTAGTCAGTGTTTTAGCTGTGTGTTTGTGGCTCTCGGCTGCTGGCCTGTGCTGATTCATACACCAGCCTCTAAAGATGTTACAACACACAGAAATAGTAGAACCTGGAATAGCTTTGCTGGCTACAGGAAACAATGTCTGGTTTCTATAGAGACTCATAGGATGGTCTGGGTTGGGAGAGACCTTAAAGATAATCTATTTCCAATCCCTCCTGCCACATATACCAGTATACACATATATGTCAATAACCATTTTTTAAATCTGTATAAACACATATGTAGATATACAGGTGCAAAAAGACACGGGCAATTATATAAACTTACAGATGTTTCCTTAAAGAGCCAGGGCTGAACAAAGGTGATGCAGGGTTTAGTTTTTGTTTTCTAGTGAACTCTTCCTTGTGGGAGAGATGAAGAATGGGAATCTCTCTCCTAATTGAAAAAAATTAATGGAGCCTGGGGCTGCACAGCTAAGGAACCTTTTTGGAAAAGAGGATGCAATAATAAAAGTAAATATAGAGTGTAGGGATGACATAACATAAAGAGTCACTAAGGAGAAACATAGCTCCTGAATTTCAGACAGCATTCTTTGGCTTTCCAGAGTTACAGGATTATTCTTTGCAAAGGGCTCTGTGGAAGGGTTTTTAGCACTATCAGATGAGATTTATCAAGCTGATTCAAATGAATCTTTACATCCAGCTGATCCATGGTCCTGCGTGACCAAGCATCTACAGCATCTATAGTTATTATCTTAAAAGGACTGCATAACCTCTCTGAACCACCATTACTATTTGTAAACTTTTTTTCTCTTTGACCATTTATGAATCCTCAGAAACAGTTTATGCTCATTACTTACATGTATTATCAATACAGAGTTTGGCCAATTTTGCATCAGAAACTATGTGAGATAGCTTTTGGGATGGTCAGATTTTCCATGGCAATTAACACATTTAAGTAATTTTTAACCATCAGTTGTCTTATGAAGCATTTAAGCCACAATATGAAATAAAAAAATGTCAATTTATGTCACTTCAATTTCAAAACCTAATTATTAGTCAAAGTTATGAATTATTATGAATGACTATAAAAAGAAATTGCATTTTTAAATTATGTTATTCTTTTGTGTACAGAGAATAACAATATTTTATATGTAATTAACAATAACAATTTTAAAAGACATATACTCTTCAGGAAAAAGAAAGGAAAAAAAAAGCATACAGGCAGTCCTCACAATTTAACTCTATTCATTTGAAAATCAAAGATATATACTTATAGCCCAGTGATGGGCTTGGTTTAGCTTTTTAACAACATGAAGGTACAAGTCAGAGAAAAAAGGATTTTTTTCATGATGAACGAAGAAGTATTTCATCTATGCATGGCAGATCAAAGGTTCATGCGTATCTGGTAAAATCCTCAGTGCAAAAATCAAAACCAATCAGACAACAATAAGAGATCAGATTTATAGGGGCTAGTCTTCTGAACATTTGGGCTATGAACTGATTTTAGCATGCTCTCAATCGACTGTCACATATCCAGGGTTTTGCTTGTAAGGAATGGCCAGCCATAGTCTTCTGCACTCTTAGGTCCTGTCAAACTATAAAGGACAATTCTTTGTATCTGCAGCATTTTTTATTTATGAAAAATGATTTGTGCTGTTGTTTTCTACAAGTCACAAGATTTCAAGGAGCTGTGATTCTATGTAAAACTCCTATCTCCATGTCTCTGTGGAATTAGTAAAAGTCAACACAGTAGAAGAGAGCAGGGAAGAAAAAAAGGAAAGGTAAATTTTATGAAAGCTAGCTTTAATGGGACAAAGAAACTAATGAAAGAAAAAACTCATTCCTATTATTTTTAAATTGATAAGAACATAGTTTATTATTAGATGTTGAAGAGAAATAATATTTCTTCTAATTAGCTCTTTTTGGTAAACAAAAAGACCAAAAAATTCAAAGCACCTTTCTATCATTATAATTACAAAATTAGTAAATGAGCATTAGACAAGATTTTACATTTTAACCTTAAAACTTATCATTCTGTAAACACCAACACTTAAACTAGGCTTTATAAAAATTTCAGTTATATACTTCCTACAGTATTCAGCAACTAAGTTGGTTTGCCTTGGCTGCTTGAGAGACCTTTGTGAAACTTGGCAGAAATTGCACAGGTTCAGAAGTTATTCATAGGAGGAGGGGATGTGTAGAAAACTAGCGTAGAGTTACAAGCACCCACATAAAGTTATAGATCATTCTTAATTCTCATTTAATTGAATAAATAGATGAAACAAGAAAATTGAAAATCAAAATTAAAAAAATCCCCCACAACCCACAACAGATTACAGTAGTTTATCTGTATTTATAATCTTGGAACCATGCAAAGGTACTAAACTATCATGCTGCACACTGAGTGCTATAACAGCAACTATTTCAAAGAAGTAAAGTCAGAATGAAGAAAAAAAATTTCTTCCTCCTAACTGAATTATTGATCCATTATTTCTAATCCTCGTCATTTAATCTTGTCCGAGGTGAAGAAAAAATAGAAAAATGTCCAGTAATGCAAGAGGAAACATCTGTGGCTTTATGTTTTTGTACAGAAACATGCTCTGTATTAGGTATGTGCCTCGAGTTCTTCTCCAACCCCGAGAGAGCTTGAATTAATTCACAAATGAAAAGTTGACCGAGTGTACAGGTGGAGAGGATTAGCTGAGTAGACTGAACTTCCACTCCTCATGCCTCAGTTGGTAATGGAGTCTGTTAGAACTGATGAGGAATGTTTCAGCAAGCATCTATGTGCTGAAATATGCATAATATTGATCACAGTGACCACATCAGCTGAATATTCTCAGATCCAGGGTGAAAGAGCTCATGAAAAAGAAAAAGAAAGGTTTCCATTGAATAATCAACTGTTAGGGTACTCATTAGACAGGAACTCTTCTGTTCAAGTCTTAGACTAATAATTTAGAACTGAGTTTGAGCTTGAAATAATAAATATCTAAGCCTGTGCTAGTCTGCAAATATTTAATTCATAACAAATAAAGATAAATTTGTAACAAGAAAAGGACTTTATGTTAATATGAAAGAGATACGTAAAAATTTTAAATGAATAATACTCTGGAAATATGTTTGTATTAGACATTGGGTTTGGGAGACAAAAAAAAAATAGGAGGTTGAATTTATGTTTCTAATCAATTTGTTGATGTGATTTATCTTTTCTTTTGCCCAGTCCTTTTCAAATGTACCTATTTTGAAGGCCATGTAAAGGACTGCAAAGTGGTACTGGTTACCTGATGTGCTTTACTAGCTCAGTTTTGAAAGAACACTTGAGATTAAAACAGACAATTTAATGTTCTACTCTTTAGAGAAGTGCTCCAGACAAAACTGGCAGCTGTGTATTTATGTAGCTCGATGATTTTAAAATAGCACTGTTATTTTTATTTATTTTTAATAGGTATGTAAAAGTGTTTTTAATGCTGCAATTAATTCTGTCAGAAATGTTGTACCTAAGAAATACTCCTATATGTGCTCAGGAAAGCTGTATTTTCAGTAATTGAAGTGAAAATTCACATTGTAGTGGTTCTGCAGTAATTAGTGACCAAGTATATCAGTATATGGAAGGCCCAACTATGGTAGGATAAGATATCTATATAGATATATAGGTATATAGATATATAGATATATAGACATATATAGATATATAGATATATAGATATATAGATATATAGATATAGATATAGATATATAGACATATATTGATATATACATATATAGATTAGATATATAGATATATAGATGATATATAAATATATAGATATGTAGATATGTAGATACGTGGATATATATCTTCACACCAAATAAGAAAGTGAAGCTTGTTGATGAGGTTAAGAAAATTTTAAATATTTTCTTGTGAGAATGATGGAATTAAAGTGCTCAGGGCCTCCTTCTGGTAAACAGAGTTGGTGCTGGGGAATGAAATCAGCAACAATCTAATGATGTTTTCCACAAGGCCTTTCTTGCTGAAAGGGTATATAAGTAATTGGCTAATTACATATCATTGCAGATGCCTTGAAGAGTCATTTATGGAGGTAGGAGTCTGCCCAAAGGCTGTGTAAAGCTCCAGAAAGGCAAGTGCAAGGTCTTCCACCTGTGTCAGAGTCACAAAAATGATCAGAGTCTGTAATATCCTCTCTTGTGAAGAAAGGCCGAGGGCTGCTCAGCCTGGAGAAGAGAAAGTTCTGGGAAAACCTTGTGGTGGCTTCCTGATAAGTAAAGAGAGCTCATGAGAAAGATGAGGACAGGCTTTTAAATAGGGCCTGTTGAAATAGGACAGTGGTAGTGGTTTTAAACTGAAAGTGGGTGGACTTACATTGGAAATAAAGAATATTTTTTTTTTACAGTGAGTATGGTGAAACACTCTAACACCAGGTTGTCCAGAGAAGTTGTGGATGCCCCATCATGGCAAGAGTTCAAGGCCAAGTTGGACTGGACACTAAGGAACCTGATCTAGTGAAATATGTCACTGACCATGGCAGGAGGTTTATGAATGAATATTGAAGATCCTTTCCAAGACAAATCATTGAATGATTGCTCATTAAATTCTTCATATTTAGGCAAAAATATGCATTTAATTTGCCTCAAGGAGTAAAATAAAAATTCACCGACAGAATCCAGTTAGTCTGGGTATGCACTGAAACACTGACATACTTCAAAATAGGAGGTAATCAGATGTAATTGAATGTAATCAAAGTTTTGCCCATTCTATACTCAGCTAAGACCTTCTCGTACTAGAATTTATATCCCTTTTTTCATCCTGTTATTCCTATATTCCATACTTTTCAACACATATAGGAGTAAAGTATTCATGCTCTAATGATTCAGAAAAAGTTTTAATTATGTCTTTAATTTTGCTTTTTATTCTTCTTATTAGATCATAAGAGAAATAGAAATAAACTAGTAACATTTCTCTGCAGTAATTGTATGGTGAGATGTGGAAGGAGAATTTTATCAGAGATGCTATGTGCTGACAGTGCAGAAACATCTCCAGAAATTAAAGAAACTTATTAATGATAATTAATCACAGTTCTGATCATCTGCTAATCCTTGAAAGAACTGAATTCCTCAGAATTTCACTATGGGAAATTTTTGATGCTTCTGTGCCATTAATACATAGGATAACACAAGACAGCCTAAATGTTTGCCCTCTATGTAGTCTGTAAGTAATTGATAACAATCTTTTTTTTTTTTTTTTTTTTTTTTTTTTTTTTAGTTTAGGCACACTTAATATGAAAGAGTCAACATTTGGCCAACATGTCATCTCCTGGAAGACTAAAAGACTAACAGCCATGCAAGATATTTAAATTCTAGATAAATACTCTTTATCAAAAGAAAATATCCTTTACAATGTATATCTTTCAAAGCCATATTTCAAAATTAATCATGGTTAACAAAAGTTAAGGACATGTTGATACATTGTATTAATGTATGAATCAAAACTTTAAACCCACCTCTAATTATTTAATTTTCCTTGAATTAGTTAAATTTAGTATTTCTAAATTTAATTTTCAAAGATGCAATCTTTGTTGTTTTATCAGCATGTGTAATTTAAAGGTCAAAGTAAATGGAATTCAGTCTAGGTTCTGTCACAGACTTAACTTTTCCATTAAGTAAAATGAGCTTTGACTTTAGTTTTCCATGAATAATCAGGTTCATTGACCAGAAAATTTAAACAGAAAATTATTTAAAATGAGATTTTTTTATTAAAGTGTGAGTTATTATAATGCACCCTCATAGAATGTGTTTGATTCAAAATTAACGAAGAACCCCATAGAGGAGACAAAGAAAAGACTGGCACTAGGGCTTAAAATTAATTTAATGTTTGTCTAATTAAATTTAAATTTTACCTTTCTATTAATGTTTCCTCCTTTTAAATATTATTGCAATTGCTGGAATTAATATGATATTAGATTAAGGAAATTAATTTCAAGGAATACATTCAGTATTTTCAGTTTAATAAGGTTTTGTACATGCAACAGCTTTTAAGAGAGATGTTACCCCATGTATTTTTGGGAGCTGATCGTAAGAAATACTGGGTGATTTAATAGGTTATTTTTGTCTTTTTGGGGATTTATAATCTGTTCTAGCCTCTCTAAATGAAAGGAAATAAAAAAGAAGAGTTGTCTTATTCAAACTAAAATCGTGGAAGTCTCAAATCAGGTCTGCTTGATGGATTTCTAGTATAAAAGACATATTTACTTGATTACAAACAGCTGAAATGGCCATATGGTTGAACCATCAGCCAGGGAACAAAGTAATTGTCCCATGGATAACAATAATGTGAACACTGTCTTGAAATATTCAGCATCATTTCCAAGTTTGAGGCATTTTGTCATGTGGTAATTTCTCAGTGGATTTTTCCTGGCTTCTACCTTATTAGTGAACAGCACTGTGTTCTTCCTTTTCTGTAGTTTCTTCTATCCATGTATTTAAATTAAATAGAAAGGGTGGTGCAAGAAAACAGTGCATTATTTTTTATTTATTAAAAATAAATGGTAGTGAAATTTTTAGTTTCATGCTGATTGTGTTTTAGTGTTAGTATTTGCAGGATTGTTCTTATACTTCTATGCATTTTACATTCATTGGAAATAAATAACCACCTCTACTTAGAATTAAAAGAAATGAAAATAAAAAGCTATTCCTGGTATTCTTGATTAAATAAGAACCAATAATCATCTTGCATACTCCTGTCAATATATGCAGCAAATACATTTAATGCAGACTTCTATAATTTTCCTTTATAAAAAAAGAAGAACTTTATAATTTGCTTGTTTTTCAATTGCCATGTAGCTGTTTATTGTCTACAGAGAAAAGGATTGTTATAAGTAAGAAAATATCTTGCCCCTTTATTTCCTTTCTTCCTCTATTCTCTGGACAAATTATGATACTCTGTAGTTACACCACAATTGTTCTTAAACAGCTTGACAGACCTTACATCTACCTTTCAATTTGAGTTCAAGTAATATTTGATGGCAAACAGAATGTGAACTAAAAAATCTTTGAAAGAGAAAAATAAATTATACTGCTAAGGTCTTCTGAAGATAAGTTGAAACACGAACATTTAATTTAAGGAGATTAAAACACAACTGAAAATAAATATATATATAAATTTAAAAACATGTTTCATTTGGAGGGGGAAAAGTAATTCCAAAACAACAAAAAAAATACAAGATTTAGATATTAACTTTGGAGAATTAAAAACTTGCAAAAAACCATAGTTCTGGCTGGTAGCTTTTGATGGGACAGTAGATAGCAAAATAAATATGAGTTTGATATGCCCTTGCCTTAGAAAAGATGCTTGTATGTTTTGGAATATATATGCAGTTGTATTAAGAAAAGAAATGTCTAAAATAGTTATATTACATGAGTTCCTTATAAACCATTACAAATATTATTATACCTACTAGAAAAAAAAATAATAACTTGAGAAAAATAACAAACATTAAATCCTCATAAACATGATAATCTTCAGAGCTGCTAGAAAGGGCAATATAAAGAATCTCATGAACAACTGAAATTAACACAAAACCAAGACTTGCTGAACATTTGGAGAGGAAAAAATGGTTTAACTGTGTGAAGAACTGCTTCTTTTTTTCTTTTTCTTCTGTTTTTTGGAGAAGAAATGTTTACAAATACAGTAGATTTATAAGCAGTTATTTGTCTATAAAAGACAAAACAAATTTGCTCTATTTTCTATCAATATACATATGAGAGCAAGGAAGCAGTCCAAGCTCCACTACTGACACTATTTTTAAAGAATACCAAAGTAGACACTATATATTTAACATATGACCTTTACCTACCTGTTTAAGATTGCAGTGGCTGTAGACTTAGCAGGACATTCTGAACAAAGCTTACAACAAACCATGTGACGTTTGAAGACCATGTAAAACTAGAGATGCAAGTAGGCCCAAACAGCAGTGTATTCATTCTCCACAGTCTTTACTTTCTGGGTCTTCGCAGGTGCTTTCTTTTCTGACTGTATGAAAGCTTATTTGCTGCCATTTTACTCAGCCAGTGTGCGGTTATTAAAAGTTACTCTCAGTTTGCAAGACAGAGCACTGTGACCATAACCTTTCCTTTCATGGAAACCTTTTAATTCTCATTCAGTTCTCTTCCTTTAACTGAGGTTGGACCTACATCAAGAAGGAATAATATCTTCATGCCCTTAAACATAACCTCTTCATTTTTCCCTACCGCCTGTAGCATTCCATCCTTGTCCCAGGTGTACAACAAGGTCAAAATCATGGTCCCTCCTACACTGTTAGCCACAGATGGCTTCGATGTGGGATTCCTATGGCATTTCTGATCCAGATTAGATAGTCTTTCAAGTTGTGTGACTGAAATACATATAAAATTTCCCATGAAAAAGACAGTGTCAGCACTTCCTGTCCCCACTGAAATTCTCAGAAGTTCAATGTCCCTTCTTTGTTATGAGTAGTCTGAAATTTCAAGTCATCTTTTTGTGTCAGTAAGATTCATCTTAAGTATTTTTTTATGCCTCGGCAGTGTTTGTTTGTTTCCCATTTTCTCAAAAGGTTTGCATTTGAACTCAATATAAATGAGAAAGGGAAAAGCTAGACTTCTGTCTTAGGATCTTTAAATCTAAATAAGTATATCACTCTAGTTATATTTTAATGTTAGTATGTTTTCATTCCCTGCATATTTATTAGCTATGTTGCACATGACTAAAACACAAGCCTCTCTTTTGAAGTGCAATTCATAAGTATCAAATGAGAAGTCTTAGTCTGTAGTTGGACTTTGTATATTGAGAATTCAGGTGGTTAGCTGACTAAATTGATTTTTTTAAATTGAAGATAAGAAAACCATATGATTCCTCACAGATGAATTAATATTTGAAGGGACTGTATGAGCCTCAGTTGTGTATCCAAAATTCTTCAAATTCAATCCCTCATTCATTTTTTTCCATTTTTTTTTGTTATAAAGCATTTTAAGGTTTAAATAAAAACATTAAAAATAAAATAAAAATCTTTTGAATTATCTATACAGACTAAAATTTAGCATTTTTGAGTAAAGCCACACTTCAGTCTATTTTTCCATTGCACTTATTGACCCTAGATGAGAGCATAATTCAATACATATGACAAAGCCATTAGATTTAGGCTGTTCCAGATAAACATGTAAAAACATAATAAAAAGGTAAAGTGCTTCCAAAGAAGATGTTGCTATGATTTCTTTCTTCCCAGTAATGAAAATTACTCATACAAATGTACATTTATATAGTTGAAGTTAGGTTAAGAAATGATGGATCAAAAGACAATATTTGTATCACTTAAAATTCATGAACAAAGTAGTCATTTTTGTCATAACTGTGATAAAGTTTAGTATTAAAAGATATGACAAAGTTACTTCCATTTGTAAACATTAAATTTCAATGCTGTGTTCATTCATTTTGTTTGGATGAACTATTTTAAGATTAAGTTTTAAAAACATTTGTGGGGCTCAGACAGACTGAGAAAAACCAACCTCCCAAATATTTCACCTCAGCTGTACTTCATGCTAAGTAAAGAAATAGAATAAGGTTAAATATAATAAATATGCAACTGAAAAATAAGAATAGATAAAAAAGGTTCCTTAATGTTTCTCTTACCCCGAGAAAATGATTTTTAAATAGTGAAAAAATAAAATGAAGATTAAAATCTAATGAATTCAAGTTAAAGAGCTATACTGTCCTCAGAGTTTATCATCCATGACAGATAGAAAATCAGAAATGCTTACTTAAAGCAGATTTTAGAGATGCCTTGTCCATTATCATTCTCAAAACAGGATTATCATCAAGACAAAGCCAGATCAGTCAGATCTGAAGCATGAAAAATCCACAGACATGGTTTTTAATGCATCCCCTCTGGACAATATTTTACAGCGGTGAACTTTCTGCCAGCTGGAAAGGTTTTTCCTGATGTTTAATCTCCCCTCAAAACAACTCTGTTACACCATCTGTAACAACAGGGAAGCATTTGAATCTGCTTTCTTTGAAACTCCCCTCCAAAAAATTATAATGTCAGATCATCAGGCTCCTCTGCACCAGACAGTTCTTTCAGTTTGACCTCCTTCGCAGGTCATGCTCTCGCTCTCTCACCATCTTGGTAGTTGTCCACTGGGCCCTGCTCAAACTTTTCTTTTTGAGGCACTTTAGCCATGGGGCAAAGTAAAATAGAACTGGGCCTGGTAATTCACATGTAACCTCCTCAGGGCTAAGATGAGATAATAAAAACAATGACATAATAATTTAACTCAACTTCTTGTTCTCCTCTTCCTAACGTAGCCCACTATACACTAAACCTGCAATAAAAGGCACACTTTGGGTTTACCATAATCTTAGTGCCTGCAGTAACACTGAAGTCCTTTCCAGCTAAACTATTTTTCAGCCATTTTATGTTCTTCTCAAGCATATGGTCACTCTCTCCAAGGTTCAGAACTTACTACTTCTCTATGATGAAGATGAACATAGAAATTTAATTGCTAATAATGTTGAAAATGTTGTATGCGCATCCTCCTGTAACAAGACTTTGAAAATATTTCATCATACCGAATCTTCATCTATTGTGTGAATTAAGCATTTAGATAGTGTATATTATATTTTACTACATGTGTGTGCTTAAGCCTAGAACCCACTAAGCTGAAGGAATTTTTAGGTGAACACTAAGATTCCCAACTAGGTCAATCCCAAAACAATATTTACAGGAGCCAAGTATATGAACTCAATTGGCTATTTCTGTGCCCAAAATGTCACAATGTTATGAGGCAGCTGTTAATTTTATTCATTCTAGATCATAAACAATACATAATATATTCTATGTCTCATTGTACAGAATAAGTACACCCAAATATTCGGGGAGATAAAATTAGACTGATCATGTTTGATACAAGTTTTGTGGAATCATTTCATAGTTCTCCAACTCAAGGTTCACTGTAACTTTCTGTGTTGCTTGTGCTGGTCTTTCTAAGCTTTCATCATCTCCTTTACTGCTGGGTCTTAGAGCCCTTAGAAATCACAGTGGTTTCTGCCCTTCACCTCACAATTTATTTTCTTAGCTCCAGCTACAGCCAGTAGTGATGTGGCAGTGGTATCTTCAGAGGGATTCTTCGGTTCTACAGACCAGATGTAGCACTAAGGCCTTACAAGCAATAGGACAGTAGTAAACTATTAAAAACTTTTGATGACAAAGTCCTTCATAATGACTAAATTAAATTGAAATGTATATTGCCATTTATTTTATAACCTGAAGATAAGGAGACTAATCAAATATATTAGTTACAAGAAGATTCAAACTGCCAATATTTCAATGTAACATTTTTGATGGATGTAGAGTAATCCACTGTAACACTATGTAGGTAAAATATTATCATATACAACATGGTAATCAAATCTGGTGCAAGTTGGAACTGCCTGAAGAAAACCTGATTAATTATTTATGGCAGTTTACTGTGTTTCACTGAGAAGTTATACACTAAAATTTTAACTGAATTGAGAAATATTCTTTAGCTGTTTGTCCTATGAACTTCTGAGATTGTTTACAGCTTCCCTCTAGCAATAAAAAATAGTTTTCTATGGAATTGACCTTTAAGCAAAGAAGACTTTCTAAAGTACTAGGAAGAAAACAGCTGACATAAGCTCTGTGAACTTTAAGGGAACTAATAAGAAAAGATCTTAGTGCAGATGTGAAGACAGACTCTACTCTCATCATTGTGCTGTAATCAGTATTATGTGACAGTAGACTAATGTATTCCTCCTCAGTGTTGCAAGACTTAAAGGACCTAGCAAGTAAGTTCTACCTTCAGAGATAATGCAGAGTCTTGGGGGAGGCAGGACTCTTCTTCCTTGACCTTAGACATTTAAATATTCAATGTTAGATCATTTTGTCCATGATTTACTAAGGCTAATTTAACAGGCAGTAGATAGATTGGTAATCACCAAAGGAAATTCATACGGTTTTAGATCAGAGGTCAAATTTCTATTAACTGCCCTACAGAGCCTTTATTTCTCCTGCTGACTCAGAGCAGTCTAGGATGATTAGCTCAAAAGTAGAACTCAGAACACCTTTCTGCTATTCACACCTAAAATCTGTTTGAGCTGAGGTGCTGTAGGGTGTCTGAGATATTCTTGTGGGCATATAAAAGACAACATAAAGAAAATTCATGTTTGGTTTTTATTCTGAAAGGACAAGCGGATCTGAGGTAGGACACCTAGCAAACTCAAATGTTTAGGGGTGCCTCTATGTAGGCTATCGAATTAATACCTCCAGATTCTAAGACAGCGGAAGTCACGGCAAACATCCACCATTAAAATTCAAGGATCTTTATTCTTACGGTCTGAAAGCAATTTTTAATAAAAATATCTATGCCGTTCATCACACTCTGTTAATTGAACCTGTTTCTGACACTTACAGAGTGCTGGTAATGTGCTCGACCTGGAGGTGTCTTTCAAAGGTATTTTGTAATTTTTATAACATTGCTCCATTTATTTAAATTAGTAGAATCAAAGCCCATAGTGGAATAGCAAAGTCAAACACTTTTGATCAGACATATCCATGCTATAACATGCTGAGTGAGATTTACAGAACATATTGTTAAATGACTGGTATTTCAATGACACTTAGTAAATTGGAAATGCAATAAGTTTTATTCAAAATTAGTATTAAACCACAAATATGTTACTGTATTCAAGAATGTATTCATTTTATGTCATGTTTACACATGGCCTAAATAATTTATTTTCTGTTTTATGGCAATTAACCACTGTTAGAAGTATTCAAATTGCTTCACTTGATTTTTTCTGAATGTTATTTTTTTATTTCATCCTATTTTTCAAAGTTGTTATTCCTTCTTAGACAATTAAAAAAAAACCATCAAAATTGTTTGCCATGGTTTCTCTTAATGAGCTGTCATGATACACAGCTTAGCCAAGGACATAATTGTGTATCTGTACAGAATTAATAAAAATAGATTCTATAAAAGCCACATAGTTTTGTTTTATCATTAATATCCTTTATTTCAGTACTTAGAGTTTCTGAGTACCCTGGGATGTTTTCCAGCAGAATGCAGTAACGCATTATGTTACTCACAGGACAATGGATTGCTTTTGACTTGCTTTTGATGTATGAAGTATCTTCTTAAACGGGAGAAAGACTGTTCATCATGAAATATAATTAATTTAGCAAAATGAACATTTCATCCTTAGTGTCTTCATCTCCTTATATTTTGCTCTACTAATGCTTAGTTTTACATGTTGCTGTTCCTATACAGTTGCCACAACTTGTTTAAGAGACAGTTATATAAATAATGTTTATAATTAAGTTATTCTATTTTCTTTGATTTCACTAAAATTTTATCTAGTATTTTAATTAAAATCTGTATGTTAGGTATGTTAGGTTAGGTCCTTTCAGTATTTTCTTCAATGTTTAATTAATGTTTTAATTAATTAAATCAATTTCCTAATTAATCAAGGTCTTATTCTGAAATCAAACTCATTTTCTTCCACTCCTGGCTGCAACATTCAGTTCTCCAATTTAAAACCAGTGTATGGCCAAGTCTTCCACAATGTCTACACTAAAAAGAGGAAACATTAACAATGCACTTGTATTTACTGCAAGTATATAACTGTAAGTTTGATGGCTTTGTTGATAAGAAATTTTACAAAAAATGGGAACACAGAAAAGTTGCTGGCCTAGATTTATTAAATCATTTTTTGTAGTAAAAGACAGGATACCACATTAGCTATTTTGTAGAAGGTGAGAGTTGGAGTAAGAATTATGCGATGCAAGTAGCTTTTGAGATGGAGAGTATGCGTCAGACTCAGCCTATTAGAGGTATTCAGGTAACATAAGCTCAAAGAGGTATTCTATTTTATAATTTCATGTATTATTTTCTTCAGGGGAAAAGAATCTGTGAAGGAAATTTATTTGTGATTGCTGTGGTTTGACACTGGCCCAATGCCAGGCACCCATAAAAGCCACTTCCTCACACTCCCCTGCCAAAGCTGGGCAGAAGAGTGGAAAAAAAACCAACAAAGTGCTCATGAGTTAAGCACCAGGACAAAACACTTCAAGGACAAAAAAGGCTTAGCTTAAAGTTGCAAAGTGAATTTATTACTAACAGAATCAGATAATGATAATGAGAAGTAAAATAAGCCCTTAAAACACCTTTTTTTACCCCCAGTCCCCTCCCTCCTTTCCACTGACAGTACAGGGAGAGACGGCATGGAGTTTTGGTCAATTTTTCACGCAAGGTTTTCTTCCATTGCTCTGGGAGAGGAGTCCTTCCACTGTGAGACCATGGGGTCCCTTCCCAAGGAAGAGAGTTCTCTCTGAACTTCTCTAGCATGGCTCCAATCTCCCAGGCAGCTGTCTGCCCAAAACTGCTGCAACATGAGTCCTTCCCATGGGCAGACAGTCCTCCCCAAACTGCTGTGGCATGGGTCACTCTTCCACAGGGTGTAGTTCTCCAAAGACAGGCTGCTCCAGCCTGGAAGCACGGGCCCCCTCTCTCCACCAGATCTCCCACAGGATCACAGCCTCCTCCAGGCATCCACCCACTCCAGCATGAGCACCTTCCCCACGGGCTGTGGCTGGATCTCTGCATCCCCCTGGACCCCCATGGGCTGTAGGGGCACAGCTGCTTCACCCTGGTCTCAGGTCTCAGCCTGCAGAGGAATCTCAGCCCCAGTGCCTGGAGCACCTCCTTCCCCTCCTTCTCAGACACGTCTCTGGCCTTGATGTCTCCATGTTGTTTTCCCTCACATGTTCTCACCTCCTCCTCCTCTCTGGCGTGCCCCTCTTTGCTTTGATTTTCTTCTTAAATCTGTTATTGCAGAGGCATTAGCAGCCTCTCTAATTGTCCCAGCCTTGGCCAGCAGCATGTCCATCTTTAGAGGCATCAGGGAGTGGCTCTGCTGGATATGGTGGAAGCTTCCAGCAGCTTCTCACAGAAGCCACTTCTGTGGTCCCCCCCGCTACCAAAAGCTAGGCTGTGCAAAACCAACACATTTACATAAAGTTGAAGAAAATCTAATGCATCAATGAAAATCAGACAACTGGCTAGAAAGTGTGAATTCACCTTGAAGAACAGGCAAATGAACATGAAGTAAAAATAAATGCTGCAAAATGTGAGGGAGAGTAATTACAACAAAAATGTGTTGTAATAACAATAGAAAAATCTGCTATATGAGGTCTCTTTGTGGCGAGTGTCTGTCAATACAACAATGTTCAAAACTACCACAGGCACATTTACATATTCTCACTTCAAGCCTGAAAATAAATTTTCTCAGCAATCATATATTTTATGAGAAAAAGATATAAGAAATTATAAAGGAGAATCTAAATGTACATCAGGTATTTTAGGGGCTTGTTAAATTCAGTAGCCCAGGGGAGGGAAGGCTGGTGTAGCTCCATGTCCCCAGTTTGTTTTTTTCCTGGGTGTTTTTCTTCTTTTTTTTTTTTTTTTTATATCCTGCTACTTCCTTCAGACCAGTTTTCTAGAGAATGTATCTTAGCCTTAATTATACTACTGATCAATATCACTTTTGCATTTGGGAAGTGGGGATACTCTTCTAGTATCTCAACTTATAAACTAATTTTAAGCATTCTCTTGGGTTTCTTAGGTCGTTCTGGTAATGAAAACTTCTCATTTTGTGTTGTACTTCATTTTTCATCATATTTCAAATCCCTAATGTCTTTATAAAATTCTAGGACTTAAAAAACCCCCACACTTCATTATATTTCTTCTTAATGAGCATTAGCTTACTCATCTTCATAAATAAAGTACTCTGCATTGCCGGTAAAGCACTATTTCCACATGAAAGATAGTTTTATTCATTGCACTGAACGTACCTTTCCCTAAAGAATAAAAGGGAAGAAAGATTCCTATGGTTCTTTCTTCTCCCTTTTCATTCTTGCCCATGTTTACTTTAATCATTTAGAAGCTAAGAAACTCAAGATTAATTCCCTTAGAAACTGAGATTAAATGATGGACAAAGCATGCAGGAAAGTTCTGAATAAATCGCATTCAAGTGAGCAGACCAGAACGGTTGCCTGCAGATTGCTCCTTAATAAAATTTCAGCATAATCAAAAAGCAAGGTCACATGCAAACAATTACTGCCAGCGCTGGTGGGACTGGCTCTAAGCAAGTTAGCTTCAAATTGATGTTAATTTTTTGTACTTTATGAAAAAATGTAGACAAAGTGTATCAAAGGGTAATGAACGTTTCTAAAACTGGTGACATCGGGTTCAGCCCACATCCAATCACGCACACATATGCTCAGCTTCAGTATACACATGTGAACACCTAGGTATGCTATGCCAGTGCATGAGGACTGACACACATGCACAAGGCTTCCACTAAAAAGGACAAACAGAACCAACCATTGACCAAAGAAGTAATGAAAACACAGAACACAGTGTGCACAAATTATAGTGGGAGGGGAGATGCCAGTTTCCATTTAAATATATTGAAACAAACGTTTATTTTCCCAAATACTTATTTGGTCCTTTTGTTGAAATGGGGATGTTTTAAAAGCTAAAGTGTTCTAAAGTAGAGAAGCAAAACAGCTCAGTTAACGTGCTGCTGATTTTCACAAAAGACTTAATGGAACGTATATATCTCATAAAAGAAGATAAAAAAGGAAAAGTTAGTGACAATTTTCATTTGTATTTCTTTAAGGAGATCTTTGTAGTTTTTTGCATGAGTTAGCAGTTCAGAGAATAATCAATTTTCACTACTTGCTTTTCATGGAGTTGTTAAAGGACTTTATTTCTAAAGTTGAGCTCAGACAATGTCCTTCTGTGTTCTCTGGACAACTTATTTATTTTGAAAATGTGGATCATTATATGTTATGACACAGCTTAATATTTCCCAAAAACGAGGCTCTACTCTGCAACTATTACTACTGTCTCAATCACACAATGGAAGAATAAAATTTTTAAGGACTTTGTAATAGAAATGTTCAGCCCTATAGCTGCTTGGAATGGATAATTTATACCAACCCCTACAGTACAAGGAACTGCATTGTTACCCATTAATGTGACATCAAACATACAAAAAGAAGTGCACAATTGTAAAAACTATGTTAAATTTAAAGCCACAGTGTTACCTTGCTTATATAGAAAGAAAATACTGGAGCCACGGGAATGTCAGTGGAAATCTTCATGGCCTAAGATATATTTTTATAATGGGAAAATAAAGCAGAAAATTAAATCCTGAAGTGCAGTTTTTCCAGGGAAAGTTGCATTAATTTTTATACAAATGTCTTTATTTATCATGAAAAATGACTAAACCATTCTCTCCAGGAAGAACATGAATGCTGACATATATTTTTATTGTGACTACAATGCCATAAAACTGATTTACTCAACAGAGAGAGGTAGAAAAACAAAAGAGAAAAACACAACAAAAATATTGTATTTCTGAGGGGGAAAAAAGGAAAGCAAGAGGCAGTTTTCTCCAATAAGAAAAACAGCATTTTGGGATTTCTATGCTGAGTTTGATACAAAGAATTAAGAAAGCTTTTGAAATCTTCTTTTTTGTTCATTTATTTGTTGATTTGTTTAAGAGTTTGTGCAATCCAAAAGACTTATTTTATTTTCTCCGTATAAAAGAATACTGTTGATTTTAATTACTACTGAAATTTTCACCAATGTTTTTTTATAAGTTGTTGATGTTATATGAAACATATGGTTATCTAGTAATGAAAAGGTCATATAGAAAAGTAATAGAAATGTGCAACAACACTTTAAAATGTTTTATAAACAGCAGCAACTGTTTCATTTTAATTTCTATGAATTTTGACGTCTTTAGTAAAAGACTAATACTAAAAATGTTCGCTTAAGTATTCAGGAAAATAAAAAGAGTTGAGCCTATCTACTCATGACTGGTGCCTTATTCAAATTAACCTTTCTTGAAGGGAACTGAAACGAAGTACACATCTTAGTTTTCCATCCTAACCTGATTTGAAGAGGAAGTGGAGAATGGCTTTAATGTTTATATCATGAATGTTTCTGCTGTGAAGCCATTTCCTTTGCTTCTCCTGCTGCTGTGAAGTGTCTGCACCTAAAAACAAGGTCAGACAGACTCTGGAGAGGAAAGAGGGGAACAGGGAAGGTGCTTTAGCTGTCACCAGTAGTGTTTGTGTGATAGCACCAACTAGAATGACTGGGGCTAATGGAGGAGAAAGATTATTGTCAGTCTTGCTTTGGACAAACACTGGCAAGAGCTGGTCAAGAACTAGCACATATGGCAGCAAACACATCTATTAAAAGATTTAAAGAGATAATATGAGTCTTCAGAATTGCTTTGAAAGGAACAAGCACTTTCAGATGGAAAGTGCTAAGAGTGGACAGTTCAGATGGAAGTCCAGTACTGAGATTCTGCTGACATTGCAGAAAACACTGAGATGCACATGAGCCCGTATCTTGGCCTGTCAGCCCGTCTCAATCTCCATGGCTCTGCTGGCCATGCTGGGACTGTGTCTCCAGGGATCTGCCATCCTGTGCTGCAACTGATGGCAAGGCTAACTTTTCAGGTTGAACCAAAAGTTTCTAACCTTTCCCTAGCTATCTGAATTAATCTTTCTTAACTTTCAGTCACCATGCATCCAACATGCTAGCATGCATGGCATATAAGAGTACATTGGTTAAAAAATAAGCTACCATGTAGTATTTTTATTGCATTTTTAAGAATACAGTTGCAAATGACCCAAGCCTTCCACTTTGCTCATATTTTATTACATAGAGAGCACCTTATTGTATAAGAAAACAATAAACTTCAGTAATTTCCTGGTTTGTGTGCATGCCTGTTTACCTGTACCTATGCCTAGCTTCAAAACTCGTGGTTGGAGCAAAGAAGTTTCATGCAGCTTGAATTCTTATCTGATGTGAATGCTTGTCAGATAGGTGGGAAGTGAAATCAAAACAGATTCAGCAAGCTGTACTCTTTGTGTCAACATTTGAATACATAGGAGATATATATATGAGCTATGGAAAAACAATACTATGCTGTAAATACAGTGTAATAATATTTTTCTGTTTTGCGCTTTTTAATGAAAGCTGGAGAAGCTGAATAACTTACTATGAATTAAATCCTGAAAGCATTCTAAAAAGCAAGTATTCTTTCCTTTTTTTATTTTTTTTTCACACCTGCACTCACTCACAGGTCTTTTACAGAGTGAAGAACCAAAAAGAGCCTGTATTCACATAATATAATAAAAAGCATGCTGCTCTGTTATAACTGGAACTTACAGAGTGGTAATGGTGATAGCTGCTGAATCATTAATATAGTCACAGCAGAGATTAAGACAATACTTTTGTAATTAAATTTATTTCAGGAGCAGCATGTTCTCTTAGATCCTGTTGACATGCTTTAAATCCTTTTCTGTATTTAAATGCCAAAAAAAAAAAAAAAAAAAAAAAAAAAGAAACAACAAGTGTTGCATGGGAGTGTTAAAGAGGAAAAGGGAAAGTTTAGGCTAAACATATATTTTGAATGTTAAGTGTTAGAAAAGCTTCTACTCTGTGTACCCTCAAAGTCACAGTATTGATTAAATTAGAATCAGTACATCCTCCTCAATAACCACTCAGTTATCACTGTAATATCATTCAAAAACTAATAAACAGACATAATATTGTCAATTGTTAACTATAAGTAATTTTTAAATTTTTAGAAAAGTGTGAAAACCATATTTTTTTTAAGGTGAGAAAAACAAGTGTTCAAGGGGAAAAGTATCTTTATGCTATTCCTCCCATGTGTGTTCCAAGTTTTTCCATACTTAAAATCTGACTGAATATATTCCTTACTAAGGTCAGTTTAAAGACTGCAGTTCTGATATTCTTTCTGTGACTTAGTTTATTGATCACAGCATGGCAGTCTAATTTGAGAGCTGGTAGATATAATTCTTATTTTAAAATCTACTTCCTGATTTTGGTCTAATCAGCGCATTATCTGATCAAATAAGAAAGTAGCTGTAGATTAAAACTTTTAAATGAAGGTGTAGTCCCGTGAAAGAGGCATTTATGTGACTATTATGCTCAGTGGAGAATTAGGTAACACCCTCAAGGGAGCCTGTGGGCACCTTTATACAAAGCACTTAAGTTACCTTCTCAGTTGCCAAAATTTCACATACCTGGAGTTATTTTTTCTTGCTCAAGGTCTGGCTTCCAGTAGCTGGTCCAAAACCATGCAGATCTCCATTTGGTATTGTTCCTAGATCTCCTTGGGAATGTATGGAAATGGATGCCCACCTCTGGGTAACTGAAAGCCTCATTTGATTTAAATAACACCTTTGACAACACTGAACATTTTGATGTGGGGTGAAATTTTAGATGATTATGTAATTGTGTTGTACTGGCATGGCAGAGATGTGCATGAGGCTCTTGGGCACTACATGGGACAGAAGGGAGATATATGCTATTCCAAGGTAGCAACTGGAGAAAGGCTAGGATAACCTGGGACATTCACACATTTCTAATCAGCACCATTTAGGCAACAGAATTAAATTCTGGTTCACTGTTAGATATAATGACAGCTTCCACATCTAAAGAGCTCTTCAGTTGCTATACAGAGGCATCTATTTTTATTTGGGAAAAATAGCTGCTGTAAGTTATTACAAAGCACTTATGGAGGACCAATGCTTTCTGAAGCAACAATTGAAAGCCAGGTATAAGCTTTAGTAGCTATAAGATTCAGTACTTATGTTTGGAAAACTAAGTTTGACCCCTGCCTCACACAAATATTAAAATGCATATATCCTGAACTTCAAATCAGTTGGAATCATCTGAGAGTTCCCAATAATAAACATCTTTATAGGAAAATAAAGGGGACACATAGAGAGCCAGACCTTTCAAGAAGACTCCTGTTACATCCATGCAGAATAGCCCAAGACATCTCAATGAACACTGGGTGTTTAAGTGCAGGCAGAGGAATCAAGTCATAGATGTTTCTATCTGAAATGTTATCGTTCACTCATTCTAAGCACATAGAGCCATCTAAAGGAAATCCAAAATACATTAGCTGAATTATGCCTTTGTGAGCCTCATTCTCTCTTTTTACTTAAAGGAAAACGAACTGCATTGTCTTACATCTGCATATGAAAACATGAGTGAGATTAATCTTGTTCTCAACGTGAATGAGACATCATTTGCAGAAATGATGCCAGGTTATGATTTGTTTCCACTCCTGAGGTTACTAGTTGCACTAGAAACTCCATGTAAGTAAAGGTTGAGATAAATTACCAGTACGTAAAACACTTCAGTAAAGGAATAAGGTTAGCTATGGTCTTGCTGTGTTCTTGCAAGAAATGTGGTTTTATTTTTCATCTGAGTTGTAACAAGACAATTCAGGACATTGATGAAAAGACAGACCTTGAAGAGTTTAAGGAAAGAATGAAATGCATGCTCTTCTCAGAAAGGTAACAGGAACAGACATATTTGTGAGAAAAAAGGAGTGATAACCACAGAAAAACAATCATGCTGACTGCTAATTTTGAGAAAGGACAGGGAAGATGTAAGATAATAAATGCATAGGAATACAGGGAATCAGTACCCAGTGATAAGGAGCAAGGACTGGATACTGTCATGTCTGAGACAAAATTTTGTAGAGCTGTATTTGACAAGACCAACTTAGTAGCTAAATCCATGTAAGAAGAAACACTGAAGATTTAGTAGCAGGAATATATGTTAATATATGGCATATATATTAATATATGTATGGATGGCTTATATTTTTTCTTTAGCGTTTCCTTTATTATAAAGCTTTCAGGCAAATTATTTGTGAAATGGACTTTCCAATCTTGAATGATCTTCTGCAGAATTGTACAATTTCAGTTTTCATTTTACATTTTTTTTAAAAATAAATTTAGTTCTGCTGGTGAATTTGCCTGAGCTGAACATCTTTAATATCCCTTAATATTGTTTCTGTAAAATTTCTTATACAAAATATTGACTAAGTTAAATGATTAGTAGTCTCCAATTACTTCAACTGCACTTATGCTTTCTTTCTTTAGAAAAATCTATTAGAAATTATTTCAAGTGGCACTTGAATTTCTTTTTAGATGTAGTTTTTAATTTTAATAAATTATGTTTCTTTTAAATATTTTTGAAAGGATCTCTTGTTCTTTTTTAATTTTTAATGAATTTTTGCAATTCATTATGACATATTGTGAAAAGGTTTTTGAGATATTTGAGTGTGTTATAAAGATATGTTTAAAGTAAGACATTTCAACAGAAGTGGAGGTTTGACTAGTCCTTAGAGAATTATAATGGGAAAATCATTGGAAATGGAATATACTGATGTTTTAAACCATCGGTGATCCTGGACTGAGAGAAAGAAAAACTTAAATTTTTTACAATTGCTGGTCCTTTATTTTTGTTTTATGAATTCACGTACAAAATAAAGCAACTCATGCATGAATGAATAGATATGCTTCCTGTGTATAAGGTAATCCACTTAGAAAACTAAAGCATATAGGAAGAAAACAGTCCAAAAATATGTGTATGTCATTCAAGAACATGTTTCTTTCATCTTTCCATTCTAGAATGATGCACTGTTATCAAAGTCATTCTATGGGAATTTTATGCAGTATCCCAAAAAAGGTATTTTTAAACTTTCTACTTCAGTTTCTGTCCAATCATGTCAAGTAATTGAATAAATAAGGCACTGAGTTCATGGTGGGCACACTGCTGCTGCAG
Organism: Melospiza georgiana; assembly: GCF_028018845.1. Lineage (NCBI taxonomy): Eukaryota > Metazoa > Chordata > Aves > Passeriformes > Passerellidae > Melospiza > Melospiza georgiana. Next base: position 38,493,980 of record NC_080431.1, read on the forward strand.
TGCCATGCTATGGAGCACAAGAGCTTGGAGAAGTTTGGAGCACACTCCTGTTAGCTTGGATGTAGTATCAGATTTCTGTAATGCCCTGACTTCCACCTGGGTGACAATTTGGTTAGCACAGGTCAAGACCACATCTGTCTGAAGACACATCCTAACACACAGCTTAGTAATACTGCCCAAACATCAACCAAAAACCATTTCTATCTAAGCAGGGATGTCTAAAAAGGAATTTTTTTTCTTCAGGTGTAATGACTAAAATTTACTTCAAATAGCATACCATAAGCAAAATGCATGGAGAAACTCTCATTTATTTTACTGTCAGGATTCTTGGAAATCCTAACCATACTGTTCTGCAAGCTATAAACATGCACATGCTTTCACAGTCCCTGTGTACATCTCTTCATCCAGACCATGGAATAGGGACAGGGAACTCTTCAGATTTTCCTCAGAAACAGGTTGCACACCAGTTCCTATCCCAGTAGAGGCTACAGCAGAATCAACCTAACAATACCAACCTCATCTGTGATTCTTTGTATTCTTGGTATTGTTGTTTTGTTTCAAATTATTTACTGAGCAGCCCAAAGGGGATTAGCAATGGGGCACTAGGTATATGTTTTCCTATGTTTCTAGTGACTGAAGAGTTCTATCTTTTTGGTGGCACACTAAATTGCATAAGGCTGTTTTAATAACAGGAGCCTGAAATGTAAGGTACACAGAATTCTTCCTTTCATTCTCAGTAAATATATATTCAGGAAAAAAAAAATAAAACAAAACAAGGAGACCAAAGCAGCAAACCCCTCCTCATCACACACTTGAATTATGTTTCTTTGTATCAGATTATATCTATAAAGAAATAACTTAATAAATAAATGTTCTAATACATTTGTCACTCATAGTAAGTAACTGATTAAACCCATTAGGGATTAACAGCATTGAAGTGGTTGCATAGTTTCAGTCACTTGGCGAGAGGGGAGAAAAAATGCCTCAGAAAGACTGTTTCTTTTCAAGGATTTGCTTTCTTCTATTGATTCTGATAAGGTATTTTTGCTCAATGTTTCAGCTTCTTTTAGGAGGCCTCAGGAATTAAGTACTTAAAAGATATTTCAATTTATTTCATACTACTATTATCTGGTGAATAAAGATCTTTCTTTCCTGCAGTGCAAGAGAAATGAAAGCTCTATAAGCCATTTTGAGTTTGTTTTCCAGCCATATAGTAACAGGACATTTTGCAGTCTACCGGGAGACAAACAATCTGCTCCTATTCCCGATAAATGAACAGAGTGATCTTTAGGAACTCCTGGGTTACCATGGATACCATGTATTCTGAGTCACATTGTTTCTGAATTAAAAATCAGTTTTCAAAATTGTTAAACATAACAGAAGCATACATTTTGTCTTTTGGTTTGTTATGTTTTTCTCTTTTCTTTCTGCCATAAAAGGCATAGTAATACTAAAGGTAGGGAAAAAAAATTGCTACTCACCGGCAGTCATTTACAACTTGGATCTTCATCAGCTGAGCTGTCTTCTTTAGTTGCTGAGCGATAATGATTTCATTTTATGCAATTTTACTTTGGACTACTAAAGGTTACTATGGAAACCTCAACTCTTTTCCCCTCTTCACATTCTTTGAACAGGTAGTAAGTCTCGCTATGTGGGGGAAGTGGCACTGAAACATTTCTTGAAAATCAGCTCCAAATTGCTTTTGCCATTCATAAGGCAATGTGAAACTAAGATTTTTCAGACAGTCTGGTAGAAGAACAAAATATTAAAAAAAAAAAAAAAAAAAGTTTGAATCTTTAATATCTGCCAAACTTCTGGGTTTTGACTCACTGAAATGTCAATTTTTCCTTGATTATAATGGTGAATATAAATGATTCCAGCATTAATCAACATAATAAAGTGGTGCAGGATTTATTCTCACATGGCTGCTCTTGTTTTCAGTTTATTTAAAATTTTTCAACCTCTGAAAAAGCCTTTTTATTTTCTTTTGATTCCTTGGTGTAAATCATGTTAAATTAATTGTTAAAACACGAACAATGTATACAGTTAGTTTCAGCACCTCCAATGTACTTCTAATACTGTCATTGGTTTTTGGACCAGAATTCACCTTTTCTAATCAGAACATCTAAGTGTGTTTCTGATTTGTCTCAAACTAAAGTTCAGTTCATAATTTAGAATACTGAAGCATTTACTTTCAGACCAGTCTGTAATTTGGCCATCAAATAATTTAATTCTTTATATATTACAGTCTAGTTCTGTGCCCCATGTCTAAGCAAGCAAGACAGCTAATGATCTCAGACTCTTATTTGTTTATATTTCTTTTTAGTCATGTAGGGAAAAAAAATCTATAATATTGCTTTCCATCTGGATTCTTCTGGGCCTTACCCTTTACTTGGGTTTATCTGCTTTGGTTGGAAAACTTCCAATATCAAAATTAAACAACACAGAAACAAAAGCAGTAACAAATCTTTGACGGTCATTCATATATGAATTTTGACTGCCAGAATTTAATTTAGTATTTTTAAAATATTTTAATTAGCCATTAATAAATACTTTACTTGACTTTCTAATTCCCTTTCAAAATGGAATTGAAGAGCAGAAGAGACCAGAGCCTCCTTTGCCAAGACCAGATGTCACATTGTTTGTCTCCCAAATTTGCTTGAGCAATATCCAAATATAAATCATTTTGTTCTGCTACATCAAAAATTTCTCCTTCTTCACAAACATCAACAAACACTATGTTCAAATATAGGTCTTATGTTTTCTGTTAATTCTGTCTAGTAAGCCAAATGTATAATTTTTTTTATTATTGGAATGACAGTTTTTTGCATGAGCATTCAGATTTGGGGAAGTTTCATGAGACATGAAAATTCCAGACACATTTATCTCCAATTTTTTTTTTCAATTGTATTGAAAGTGCAATTTCAAAATCAATATAAATCATTATCTTCTCTATTTAAGTAGTTTCCATTTTTCCTGCCAGAAAACCAAATCCTGATGTATATGCAGGCAAATATGGTCTTTCTCTAAAGCTCATTCAATTTCCTCTTTCATTAACTCTATTTTTTTTTTATGGTTTGTTTTTTAAAATATATTTAAATATCATAATTTAAAACTTTGTAACTGAAACCAGAAGAATGGTACTCTTTGTTTTGTATTTTTTTTTCTATATCCCAAATAAATTCTGGTATGGCATCTACTCTTAGAAGTTTTAAAAAGTTCATACATGGTCATTCAGGTTCTTTAAAATAATTAATGCTTTGATAAGCACACCACAACACATCCACACAATTCGCATGAGACATTAACAGCACTGCTGCATCAAGTTTCCTGACCTTTGATTATTAGCTATAAAATGTTATGACACTTTTTTTAAAGGAAGTTCTAAGGTTTTAGTTGTGTCTTTAGAACAGATTCAATAAAGAGCACATTCAGTCATGAATGCAAGAAGCACCATTATATAAGAATAACATAACAATTGCATAGTTTTAATACAATGATACTAACATTGTAGGCAATAAAAATTGGTGGACATTGCAGTGGCAACATTATGATTATAATTGTACTTGATGATCTTACAGGACCTTTCCAACTGAAACTATCTATAATTCTAGACAAAAAAGCAATTTATTTTACTGAATTTTGTATATTAGCAAGTGTCCCATCAGCTACTCCACCAACTCTTGTATGTTTACATAGCTATATACAAATAAATTTAATTTAAAAAATTGGTCTAAGAAATCTGAGGAGATAAAAGACTTTGAGAAGCTTGAATTTTGATCTAAAAAGACTAGTTATTTACATTTAACCCTTGTCAACCTCAAAATAATTTCCGTTTATTGGAATGTTGTCTGAAAATATACCATATAGCCTAAATTAATTCACTTATAATTGAAGCTGAGGAAAAAGACAACTGTGATTTGGGGAGAAAATAATAATAGGATCAGATCTTCATTAAAATCAGGATTTATGTGTTAGATTCCTCAACAGTCATAAGGTTTTTGTAAACAATTGTTTTCTGCCTGTTTTTTTGTTTTAATAATAGTGAAATAATTTAGTTGACACTGTGTTCAATAGATTCTAGTTAATACCAGTAGGTACAGCAACAGGAAATCAATATTATCTGTAATATTTTCTTCCTGTAGGTCTGAATATTGGTAGTAACTTTGAATACCAGAAGATAAGAGTTTATGATGCAGCTGTTTTGGCTGCCTTTGTGTTTTAAATTCGAACGAAACTACAGAAGTAAGGGTATAAGATCAAGATCACATCATTTACTGCCAAAGTGTGGATCAGCACCCAATGACAAAGAGTACTTTTTTTCCTAGTCATGGTAGTTGTGAACATCTTTGCTTACAGTCATTCTTAATTTAGAGTAGCTGGGCTGAACATGTGAAGATCCCAAAAAGCTTCCTCTTTTGGTCTTAGAGAATAATAGCATTAAAATAAAAACAAAACAAAACAAAACAAAACAAACAAACAACCCCCCCCCAAAAAAAAAACAGCAACAAAATCAGCCAAAAAACCCTAAAAAAAGGCCAAAAAGGAAATTCAGCTGTTCCAATACATGAAGCACTTTTACTAAGATGATTCTTTCTCCTTGTATTAGATTTCTGTGTTTGAATTTTACTGTCTGATTGTCTGATTCCTGACTATCATGAAAGAAAAAGTGTAGGTCTACCTGAAAAAGCCTGCATGATTTTCAGTTACCATTTCAGAAAAGCATCCCATTATGTTGGTCAGATACAGTTATTTTTATTACTTTTGACAAGTCTTTCATTTTTCATCATTATTACACCTTTTGCTATAAGGATATTGATCCAAGAAACCACTTCCATCCTCTTTCTCTTGTTATTTTGCTACACATTCTGTTTGAGGTCACCAACATTAGATAAAACAATGTCTGTGCTCATTCGATGCCACTATAAAAAAAGAAATTACTTTTAAAGTAATTGTGTATACCAGCTAGTTAATCTTTAGTTGAGTGTAAAGACTGCCATTGTGGGTGTAAATTCTTAATGTCTACCTTAAAAAGTCTGTAAGAGCTTTACAGATGTCATTACAGTGATGGCTGGTGTAGAAGTTCATGGGATAGATGACATTATGGATGGCAATTCGTGGAGTATATTGGTCTTTAATGAGAATTTGATTAAGGAACACACTGAACTCTTGCTGCAAGTTCTTTCTGAACTGTTTACCTCCTGTGGCAATGTTTCAGTAAAGAGGGCAAGCTGATGGAAGATCTCTTGCAGTTCAGTGGTAATCAATACAGGGAGAAAACAGCTCAAGAGAAATTTGAAATAACTGACAGAGGGCTGAAGGAATTAGATGATATGAAGTCATAGAAACAGATGGAAGAGGGAGAAAGCATAATGGATTGAAAACCCTTTAAATTCTCATTACAAAGAAATGAAAGATCAGTATGGTTATAGACAAATATTAGTCAGTTGCTTTTGTTCAGTCTGCCTTGACACATTATGAATGACATTTATTCAACCCTCTGCTGTCTTCTCAACCACAAAATTCATATAGATTTTGGTGCATTTATTGATATTCTTTCTCTTTCAATATTGTAATTACAGTCATTAACTTACTCCTGGGAAATTGTGAAATGCTGCTCCACAAATATGTGCAAGTGGAGATCTGCTTTGAAGTTGGAATATAGACTATCCAGGATGCTTTGTTGCTCAAATATGTGGGCACATCTTCCTCTTAAGAGCTTTGTTGGAATCCATGCCATAACCTGTTATGAAGACTTAACCTTAGAAACAATGTTTTGCATGTATAAAGTAGGATTTTTTACCTTTTCACATTCTTCCCATCTAAAATGTTGTAAAAAAAATGAATAATTTATCTCTAATATTTCTCATTTTCACCCCAAATTATCTCAGACTGATAAAGTACAGATTACACAGTATCTTTGGTAGGCAGGTACTTTGTAATCTTAAAAGATTAATTTAGCAAAGCCATTTTATATAAACTAGATGAAAAAATGAAAATAATATTGTCATTGTGAAGTGTATTTTTATGTAGAAACCCCAAAATGTATAACAATCCTTTTCTAATAGTTAAAAAAATAAAAGCTAGTTTTCCCAGGCAAAGAACAACATAATTGTAAAAATTGCATAAATTTTACTGATATTGGTTCTCTGACAACGTTAATATTCCCTTCTTCTACTTTTTCCTTTAGTTTATCTTCTTTTCTTTTCTCCTTCCTTTACTTTCACCTGAGTCGTGCTTAGCTTTTCAGGAATATTTCTTAGTAAACTGTCAGAAGAAGGCTTTAATCATTTTGAGGGGTTTTGAGGGTTTCTAAATGACATATAGATTACATATCAAGTTATCATCACAAAGATCTTTATGTTTCCCTTATATTATTTAGACACATACAATATTAAAGCTATTTTTCATCTGCTAACTCTGTGATGCTGAAGATGGAAAAAAAAAGGACATCTTCTATCTTTAAAAAAATCCTAAAATAAGTATCTATATTTTGTCTTCTCCAAGATTCTCTGTTCAGGAATTCTCTGTCAGTGGATGTATAAAATAATAAGTGAAGCTCCACAGTCTTTCTCCATAACCTCTACTACAGTATTTTGTGACTCTTAGAAATTTGACTAATTCTGTTGTAATCTTGCACTAATATGGTACAACTGTGTAATCGTGGCTCAGGCTTCCAATAAAATTGGTAAGCGGTGAGAACAAGCTGTAAAAATACCTGTTCAGGCATAAGAAACATAAAAGTTCAGATGGATATGTAACTTAGGAAGTAATGTGCATCCAACACAGTATCACCAGGCAGTCAAAATTAGCCCATTGTATTCAACATTGCTTTGGCCTCATTTATTTGGAGTATTGAGTGCAGTTCTGGTCCTCATTAATTTGAGAAGGATCTGAAGGTCTTTGCATGCTGTATCCTGAGGAGGGAAACAAAGCTGGTGAAAGTGCTGGAAGACGTCTTGTGAGGAGTGGCTGAGGAGTCTGGGTTTGTCTAGTTTGAAGAAATGGAGGCTGAGGGCTGACCTTGCTGTTTTCTACAACTTCCTGGGGAGGGGAAGTGAAGGGAGAGATGCTAACCTCTTCTCCCTGAAATCCAGTGACAAGATGCACAAGAAAGGTTGGTTCAAAGCTGTGCCAGGGCATGTTCAGACTGGATATAGGGAAGCATTAGGAGAAGGTGGTCAAACATTGCAAGCTTCCTTGAGGAATTGGTCAATGCTCAAAGCCACTGTTCAAGAAGCATTTGGATAACGCTGCTAACAGCATTAACTTTTGGTCAGCCCTGAATAGTTCAGGCGGTTGGACTAGAGGATCACTGTAGGCCCCTTCAAGCTAAAACAGTCTATTCTATTTCCTTCTATGCAGAAAATTAGGGAGTCAAAATGAAAAAAGATCACTTTGAAAAGGTAGGAAATCCTGATAGGAAAAACAGAGTTGTCATTTCACTGTTAGCAAAGTCACTGGGTGGTCAGTAATAAGCTGATGTATATAAATACATAAATATATATTAATATATAAACCTGCTGTATATAATGCCATTTGAGATTAAACCTGGTCAAAAGCCTCCTAACTACAGATTTACTATGCCATTCTTCATGTTTTCAATGTATAATTAAGATTATTGAATGAAAAATGCACATAATAATGAAGTTGATTTTAAATCAGGAAAATTGAATTGGCATTATGCCAACCTAGCACTTCATTGCATTATGCTTTTGAGTTCTATTTACTGTACTTTAAATAAGATTAGCTTGCTAGTGGTTGGATAGATACTGCATATAAAGATCATTTGTGGGAGGGCAAGCAGCAAGCACTAGTTTGTGGTACATAAAGTAGGGCAATTTATAAGAACTGAAGTCAGATAGAAACATAGGCAAACTACAGTGATTTAAGCCTGGTTTCCTAGGCTTACTCTGCCATTTTCATTTCTTCCATCTCGTATATTTTGAATTCCAGTTTCAAACATACCTACACTGAATATGGATTACAAAGAGAAATATGTTTCTGTATGTTTTGTATATTATTGGCGACCATGTAGGCAAGACTGTTATATGTGTAAGCATAGGAGAGGCTTATAAAACTCAGATTTTACTAAATCAAAATTATTAAAGTATACAGTAATTATATATACGTATTCTTATATATATACATATACACACACACATGTATATTTTGTTGAAATTCAGCAGTGACGATTTCTAGAGGTTAAAAAGATTGCTGTGGAAATTGTAGAACTGTGAAAATAAAATAGGAATAAACATCAATTAGGAAAAAGCTTTCTTAATTAATTTAAAATTTTTGGAAATTTCAAATGCTACTAAACTACCTTTATCTTTAAAATTTGGGGGACGGAGGGACGACAGGACTTTTTTGGTGCTTTGACCATTAAGGGATTTAAAAATCTCCATGGAGCCCCACATGGGTACTTGCCAAGCAATTTACTGATGCCATATGAGCCCTTATCAATCAAAAGTTTTTCTTAAAATCTGAGAGTTATATTTCTTATAGGGACATTCTTAGAATTTAGTATGTGCATGTCACATAAGAGCTCTTGGCTACTTATTGGAGTTGCGAAGATGCAACTCTTTAGAAACAGGAGTCTAAATTCCTGCTAGAGCACCTGAAGTCTAGTTTTACAGAGAATCTTTGTTTTAAAAGCCAAATGAAACAAACAATGTTTTAAGGACCCATCATTCTATGGCAACTTACCCAGCTAGTATGATATCAAATAAGTTTTTCTAAATTTTCAGCTTCACTTTTGTGACTTCTCTTTTTAAAGTATTAGTAGTTTTTTTACCACCACATGAAAAAGGATGGTCTAAAGTCTGCCTTCAATTTCAAGAAGACAATTTAGCAAAAAAAAAAATCATCTTTCTGTACAAATACTAAGAGCTATCAAAAGCTTTTGTACCTGAGAACAAAAATCACCCATGTAAGACACTTTCAGATATTTTTGGAGTTTTCGACTTTTACTTTAACTGCTTCAGTGTAAATGACTGAACCCACTAAGTCTTTAGGTCTCTCTTTTTTTTTTTTTTTTTTTTTAATATATTTACCTTAATAGACTGTCTAGACTCGTGCTTTTCTAGGCATGAGAAGCAAATAATTAGGAAAAAGTGGATATTGGAATGACAGAATTAGCTGGCTATGTGCAGAAATCTTAGAAAAAAAATTATTTACAAGAAATTTATATATAAAGTGAAATTAATGCAATTAAAGAGATGGAGAAAAAGCTAAGGTAGTGAAAGAGTTACAAAAACAGCTCATAAATCTAAGCATCTCCTTTTAAAAAGCTTAACCTGAAAATCTATAAGCATCAAATGAAAAAAATAGCAATAAATAAAACAACAACAAACATGTCATCTTAACCCACTGAAGAGTACTTCTATCATTGTTCTTGAGTGTGGTACTCTAGCTGGCAAAAATACACATTCCCATTCTTGCATTAAGTAAATAATGGCAGAGAAGAAATAAGTATCAAAACAAAATACTTTTTAAACAACTTCTGTTAGAGATTATTATTCTAAGCCTATTTGCCATTTCTGTATGTACTTTATTAACCTTGCTCTAATATTTTTTTTCCTCTACAACTGCCTCAAGTCTAGACAATGTGCTTGATATAATCTATTATACAGAAAGAATATCTAGATATCTAGAGCATTTAATATTTCATACCAAAAATATTCCAAAATATCTGCAAAGGAAAGCACTTGAAAGTAGAGAAAAATAATTCCAAATGTTTCTGGAATGTGGTAAAGGTCATCTGGGTGTTTTTGCACATAGTTCCATGAAAGCGAATCCTACCTTCCATCACGCTCTTGTATTCTGTTTCTAATCCCTTCACGTTGCCTTTTATTCCCACAGCTGAATTTTACTCAGTGGGAGCCTTTAAAAAGTGTTCCCCAGTTCAAGATCACACCTATTGCTCCAGAGAAAAAGAAAAGACATCTGATTTAATAGTGATATTTAGAGTATGGAAATTCCACTGTCCTTCTCCTTAACCTCCCTTTGTCAGTCCTGCAAAAGTCCATCAGGAATTTTTAAGTTTTGTTATGGAAATGGATAGTTTTTAAAAAAAAAATAAAAATAAATGTTCTAGGAAGTTTTTGTCTATATTCTGCTGTAACCTTACAAGTATAATGCAGGAGATCCCTTTTCTGTCCTTCAAAAACGAGCCCTGAAGGCAACATCCTGGATCTATTCCTCGTTCTCTGAATAGTTTAATGTATTTTCCATGTCATTCTAAACCTTGCCTGTAAACCACTCTGCTCTTCAAAATATTTTTGCTTCATATGGTGAAACAGGACATGGCATAAATAAACATTTTATGTTTCTCCATTTCTTGTCATTAATGTGTCACATCAATAAAAAGAACGCTCCTGTGGAACTGATTTCTGTTCTGGAAAGGACTGGTACACGCTGTCTTCATCTGCTGTATGCATCCCTAGCACATAAAATTTTCAAAGCATAAGAAAGCTAATCCTTTGACAACCTTAAAAAAAATAAAAAACAAAGAGAATGAAGTTTAGAAAAAATTGAACATGCAATATATCCTGAATTAAAAAAATAAAAATAAAAAAGCTGGAGCAGAGGAAACTAAGAGATTTGTCTTAATAAATTGCTGTCTTTTTAATATAAAATAAATATCCTGCTTCAGGAAGGACTTGTCTCTATGATCCTACTCATTTATGAGACTCCATTTTTTATTTGTACTGATTATGTGAATAGCTTCTGTTAATATTTTAGGGTTTATTCCATCACTTTAGCCAAACTAGTCAAATATGAGGGCATATTTTCAGTCTAAATGTCTCCCAAACAAAATTATCTGTCACAGCTCTCTATGATTTATGGATATCAAATCTCACAAAAAGTTTATATTCATCTGCTCCAAAAAGCTGAATACATTAACTATCACATATTTCTCAGCAGCTATGTCCATACAGCCAACTGGCTCTTACCACTAGGTAGACAGAGGAAAATCTTCTTCATTTTACATTCCTCACTGCAGGATCATATCCCAAACTACTTAGCTAGTCTTTTGGCCTTCAGTAATCTTAAGAATGTCACAGAATACCAGCTGGAAATGGGATTTAGGATTAAACTCTCAGAAGTTCCCACCTGGCAGTACTTTCAAGCCACTATAGCAGCAAAGAGCAGTGCTGCCCGGTAGGATGCTGTTGTTGCAAATAAGCAGCAGCTTGTATTCAGCAGCCTGCTGCCAGCCAGCTCCAGTTGGCTGAAGAGCTTGTGCAGCTGTTTTCGCATCAGCATCAGCAGTTATCCCACCCCAGCTGCACCCAGGAGGAAATGGCAGCAACTTAAATCAGCTGCTGCTGAAGGATCTTGGATATGCTTTACTTGTTAAAGCACCATTGATAGGTCCATAAAATAATTATCAACATGTCTTCTGCAATCTTCCCTTGCTGATGCAGCCTAGAAAATAGGTCAAAAAAGAAATAGCTAGAACTAAAAGAAGGAAATTTTTCCCTACTAAATGTAGCTATTGGATCCTATCAATGTATATTTTGGGAGTAACTTGGCCTGAGAGACTTGCAGTCCTATCAATACAGGTTACTAGCAGTAGTGGTTTTGGTTGGGATAGCATTAAGTTTCTTAATTGTTGCATTTATGATGATTGCTTTGAATTGTTGATAAGAGCAGTTTTGATAATACAGAGATGTTTGTTATTACTGTGCAGTGTTCACACAGAGACAAGGCCTTTGCTACTTCTCACTGTCCCTTGTCAGCCAGTAGGCTGAAGGGTGACAAGAAGCCTGGAGGCAACACAGATGAGACAGCCAGCCAAAGGGATGTTTCATAACATCTGGCATCATGTTCAGCAACAAGAGCTAGGAGATGAAGGAGGAAGGACATTTGAAGGGATGGTGTTTGTCCTCCCAAGTCACCATTACAGGTGATGGAGCCCTGCTTTCTAGAGATGGCTCATCACCTTCCTGCCTATAGGAAACAGTGAATGAATTTCTTACTTTGATTTTGTTTGCATTCATTGTTTTTACTTATTAAATTATCTTTCTTTTAACCCAATCTTTTTCTCACTTTTCTGATTCTTTTCTTCATCCTGCTGTAAAAGGGAGTGAGAAGCTGTGTGGGGTTGAGCTGATGGCCAATATTGTTAAACTATAACACCGGCCCTTTACCCAAGAGAGATTATGGTAATAACTTGTTACTCAAAGAAGATGTTCATAATAAATAGAAACAGTAAATGAGGTATGGCTTGCATCCTGATCTCTCTCCACAAACAGAATATTTTGCAACTTACTTGTCAACTGTCTGTGCAAATGTGGAGCACACCTTCAGGAACTCAAAATCAGCTCTGCTCTGCAAGCACTGTGCTGACCTTGCTAGACACCTCCAATACTTCTGCAGACACAAAGCAGATAAAGCTCATCTTGAATAAGCCTGGTTGCTCCTCAGAAGACAATATATTTTCAGCATGCTTGCTCCAAGATATACCAAGAAGAAAAAGCAGTAAATTACTTATAGGAGAATGAACCATATTTAGATAATCCAAGAGATAACAGGCTATGATGTTAAATTACCATATATTTTGTATCAGTAGAAAGTGTCAGTATTAACAACAGTCCTATTGTACAGTAATGGATTCTAGCTTAATTTTGTTATCGTTTATTTGGATTTTTGATGTCATACTGAACTATTCTATGAAAAGATTATGGATATGAATCCACATTAGTCAATGGCATGAAATTCAAATTCCTCCTTAACTCAGCATTTCAGAGTGACTGTGCCAATGAACTAATTAATCTAGAAATGTAAGAATGCAAGATCATGGGATACATTGTGCAACACCTCTAATTTATCTCAACTAGTTTTACCCAAATCCATGAATGGCAGTGGGAAGTTTATTTTTAAATAATTTCCTCCTTGTATTTTTGCATATAAAGTACACATAGCAAATGGCTGTCCAGGTGCACACTGATGGAATAGGAACACTTTAAAAGTCTTACTTATTTAAAGGTAGAGGGCAGCAGTGTATTACTGCTTCTTGCTTTCCCAGACACTTCAAGGTCAAGGACTGAGTCTGATAGATAATGGAGTCACCATGACTCTGATTTTATTTACTCTGTTTTCCTGACAGCAGGAGTATAGGCTATCCTTTGTTTTCTTGATAAGAGATGTCCTTAAAAGCTGAGAGTAGATATGTTTTGATATTGATGACCTGACAACTTCAATGTCAACAGCACATGACACTTTATCTTCCTTATTCTGCTACACTTTTGGTTGCCACACATCCACATAGTCTGCCATTCTCTGCCTATATATTTTTAATATTTCTTTTGCATATTTCTGCAATCTAAATTGTGAGATAATTAAGTTTACTGGCACTTGTGATGTCCTCCTGACTGTGAGAACTATTGAACTCTTAGGTTATGTTAAAACTTACACAAGTTCAGAGTTAAATTGAGAATTTGTGAACTCTTCAATAGTATTATCCATTCATTTGATTTTCACCCATGCCGGTCAAATCAAAGACAAAACCTGAGTATTGTCCAGAGAAGAACATGGCCCGTAGACTTTCCCAATAAGAGGGTGGACAGCCTTTTCTGCAGGAGTACCACTATGGACTGTATGGATGCCAGCTGTGTCATGAATATTGTCTTCATCTCTGAAGAACACTTATTGCTCATAGCTGTGTACAAACTTGATGCAACCCTCAATAAATATGAGGACTTGCATAACACTGACAATGGAACTCAATGCATATCCATTTACTTTTGTTTTGCCCTACACATCTGCTTAGGAATAATCCATGACAAGCAAACCTGGGACTTTGATAACCTGCCCAAGTATGATAGAAAAGCTCCACTGAAACAGATGTTGGTGTTACCATGTGCTGTTAAATGAACTGCTTAGCATTTAAATCTTTGTTTTATTATTTACAGTTAAAGACATTTGACTCTAGATACTGAGTGTTGAAAAGAAAAACAATACTGACTCACTAGTTGTTATTGTTAGGTCTGTGCTTAGTGAGGAATTCTTCATATAGTGAGCAGGAACACTTGTGTAAAACATTTTGATCAAGGTCTTGGAGATGTCAAACAGGGTATGGTATTGACAGTGAAAAGTTCACAAAACTTATAGTAACTTTGAATCTGTTTTGATTAATTTTTCTTTACAGTCAGTTGTCACCCATTCATAGATGTTACAGTACAAGGAAAAGATTCAGCAGGACTTTGAAAGTTCTGTGAAAAACTGTGTGAAACAGTATTAGAAGAAAAATATATTAGAAGAAAAATATTAAGAATAAAAATACCCTTTTTCTATCTCTCTACCCCTCACTTCATATCAAAACTTGCAACCTGAATACAGAGGAGCTTTTGTGGCAAAAGACAGAATGACAGGGAATTGTGTAATAAAGTGTTCAGGCACATCAAAAGACTATCTTTGATGGCTAAACACCATCATATTGCTTCTGATGCACTTTGTAGTACTAAAAAGAAATCAGCACTAATGATTATTTCAAGTTACAAATAGCTGCTAGTCAAGGTTTTATATAGAATTTTCCATACATGCTGCCTATTATTTTCTTGCTTTATACAGCATTTTTAAATTTTCCTTTATAAATCATATACTGACACTTGAGACATGCTGTCATGTAAGAAAACATATTGTACTATATCACTTTTAGTTACACATTTTTCAAAAACATGAGATCCTATCTTTCAGATGGTATAAATCATTCTAGTTCTACCATCTGCAAAGCTGACCCGGTGTGTGAACATTTAAATTTTTTATGTTAGAAATTCTGTCCTGTCAAGCAAATAAAAATGCATTAGATAAGATTTTTAATATTGTAAATAAAATTGATTATATTATTTGAAAAACATTTTTCTGGAATCCTTTGGACAACTGGAAGATAACATCTAATTCCTAGCATTGACTTTTTGGAAATTAGATATTTATTTTTCATTGCAACATTTCACAAAATGCCTATCATTTAGGCATAGATTAGGTGGCCAAAACCTCACTATAGAGAATAAAAATTCTCATCTGAAAGATTTGGAAGAATATAATACTGGAGTTCCTGGAAAAAGATATTGCAAATTGTTCTATCTAAAATAATACATATAGATTACAAATAATTTTAAGCATAGAAGATACACGTTTCAAATTTCTTTTAATATAAAAAAGAAGAAAAGATGGTTGTATTACCATGACCCATTCTGATATATATATATATATATATATATATAATATATATATATATATATTATATATATATATATATATATAGACAGAGAGAGAGAGAGAGAGAGATTGAGAAATAAGTATGTGCATATTCCTTTGGGGATAGGGTAAGAAGGCAGAGGAGCTGGGTTTGAAGAAATGAAATTTAGCCCAGGAAAATCAGGAAGATACAAGAAAGGAGTTTTTAGTACTGCCTTGTCTCTCACTATCCAAATATTTTAAATTTCAGGAGGAAAATTCATTTTACTTTCTTCAACTATGCTTTGTTTATGGTGTCAACTGATAGGTGACCTCCCTGTCTGTTTCTTGACCCACAAAATTTTTCATATTTTCTTCTCCTGTCATGTTGGGGAGAGATAGTGAGAAAATGACTGGGTGGGTATCTGGCAGCCAGACTCCATAAGACCCACCAAGAAATAGTTATGCAGAGTAAGCTATAAAGAGATTGTATTTTAAAATACTTTATATAAGGAATAAAGAAATTTATGCTGTAGTACATACATAATTATTCTCCATAAATATTTGAATTAAAGACAAATGTTAGTTGATCTTCTAAGATGAATTTTATCTTTATTTATTTAAAATAAACTTGATTATAGTAATCAAATTGAAAATGAGAATATAATGTTTTACATATGAATTTCTGATTAGGAGACAAATGGAGGTAACATTTTGGAGGTGTTAAAATACTTTCTACTAAACTTTAAACAAAACTTTTTTATTTGATTGCAAACATTCCTTTTTTTTCCTTTTTCACTTCTCTTTCCCTTGTCTTCAATACATTATTTATACTTTCATGGCAGTCATTCGAGAGAGAGAATTAATGTAATTTTAATGCAACTCTACTTCAGCACTCTTTTCCTTTTAATAGTAATTTAGATTTAAGTGATCCTTTAAAAAATAAATGAAATCCTTTAAAGATCTATTTCTCTTCAATATACTTGAAGAGTTCTCATTAATGTTGACAGTGGGAGTAACAATGAAATGTGCTAGATTTAAGGATCCAGAAGCTAATATCTTCAAGTTTTTATATATGAAACTGTTAAGCAAGCTATCCAAGGACTAATCTTGCATGTCTATTTTGCTGGCTTAGCTATTTTAATTGCTGCAGTTCATCTATATTTTCATTTCTAAACCCACCTTCACCAGAGATCATTGCTTGTATTTTTCTATTTCATATGCACCATGTCTTTTGGTTCAAAATTTTCCCATATGTAAATTCATTCATTTCAACAGGACACATAGGAATGGAAGTTGCATCAGCTGTGCAGTATCCTAGACATGAGCTAGGGCAATCCCCAATATCAGTACAAACAGGAGGATGAATGGATTGAGAGGACCCCTAAAGAAAACTAAGTGGGAATACTAGTTGATTTAAAAAATGGACATAATTCAGCAATGTATGCTTTCAGCCCAGAAGATTGATTGCATGTCTGGTTGCATGAAAAAGCATCACAGACAATAGGTCTAGGGAGATGATTCTGCTCTTTTACTTTCCTCTGGTGGCACCCCACCTGGAGAACTGTATCCAGGTCTGAGTTCACAGTATAAGAAAGAAATGGACCTGACAGAGCAGCAGAGCAGAGAATCACAGAATGGGTCAGGCTGAAAGTGATCACAGTGGGTCATCTGGCCCAGCCTCCCTGCTCAGGAGGGTGATCCTAAAGCACGTGGCAGAGGACTGCACTCAGGCTGTTTTGGGGTATCTCCAGTGAGACTGACTGCAACTGCTCTGGGCAATCTGTTCCAGTGTGCAGTCACCCACAAAGTAAAGAAGGTGGAACTTCCTGTGCATCAGTTTCTGCACATTGCTTCTTGTCCTGCTGCTTGGCACCAAGAAGATCCTGGCTCCATCCTCTTGGCAGCCTCTATTCAGATACTGAGAGACAATGACAAGGTCCCCTCTCGGTCATCTCTTCCCAGGCTGAAAAGGCCCAGCTTCTTCAGCCTTTCCTCGTAAGAGAGATGCTCCCGTCCCTCAATTGCCTTTGTCACCCTCCACTGAATCTGCTCCAGGAGCTCAGCACCTCCCTTGTACTGGGGAGCCCAGAACTGGACTCAAAACTCCAGATGTGGCCTTTCCAGGCCTGGGTAGAGGGGCAGAATCACCTCCCTCAACCTGCTGGTAATGCGTTTCCTGATGCAACATTGATGAAAAAAATCTGGAATTTCTCTCTCAAGAACAAAGGCTGAGAGAAATGGAGTTGTTCAGTCTGGAGAAGAGAAGGTTCTGGGATGATCTTATTGTGCCTTTTCAATACTCTGGTGGGGATTATTAAAAAGAAGGGACAGGCTTTTTAATAGGGCGTGTGCTGACAGAACAAGGATGATTGGTTTTAAAGTGAAAAAGGGTGGATTTAGATTAAATATAAGGAAGAAACTTTTCTTATGCTCAAATTTTAAGACACCAGAGCATATTTCTCAGAGGTGACTGTCCCAGTGTTGGAAGGTTCCAATATCAAGCTGAATAGGGCTTTGAGCAACCCGATCAAGTGAAAGTTGTCCTTACCCATAACAGTTGGATAAATGATCTTTAAAGCTCCCTTTTATCACAAAACATTCTATAGCTCTATGATTTTATGGTTGTAATTTCAAGAAAACGTCTCAAAACAAGTTTCAATTTATTATACGTATCAAAATTATTGGTTTTGAAATTTATTCCTGTTTGGATATAATTAGGTAGTAACGTGACTATGTATTTCTGGTGGTTAGGAAACAGTGTTCCTGAACTGGGGATCTGAATTCTTGATGGCCAACAAAAGGAACAGAAAAAATCCCTTTAGGAAGGCTGCACTATGACCTTGATTAGTCACTCCACACCACAGCTGAAACAATTATTTTGGGCTCTTGGCATCTATAGTTAAATAAGCAGTTACAGATTCTTTAGTATAGCTAATTCATAAAAAAAACCTGCAAGACAGTAATTTTTACATCAATGGATAGTGAATAGATGAATAGTGTCTGATAATTGGCTAAAAGGTTATTTGATGAAATACCCTCCATGTATAATTTAATTTTCAAAAATGAGCCTGATTTTTTTTTTCTGGATGAAAGCATGTTAAAAAATCCTTCTTGCTGTTTTTAATGAACTCTAACTCAGCTACCTATTTTTTTTTTTCATTAGGACTGCATAGTAAAATAACAGGCTAAGATGCTTGCCATTTGTATGTGTCATCAGCCATAAAATTGAACTGTAAGAAAGTTGAGTGCCTGCTGGGAAGGAAGAGCTGAGGATTTTTACAGTGAATAACCAAAACCCTTTCTTTGTCAAGTGAAGGACATCTCCAATGAAGACACTTCTGTGCCCTCTGGTGAGAGCTGCTAGTATTTAATGCCATTAGTTATGGCAAATGCCACATAAGAGAAAACTAAACCAAGGGTTTTACCTGTTGTGTATAAGAACATTGCACTTTAACCTTATGCTTTATCATCTTACTGGATTAAGAATAAGAGGTCTGGTTTGGCTGCAGTGGTCTTCAGGAGTGGATGCCTTATGGTGACACAACACTGAAGTTTTCCTGGTTTTCAAGAAAAATTTTCTCTAGCACAGTTGTTTGATTGGTGGCAGAATATTATGCAACAGTGGCAGGAACACTGAAGAAATACTGTAATAACATATGGCATAAAAAAAACCCAAAGCCTTTAAAGAATAAATTAAAAAGTGAGAATGTTTTTATGTCTAAATAAATAATTGCAAATAATTATATTGTAAACAAATAACTTGAAGTCACCCCTCATCGTCCTCTTCTCTAAATCAGGCAAATCCAGCATCCTCAGCCACTTCTCGCAGGATGTGACTTCCAGCCCTTTTACCAGCTCTGCTATCCTCTGCTGTGGGATAGGACCTTCAGGTCATTCTTGAACTGTGGGGCCCAGAGCTTCACACAGTACTCTGGGTGAGGCTGTACCAATGCTGAATACAGAGGAATAATTAAATAATTACCACTTTTTATTGGCTGAAGATGCTGTTTGCCTCCTGATTGCAAAGGAACACTGCCGGCTCCCATTAAGCCTGAGCCAATCTTCTGTGGAGCTGTGTTCCAGTCACTCCTGTCCCAATTGTATGTGCCTCTGTCACAAGTGTGGAATCCAGCACCTGGATTTGTTAAATTTGCCATTATAATTGCTCAATGCTTTAATTTGTTTAGATCCTTTGATTAGTCCTATCATCCCTCTAGGGAGTCATCAGAACCTCCCAGTTTGGTACTGTCAGAAAATTTTCTAACGGTACATTCATTTTCTGCATCCGTGTAATTAAAAACCTGTTGAACAGAACCAGCCATAGGACTGAGCCCTGTGGAAAACTTTTGGTGATTGGTTGTTCATTCTCCTCAAGAACCTCAGTCCAGAATTCACCAGTGTTACCCAAACCCCAAAACCAGCATGCCATAAATATTAAATACTAATTATTAAGATCTGTTTGAAGAGAGTCTTTTCATCCTATTAAACTTTTAATTAAGGATTTTATTGGCTAATCACTTACAAGTGTTGATTTCTTGGTCAATTACATACCTTTTTTTTTTTTCCCCACAGCTATTGACTTCTTTTGGATGTTTTGTTTTGGTTTTGGGTTTTTTTTTTGCAGGGCTGGGGGCCGGTTTGTTTTTGTATTTTTGTTTTCTATTTTGGCTTTGTTTTTGTTTTGTTTTATTTTCCTAACCTGATGTAACGTATATGAAGGAGTTGAACGTCCTCTCTCTAGGTTAAATCTTATGCATATCAGTGAGCTCATAATGCCTCACTCTTATTCATGTTTATAGTATCTCTTAGTTTCTGCAGTGAGTCTGCTTTAAAGTCAGCCTTTCCTTTTATCTTTTCTAAGCTTGAAGTTGTTAGTATCTTCAAGGACCTTACCTTCATTCTCCCTGCTCTTACTCTCTCCTGTTCAGGTCAATTACTTTTTCTCTTTTTGGTTTTTTTTTTTTTTACCTCTATTTTCCCTAGAGACCAGGAGAACTACTCACCTACTCACACTGAATTTTTGAACTTTGCTTCTACTAAATTTAGTGAATTTCATCTGGAAGCTTCAAGGATCTCTTTTTATTTGAAACAGATTGTATAGATATAAGCTCCACCAGAAGTCCATTTCATGCAGCTTGTGTCTGTCTAAGAGGCATTGGGAGATGAAGGCAGCAATAACCCCTTTGTACTCTAGGTACCAAGCAGCAGGTGAGCAGTGTCAGCCAGGAATCTCTAAGCCAGCAATGATTCTTGCCTATTTCTCTCACCTTCATCCATTATTGTTAATTTTCTTTTCCTTAATACTCAGTATGTTATTATCCCTTTCCTAGAAGCCAACCAATTTAAGAAATCTTTATCAAGTGTTGTTTCTGAGAAATCAGAGACTGAAGAGAGGACCAGGTGCCCCGTATTAGACCTTCTGCCCAGTCATGGTACTTTCTGCCTTGGGGTGAGAAGGAGGAAGCTGGTGACCAGGGCAGGGGAATACAGAGATGAGGTCAGCAATTACATGTGGGTTGAGATGTGTTTA
This sequence comes from Melospiza georgiana, assembly GCF_028018845.1. NCBI lineage: Eukaryota > Metazoa > Chordata > Aves > Passeriformes > Passerellidae > Melospiza > Melospiza georgiana. Next base: position 38,514,699 of record NC_080431.1, read on the forward strand.
TGTGTCTCATATAGGCTTTTACTGCATCCTTAGGGGACTCTATAAAAAAGAATTTTAAGAATCCATTCTCTAAGGTACTTGTGCTAGAAATGTCCAAAGACTAAGAAGACATAGGAAAATAACTTGCATAATCAAAGTACTTAAATAGCAGGACTGAAAATTAAAATTTTGGATATGGAGTGAAAATATAACATGATGCTGCTGTGTATTAATGCCTAGAGATTGTCACAAGATGTGCTGATCCATAGGGCCTTCTCAGGTGTGTGTGGGCATACAGGCTGCTCGGGATGTAGTGTCTCTGTGTTTGAAGGTGTGGTTGAATTACCAGACTTGCTGATAAAGATTTAGTGCTAATTCTTTAGTAGAAAATCTATTGGCCTTGAATATTTTTTTCTGTAATTAATTTCTCAGTACGGAACTTCCTTTTCCCTATCCATTCTTCCTTCTAGTTCAGACTGATTCCTGGGATAGCACCATACTTTACTCTCATTTCATTGTCAGAAATTAACTAATCTCTATTTTACAGTTGTAGAAATATATGTTAGTAAAGAAGTAAGAAGCAAAGATTCACTTTATTTATTTATTTAGTTTGATTTGTCTTCAGTCAAAATTAGTGCATAGCAGTAAACAACAAAATATGTGTATTTCCCTGTTGCACTTTCAACATTTTCTGGGGCTTCTTTAGGATTAATGTTCTCTGAGATCTATCCAGTGCACTGCAGGCCTTAGCTAGAGATAGAATGACTAGATGTGAATGAGCACATAAACCAGACAAAGCACCAAAATTATTGTAATCCAGGACCTGGGGGTTATATAATTAGGAAGTAGAACCACTGAGTCATATTTCTAAGCAGGAAAAATCAATTCGGGTACAAAAGTGTACTGAAAATTTGTCTAAATTGGAAGAACTTGTTATCTACAGGTGTATAACCTGGATAAAATATCTTTTTAAATCTTCAGTGTAAGAGCCACTATTAAACTTAACTCCTCAGACATATATCAAGAATATGTGGGCAGGGGTTTGGACATTAATGGGTCAGATGAACTGTGCCAGAAAGTGCCTGTATCTATTAAATGATAATAGGACCCAGCTGACTGTCTCAAACACAGCTACTAAGACATTCAGGTTATCAGGCAAGCAAGGTGAATCTTATCTACAGAGTAATAAAAAAAGGTATTTGTATTCTTCATTTTATATGGATTTTAAATACAAATTTAATGAAACTAATTTTTGAATGTCTAAAGTAATTGATAATTGCTTGTTGAAAATATTTGCCTCAGTAATAAATTAGAAAGTAAATAGATGGTAAACAAATTTGTATGTACAGTCATCCCTGCTATGTATGGGTGTACTTAGATCCTAGTTTTTAGGTCAAGAAGGAGAAATGGAGCATCTGGTTTTCAGCTCTTGTATTTTGGTAATAAAGTTAAATAGAAACGTGGCTTGGGGAAAGCTGTACTTCATTAGGTTAACCGGCAATGTAAGACTTTTTTAAGATGAAACATAATTTATTTATATTTTATTACTTTCCAGATTGCAATTAAGAATTATATCTCTGCCCACAGTAACTGATGAATTCTTAAAATAATCATCTAAATTGTGTCTCCTTTCAAAACCTAGAATCCACTTTGCAGTTGTAATAGTAAATTAAATATAGCTGTGGTGTAGCTTTAATATGATTTAGGTGATCTTTCCAGTTGTTTGTTTGGGTTTTTTTGGTTTGTTTGTTTTTTATTTACAGAGTGGGCAGTAGCCTGAAGATGTAATTAGTAATGTGTAATAAAGCAGTAATGTAGTAATGTGTAATAATTACCCGTACAGTCATTCCTGGTTTTATGAATCAGACTGGTATACGGGAAGGATTAGTCTAACCTCTACAATAAAATTATCACCATACAAGTTCCAACATTCAGTTTGGTCCAGAATCTGACATATTGATGTCCATAGATGTCCATATTTCTCACATGGACACATCTCCTAGAGTAAACTATTTTCTACCACAGCATGGTTTCCTGGTCCCATACTGATCCCCTGACTTTCTGTCTCTTAATTGCTACTTTTTGGATTGTCCTTTTAGGAGTATTTAAATAATGTGAAGCTGCCACAGCCCAACTGAGTGATTCTTTTATGAAACTGTGGGTGTGGCTTGAACATGCAGTGAGGATAGGAGGGTGCAAAATTTGATAAAATACTGTGGTGGACTGTGAAAGGATGGAAGCAGTGCCTTCTGGGAACTGTTCCTACAATAAAATATTCACATAATCATAAAAACTGGACATTGTCCCGGACAGAACAAATTAGAATGAGTCAAAACTGGATGATGGAAAAATCTAAATATTAATAAGTGTGTATATTCATGGAATTCAATTTTCAAAACACCTCACCTGTCCTACCTTATCAAACAATGTCATTAAAGTCTTCAAGACAACATTAACTGATACACACAGAAAACAAATCTGTTTTCTTAAAATTCTAAATTTGCTTCTGTGAAATTCTTATTTTCTAATAATTACTTTTTAACTTTCCTATTAACATTACTGCTTTTCAAGGGAAAAAAAAAAGAGGTAATAAAGCACTCTTTAAATTCATAACTATGTTAAATGTTCTCTATAAATCAAAGGCTTGTGAGCTGGGGTAAGGAAGACTTAAATTCTGCTGAGCAAACAACATATTAATCAAACAGAATAGATCAACGACAGAAGTTGTTGAAGGTATTTTTTCTGATAGCTAATGAGAAGGCTGGAGAAAATTGTGATTCATGAGCTCATAAGCGTACTCAAACTCAAAGATAACAAAGAAACTCAGAAACTAACTGAGAAAGCATATTCTGAATGGAGAGCAAGGAATATTCTTTATTTTTTTGATTTTTCACTTGATGGCAGGTTCTTTCTGCAAAACTTTGTCTGTCTTAACATACTGTGATTGGCTAGCAGGAAGATTTATATTTTTACCATGTACAGTGCTTCAAAAGGTCACATTGTGTACAGTATCATGAAATAAATATGTAGCTTTCAGAGATACAAGGTTAAATATAAGAATAACATATCATATATATGTTGAGAAATATTGTAGATTATGAATAATTTGTGTCATTTATACAATTAAATATATTTAAAAATTTGTGTTGTTTTCATTTGCTCTAACCAGTCATCTGTTTCATTTATGATTTGAGAATCGCTACTTTTATAAGGATTGTTTAAATTAGTGGGAAATGGCACTGACGGAATACTTTTTATATGAATGTACATACAGACCTGACTCAAAAATTTAGATTTGCAGAATGTGGTAATTGAGCAATAGCTATGCTGAGGCCTTTACTTAGCCATAAGTTGTACAAAAACTCAATTTGTCAGGACAACGTTTTCTCACCATCTTACTTTCAGTCTTTTGAGCCTTTTGAGCCCTAAGTGCATTTCCAGGAAGTATAACAGAACACACAATTATGGGTACTTTTAACCAAACAATTAATCTGTTAAATGGTGCCATTCTTTAGATAAATTCTGCATTTCTAAATTCATGAAAGTCTTGCCAAGTGGGAGCTTGCACTGTGATTTACATATTATTGGAGATAGAGTACAAAGAGTCACAAGAGCTTTAAATAGACGTTTCACTTGTAATTAGGAGTTCTAATAATGAAATGCCATTCTTGGCAAGGTTTATTTAAGTAATGAAAATCTTCAAGATGAAGTGAGTATTACAAGAAATTGAATTGTTTTCACAAACGTCTGAATTCTTCTCACAGCCAACTTTTTGGTTGTATTTTGACTAGTGGTCAAACACCTTTAGATATTTATCAGGTCGTATCCATTCAAAGTCAAAATCATAATGATATGACTAGTACTGACTCCTGCACCTGAAGTTCTTCATGCAATAGTGAAAAGTTAGAAAAGAAACTTGAGTGTCTTCAATTCTCTTTGTCTTACCAAATTGCTGTGTTTGACTGTGGGAAACTATGAGGAGTTCTTTTAAAAATGGATGATCAGGAATGAAATTAAGTCAAACAAGACAAACACTGTACCTGAGAACCAATTATTGATAATGAAGAAAACAAGATAGAAAGGAGTCACTCTACTAAGGAGACAGAAAAGAAGGAAGGAAAATTTAAAAGGAATGGGGGAGAGGGGAGAGAGAGAGAAATTGGAGACAGATAAATAGGGTGTTACCACTGAAGGTCAGGGAGTGCCAGAGGGTGTGCACACTGCCTGCCTGCGGACAGCACCCAGAACAACCAGGCACAATGTGAGGGGGAGCTTGAGCAGGAGGTCCCGAGCTCTGGATGGGGTCCTAGTGAGGATGGGCTGTAGGCTGGCTCAGAGTGGGCACGGTTGGACGAAAGGGGCTCAGGCAGGGATGCAGAGATGAAGCAGGCTGGACAGTGGGCAGGGACACAGGGAGGCAGAACAGACATGAGGGTGAGGAAGAGCCAGCCAGGGCAGGAGAGTGCAGGCTGATCTTGGGCAAAAGGGACAAAAAGCAGGCTATGGCCAGGGCAAGAACCAGATCTCAAAAGCCTCAACTCAAAAGCAAGTCTCAAAAAATCTCCAAAAAGCAATAAGACCCAAAAGGCCCCCAAAAGCCAAGACTCCAAAGCCCTCCAAAACACAAAAGCATATGTTCCACATGCCAGCAAGTTTCTAAAAGCCCCAGGGCTTGTGACACAGTTGCTTTTTATGCTCCTGTCTCTTCCCAAAGTCTGTTGACAGGAGACCTTTGGCCTAGTCCAATCTTCCTCTAGAAGTCATCCACATCTCTGGTTTTATCCTAGCTTGCCATTATGAAATCATTCTCTCATCTATAATATGTGTTTGAGATTTCTGAGCTTCATGAGGATTTTAGCTTTTAGTTTTAGCTTTTCCTGCGTATGTGCCTCAGGTGGGTTACTATGGAAAGAACAGCTAATATTATCTTGTCTTTCTTCATGTCTTCTCTTTTCTTGATAAATTTAGAACCAGTTCTGCTTGAGCAAGTAATTAGAACTGTTTAAAATGTACCTCTGATTCAACTCAGAGGTTGAAAGGTCCTCTCTAGCAAGAGAAGAGGCTTGTTCTTGCACTTAGCAATTTTCACTCATCTGCTGTACGGGTTTAAGTGGAGAGTCACTGAATAACTGACCTTTTTATCTTTGGAGAGTCCTTGACTAGAGGCTATTGAAGGTCATTTCTACAAATCCACTAGAGCTTGAAAGCCAAACTTCATAATAAGTAAGAGAATCAAAATGGGTTTAGTGGATAAATGTCACTTACGTGTGCACAGCGTAAACACACATGTCTGATACTTCAAACTTCTTTTCAAATTCACAGAGATAGATATGCACTTTGGGAGAAGCCAATTAGTCCATTTAAAAATAAACTAATCACACACAGAAGATCAGTCAATTACAATAAATAATGTAGATACCCATGTTGGGGTGATATGGTTGTCTACATTATGCATGCTATGTATACTATGATGTCTATACTATGTATATTATATAAATCTAAATTTATGAAATAAATTGTCTTAGCTATTGCACCTTGCCCAAAAATGTTATTATATTGTTTTAGATGGCAGAGTTTTTACGGGTATTTATATGAATGAAAATTAATTTATTTGATTATTATTTCCTTTATAGGAATTTAAATCCAATTCTTTCGCACAATTACTACTGATTTTCTCAAAAAGTTTTTTTTTTAATGCATTGGCATTCTTATTTATCCTTGCTTTATTCATATCAATTTTATTAAAAATTTTCTAAATCTAGGAGCAAAGCAAATAAAACCACCAGGAAGGAATCTCATATTGATTAAACTAGAAAATAGAGCTCAGGGTAAACCACTTATTTTGGAATGCAGGCCACATAAAAAGCATAGATGTGTTACATTTTTCAGCTCCTTTTCTTGCAGTGTATTTCTGATTTTTTTAAAATAAAACTTCTGATTTAATAATTTTATATGATTTTACACATCACAAAGCTAAAAAACATAGTGTACTTTCCTATGGATAATTAACAATTTATAAACCCCAAAATAGGTAGAACTGTAGACAATAGAGTCCCAGAAAGAATGTGGATATTGCTATTATCTGAATAGCTATTGATAACTAGTATCTCAAACAAAAAAATTAAAATAGTCACAGAATTAAAATATCTGGCAAATTATTATGTAATTCTTTATAAATATAAATATTTCCTTTATCAACTTTACGTATTTCGCATTCCTTTACCATTGCTTTTCGACAATGAAAATTAATGAGAAAAAGGGGAAAAAACCCTCAGTAAAACAATTACAAATACATATGATTTTTAAAATATAACCCATTATTAAATTATCTCACATGCTATGTAAATGTTCTTGTTTCTTGAAGAGGTAGCAGTATTTTTAAAACTGTCTGCTTTAACAGAGAATTTTAAAGAAATGTTTAATGATATTGTAAATATCTCTGAACTTTGATTTATGAATTTCTACATGATGCTAACGTCTTGAATTATTCTGCTGTTAATAGCCTGCAGGTTGTCACAGTTTTCACAGCATGGGAAGACTGTAGAGGTGCCTCTGTTATGTTTGTGACTTTTTCATGAAGTGTGACAACATTTAAGATGACTTGATGGTATTTTCTTTTAAAATTACTAATGATTCTAGATAATATTACTGCATATTAAAGTGGAAACAATCTCTAAGACAAAAAAATTACCCTAAACTTGTGAAGCTTTCTTATCTCAAGACACCATTGCGTTTATTCTGGATTAATACCTTTCCCTAAAATTAGGAATCACAGAAGAGTTGAGGCTGGAAAGGACTACTGAAGGTCATCTTGTCCAACCACACTGCACAAGTAAGGCCACTAAGTGCCAGTTGTCAAGCGCATCATCTAGACAGGTATTGAATAACTCTAAGAATGGTAGCTCTGCAACCTTTCTTGGCAACACATTCCAGTGCTCAGTCACCTTCGAAGGTGTTATGGTTTGATGCTGGCGCAATGCCAGTGCTTTCATGAAAATATACTTTCTTTGGTGCTTACTGTGAGATCTGATTAGAAATAGAGTAAAGCAGGCTCCAACTTAGAAATAAAGGAAAATAACTTTATTAACCGACAACTATATGTAAAAAGAAACACACATAGAACTCAGAATGAAAACCTAAAAACATTCTTCTTCTCTTCCCTTAATTCCTAATACACTACAGTAGGATAAAACTTTGGATTTTCAATTCAGTTATTACTTTTCAGATCACTAACTTTCAGTCTATCACTACTTTTCAGATAATTAATTCTCAGTTCATTAAGAGAGGAGTCTCTCTTGTACTATAGGCTTCTCTAGGAAACATAGTTGAGACTTCTTGTGTTTCTATGTCACATGTGGTGCTGCTGAGAGATCATTTGTTATTGTGACAAAAAAACCAAAAGTGTTTCCTGATCTTCAGAGGGAACATCTTGCATTTCAGTGTATGTCCATCCATCTGGACCTGTCACTGGGCCCTACCGAGAGGGCCTGGCTCCATCCTCTTTGCATCCTTCCTTCAGGAATTCATATACATGAGTAACAAGCCCTCCAAACCTCGTCTCTAGGCTGCAATCCCAGCACTCTCAGCCTTCTCACATAGCTGAAGTCTTGTAAATAAAGACTGAGACAGAAAAAGAATTCCATACTTCACGCTGTAACCAAATCATGAATCATTGGTGCCACATTTTTCTTGTATTGCCTCTACATTTGTAGATCCCCCTTCATCTGACATCCAGGGCCAGATCATATTACAGCTGGGATTTAGCTTTCATAACTTTGTCCTTGGATGCTTAGACAGTGTTTCCATATTCCTCCCACATTGTCTACCTTTGTTTTCACACTCTGTCTGCTCTCTTTTTATTTCTGAGTTTGGCCCGGTGCTCTTTGTTCATCCTCCGAGCATTTTTATTTGAGTAGTTATTAATTTGTGATGGAGGTCTGCTGAGCTTGTATGAAGAGATATTTGAATATTAACCGGCTTTCTTGGGCCTCTCCCCTGTAGGAACCTACCGAATGTGTCTCTGCTGAATGATTCTTTGAAGACGAAAAAGTCTGCTCTCCCATTTTCCAGTTTTGTGGGATGTGATTTTCACTCTCCTCCCTGACCTCAAGGTCCTTCACACCTTCATCCTATGACCCATAGTGAGGGTTGCCTTTAATCTCCACATTTCCAATGATGCCCTCAGTCCCTTCATTGTTGACTATCAGATGCAGAAATGCACCTCTCCTCATTTACTCTATCACTTGTAGGAAGAATTTATCACAAATAAACTCCAGGAACCCTCTAAATTATTTATTCCTTAGTGTGTTGACCCTTCACAATCATCCTGGTGATTGAAGCCCCCAGTGAGGATCAAGACTTTCAAATCTGAGACTGCTCCTATTGTTGTTATTCACTTGTTCTACCTGTTTGGGTGCCCTATAGCAGACACACAATACAAAATCATCTTTGAATGTCATTTCCTGCATTCTAAACCAGAAGCTTTCTATCAGCTCCAATTCCACACTCAGGAAAAATCTGCAGCCAAAACTCTCTAGGAAATAACTAAATAATTGTGTTGCCCTCTTTGTTGTTTTTTTTTCTTTTTTTTCTCCTCATTTTACAAAGAAAGTGACTTCCAATTCTCACTAAATAACTCTTGAAATCATAATCTTATTTCAGTTGTGCTGAAGGAAGAAGATATTTCAAAAGAGAAGAATTCCCAATAAGTTTGCTAAAGGCTAGCAAATCTTTCTCTCTTGGTATAGAGAAAAGAAAATGATTGAGAAGAGCTTCTGTGTTAAACACTGTTGTTAATCATGCTATGAGTATTTGGAGTCAATCAGACCACATATACATGCTGCTTTTCTCTGTTTACTAGTGCTCAGGGATGTCAAAGAAGTGACTCTCCTTATTCTGAAAGAGAGTCTGAAAGAAAAATTAAAAAGGAGGAAAAATCACAGAGATCTGGAAGAATATTGAGACTTGCAAAATGGCAATGTATGAATTACAGGAATTATGACAGAAAAGAATGGAAAACACTCCATGTTTTCATTAATCTTTCTGAGTATTAAAAAGAACAATAATTTTTATTTTCTCCAATTATTAGTGTTGCAAAATTTTACCTGATGGAAATAACGTGACTGACAATCTTGATAATCAAATTCATTAACAAAGGTTACACAAAGCTGAGACTGTTCTAGTTCCAGCCTTTCTTACTTCCAAAGAGTTTAAAATATGATCTGAGGAAACACTGCAGAAGGCGAGAAGTCAATTTGTGCTTTCATCCTGTGAAATGTTGTTTCTGTGCTGTAACCACACATTACTCTTGATGGTACTTTTTTATCATGCACAGTTCTTCATCAAAAAGTGGGATGCTTGCTTTGCATAAGCCATCTAACAATCTGGACAATCTCCTAACCAAGGATGCATCTGAACTAATGACCTATAAATTCAAATAAATGGGGCTCATTTGTCATTTGAGCCTACATTATTCCTGCTGAAGATCCTTTCTATTATTACCACCATTGCATTAACAGTGGTTTCTGTGAGTAGTGAATAAACTAATTAAGGACCTGAGTGCACTGAAGTGTTAAGAAAATATAAAAAATATCCTATCTCTGCTGAGATTTATAAATCTTTTCTGGTCCAATTTTCAAACAAGCAGAAAGAAAAATATTTGGTATATTTTAAAAGAGAATCTTGAAATTTGAAAGTGCAACTGTATTAAAAAATAAAACTATATGTTCTTATACCCAAAAATCAGAAAAATAAAAAATATGGTAAGACCAGCTCTCGGTGATCTCTGACCCAGGATACCAATGCAAAGGAATGTTGGAAGGCTTACCCTTGATCAAGGACATTTGGGTTAGAGAACACATAGGAAAAAGATATTCACAAGTCCCATGTGCCCTCATGGGATGCATCCACGAGTGCTGAGAGACCTGGTGGACACTAAAGCAAGGCCCGTCCTGATCATCCTTGAAAGGTTGTAGCAACTGGGAGAGATGCCTGAGGAGTGGACACAGGGAATTACTGGCCAGTCAGCCTCACCTGATCCCTGGGAAGGTGATGGGGCGCCTCATTCTAGGGGCCATGCCTATGCATGTGACCCTAACCCCAATTACCCCTCACCCTCTCAAACAGGCTTCCATTCATTCCTGGGATGTGGACTGTAAGCTCAGCTACCTGAAGGAATTTGAGACAAGATAAAGATACTACTATTGTCCAGTTATCTCAGGCCCAGAGGGGAGATGAACAAGGCTGGGAGAGAAGAATACACCACTGCAAGGAGTCCACAGGGAAGGCCAGCTCAGAAACTGTGCTGAAGATCAGCTCTGTCTGGGTCTGGCAGGGGAGGTCACAGCTCACCAACAGAAGTTAGCAGGCCCACTGACTCAAGAGAAACACTGAGCATGGGACTAATTAGAAGTGATAGGATTATTCGACCAATAGAATAAGAGAACTGTGTGCCAATAAGCATTGAATTTTTTTTTTTTTTTTTGCTGAAATGTATAAATAGTGAAAATTTTAAATGCCCTCAAGACCCCTCCCACTAAGAAGCCCAGGATGAAGAAAGATCCAATGGGACACAGTTGGATCCAGGCAAGATGATATTTTTCCACTTAATCTGTCTCTCTCTCACTCTTTCTCTCCACCCTCCTCTGCCCTTTCCCTATTTCTTTCTATCTCTCTCTCTCATATTTGCTGTTAAATAAAATCCATACTATTGACTATAGCATATAGTCTCATTTGCACCTTCATTTGGGTAGAGGCATCTCTCAATAACTGGATCTTAACAGTATCCTGAGAGCATTAGGAAAGCGTTGTCATCAGGTTTAGGGAGGTTATCCTGCTGCTCTCTTCAGCCCTGGTGAGGCCATAGCTGATCGAGCAGGGAGGTGGGACCAGGTGACCCACTAGAGTCCCTTCCAAATTTACCCATTTTGTGATTCTGAGTATGTAAGGATCTGCATACTTTTGACCCCTTTTCTTGGATTTTTTTCCACTTTATGGATCATGACATCTTCCACAGCCTCAAAAAAATATAGCTATACTGACTGCAATAGTGACTGAATAGTAATTCCTTCAGATTATCGGCCACAAATGGGTGTTCAAAGGAAAGAATGTGTCCTCAAGTATAGAAAATTGATCAGCTTTCATAACAAGTAGTTTGTTAAATTCTTTGGACGATATCTCTGGGCACCTAGTCTCAGAAGAAAATCCCATACTGTATCCCAAATGCTAGGAGATGGCTGTCTTTGCCTTTGAATCACTGCCTTCTTCATTAAATGAAAAGTGAAAAAAAAAAAAGGACAAATCCCAGTATTTCAACATTATTGGTGCTAACCTTCTGGTGTCTTTCTACTGTGTGTATGGGTTTCCCTTTGAATACATTGCTGATGGATATAATTTCACTTATAAATTGTATAATAATTTTAAAATATATTTTTTGAAGTTCAAAGCCAAAAAAATTTAAAGTTGAACTGGTTGACATTTAGATATGTTATTAAATCAAACTCTTCAATCCCTGCCTATACATCAGTTTTATAAACTAATCACCAATGCAAAAATTGTCTGAGAATAAAAAAGCATTATCACTTAAAAATAGCCAGAACTCGGATAACTTTTCAACTGTTTCAATTAGGAGAATTTAATGGTGGACTAGTGTACTTATGTACAGTCACTTTCATTCTCTAAAAATAAATAACATTCTTTTTTTTCTGAGAAGAGTAAAGAAACTATATGAAACTGGCTCCTTTCTCACACTTTCTCACATCCTCAAGGCATTCTCAGGCAGAGGCTGACCTAAAATTTCCTCTCTGGGTTTCTTTCAGGACAGTGTGTGTTGTCCTTTCCCCAGCTGCGTTCAGACTGTCTTGTTCTGTTTCTCAGTGCCACGTTCACTCACAAAATGCGCAAACACACTCATACATTGTTATTCAACAGTGTTCAAGGGGAAAGAAATTAATAATCAACACCTCCTAAATTTGTGAATTGCTTTACCTATTTTGTTTTAGAAGTTGTATGCTTTCCTCTTGGTTTGGGGGCCATCTATTCTTTCTTTCAATTAATCTGAGCAAAAGACAATTACAAGCCTTAGGATCTTAATGAATTTTGCTTCCAAAGTACATATTAGTGCACTTATAAATGAAGAATGGAGGCTAAGTAAACAACAATCTTATTTCCTACTTTCTTCCTGTCTGACGTTCGTGGTTCTAATAGTGAAGAGGAGATATATTTTTAGACTTGTAAACAGTCAGCTGTATATTAACTTTCCTGATCACCTGCTGCCAGCTTTGCTGTGTTATGATTAAAGTTTACTTACTTTTTAAAAAAATTAGAAAAGAAGAAAACTTTTAATACCAAATGAGTCAAAACAGGGTTCTTTACTGACAATTAAAACTCTGCCTTTAACGTGGTTGGCACATAATGCAACTAAAATCTAGAGTCAGCAATGAAATATACATTATCAAAGCTTCAGCGCAGAGTTTTCTATTAGTTTATGATCCCATTAGAGGATGCAAAAATGGGACATCCAATTTAGTAATGGCTTATTAACTATTTTCACTGTTAATAATGTTAGCTAAAAAGGGCCTTAGAGCGCAAAATCTTTTAATCATATTGGACAGCTACAAAAGGAAGGAATCCTTCATTCTGACATTAGTATTTTTTAGTAGGGATGTGGCTATTCTACAAGCAATGATCTGTGCCAGGCCTGTGACAGTATCAGTAATTACCTCCATCCAGTTGTGATGGGAATGAAGCTGTCATTTGTCTCTATTATGCCTGAACATTGAAGCTGCCTTGCATTTTATCCAGCAAATGAAATGCTTTAACTAAGATAGTGAAAGACTAAAAAAAAGCCAAACTCCAAAAATAAAAAGTCTGCCTGCTTTTTGTAAAAAATTCTGTCATGATGAATTCTCTCTTTGTTAGAACAATCATAGATACACAAAATAGGTACTGGTACATGAGTATTCCCTAGCACTGTTTTGGTTGATAATTTTTTTCAAACTCTCTTCAATATGAAGATATATATGAATATAATCTATTTCAAATTATTTTATATACATTTTTCCCATTCTGCTTTGTGATGGCAAAGCTATTGATACAGACTGCTTTCTGGATACAGAGCAAATATAGTTTTATTTTCTATTATTTGAAAACTTTCTTCTCATATTGCTATGATGGAGCCAGAGAAGTGATATTTTATTTCCAGTCCCAAGATTAGAAGACCTTTTTTTTAAAAAAAGCTCCTAAGAAATATCAAATTTGGTCAATCATTACTATTGAAAAGACATTATAATACCATCTTCGCATATATGTTGCCACCTTTAAGTACTGAATGGGAGTTGGTTCTATGTCTGTTGATTTCAGTAGCCATTGGATAAATCTCACAGTGAGAAACTGCTTTACAAAGGATAACTGAGACACACACATATTTCAAGGGAAATTTGAAATGAGTCTCTAGTGAAATTGTTCATTATCCTCTCAGTGACTGCCTTATGATAGCTGGTATGGGTTGCTAGGTAGATCGTACCAGAATGTCTGCAAACTAGCTTGGAAAATTAGATCCTATGTACACCCTATAAATTTTTTTAATAGGGAAAAGACCATACCAAAATAAAAATCTGTTCTTTTTCTTTCTTATTGTTTTATTTTTACAGTTAACTCTTTATTATCTGGCAGAATGTAGAAGCTGCCTAGCTGAGAAAGAAAAGCAAACTGTTGGGTCTAAGCCCTGCACAGCCATTCACACGTTCTCCCCTGGTGGGATAGGGAGAGAATCAGAAAGGTAAAACTGGGCAAAGTCAGAGGTTGAGATAAATTGCTTCACACATAAAGCAAAAGCTGCACGTGCAAGCCAAAAGAAAACAAGGGATTAATTCACAACTTCCCATATTAGCAGGTATTCAGCCACCTCTAGGAAAACACAGCTTCATTACACATAACAGTGCTTGGGGAGACAAACACAGCAACTCTGAACTTCCACCCATTTTCCTTCTCCTTTCCCAGCTGATATGGTGACCATGACACCACATGGCATGGAATATCCTTTTTGTGGCTCTGCTCTCCTGTGTCCCCTCCCAAATTCTTGTGCATCTCCAGCCCACATGTTGATGGGGTGGGATGAGAAGCAGAAGAGTCTTGACTCCATGCAAACACTGCTCAGCAATAACAAAATCATCTCTGTATTTTCTACACCCTTTTAATCAGAAATATATAAAAAAAACATTTTCACAGTAGCTTCTATAAGAAAAAGACTAAGCACAAAAACAAAAAACCAAACAAACAAAGAAGCAGAAAACCCAAAGAACATGCTACTATTAAAATGCAAAGACAAGTAATAAAAAATAAATTAGTCAGTTACATTAATAAGTCCCATAAGAGAACTGGTCAATTAGCCCTCAGATTTTTAAAAGATGGCTGTACTTTCATGGATTCATACTGAGAGCAAACCTACATGCCTTCTTTAAGTTTGTAAAGAGTACAAGTTAATGGCAGCATTGCCTGAATCAAGGAAAATATATGAAAAATGGGGGGAAAAAAATGAGGTGATGACCTTTCTCTGACAACTTTATTTTTCTTGACAGAAAAACTGATCCTAAAATCGGAGAAAGTTAGTTGTTGAAATTATGTCCTCAATTTCAATTGTGTTAAGTTTGATTTTATGTATGTACAGGCACATATGATTTGAATATCTGAGGCTGTACAGTTGAACAAGTCACCCAACTGCTCATGTGTCTCTGTTTTGTTTAATTTGGTCTGGTTCTATTGTCCTGCCATGGCTTAATCCCAGCTGGTAAAAATCACCACAGTCACTTCCTCCCTCCTGCACCCACAGTGTGGAGGAGAATTAAAAAAAAAAAAAAAAGTAAACCTTGTGAACAGTTTAATTATGAAAAAAAAAAAATTATATGCTCAACACAAAAGAGAAGGAATAGATACTAAAAAAATCTGTACATATGGTTTTTAACTTAAAAATAACAGAGGTTTTCCAGGACCCTCCCATTAAGGACTGCATATGAAAGGTAAGAAGGAAAGTGTGCTACTGATTCATATGCACTTAAATTATGAATATTTCATTTTAGCTAGATTTTATGCATGGATTTTAAAAAAAGTCACTCAAATAAAATTATGCATAACAACCTTAAAAAATGGGTGTGCCTTTCTTTTGGCTTTTTTTTTTTTTTTTTTTTGTTTATCTGAGATATATGTTAAATCATCATTTGAATGCATTCAAGCACAGAATGGTTTCTTGCTAATTTTTTTTATTTCAAACAATGGGATTAGAAAAACTGAAATTTTGACAACATCCTCATTTCCAAAGGGAAATAAACAACCCAGTAAATTTCAGAGGTTGTTAGCGTCAGAAGACAGTATTCATATCAGGTCATTCCTTAAGAGGAAAAATTGCAGTCAGACATGGCTGTGTTTCATGAATGAATGTATGCTGAAAATATTCTATTAGATCTGTAAAAATTATAACAGAATCACAGAATGGGTAAGGCTGGGAGGGACCACTGGTGGGGTCGTCTATCCAACCTCCAACATCAAATTAGGGATTTTCTGCATCATCATATTCAGTCCCCAATTACCTTTGTGCAGTCTAGTATATATTCCTGCCACAGAGTCTCATTATGGAACCATGTAGGAATATGTTAATTTGATAAATTTTATTGATTTACTCTTGCTGTGGATCTGGCTCAAAGCATTTTGAAAAGACTTTTTTTAGCAGCTTTATGATGTGAAAATTCTGAAAAGGGTTTCACATTACTTACCCCACAACAGGAACACTTATGTTTCTGAATACTTGTTTTTAGTTGGAGTTAACAAAGTCTCACTTTTGCTCAGCTCACTACATAGTCAAAGAAGTTTAAGAGGTGAAATTGCTATAGCAAGTTGGCACTGCACTGAATAAATTTTATCCACTTTTTTGATGTAATGCCATAGAGAGAATTACTTCCATACACAGATGTTCTCTTTCTGCAGTGGGTAAATTCATTCTTATACTACCAAATGTAAAAATAGTATCCTTCAGATGAAGCTTCCTCTGAAAAATAATAATAATAGTAGTAAAGTGAATCTCTGGGATAATAAGAGATGTTTTTGCAATTTCTAAAGCAACTGTGTTTCAGTTTAAAATACATAAAGCACTATGGCAATAAATACATAAAGCACTATGTAGAGATGTGTTGAATTGAGAGCTAATAATTTTGTGAGGGGAAAAATGCATTTGCTGTTTGGGAAGAACATCTTTACAGTGAGAAGGTTGATTCTTTCTAGACAGAATGTGATGAACACTATATAGAATGAGAAATTTTTACTTTAGTCAAGGTAAAATTGTTCATAAGTATATTAGAAAATATTAATGTGGTAATGAAAGAAGACACTTAAAGATGGATGGCTGAATATAACCCTGAAATCCCTGTAATTCAGGAATATTACCCTGAATTATTTTCAAAGTGTTGAAGCTGAAAATCTGGATTTCTATTCCCATAATATGTATGAAGACCATACTACCTTTATTACGTCTAAATAGTAAAACAGCATAGACATAATGACTACTGAATATGCAATTTTCATGACCAGAGTTTTCTCATCGTTAATAGGTTTGTGTTCTTGCCCATTCAGCTAAATATTGTTGGTGTTGTGCTTATATATGCAAATGTACATGTATATTCAAGCTGTCTGCAATCAGTCTGGCTGAAAAAAACAGCAGAAGAATGGCTGGGGAAAAAAAAATGTATTTAAATTAGCAAGTCCAAGCACAAGTACAAAAGACTGAATTTAACTACTAGGAGACTCAACTTTCACATACGCATTCTTACAGAACTGTGCTTTATTATTAATATGTTTTTACATAGGGCTATAAGATAGATTTATAGAGAGGAAAAATGTAAGTAGTAAGTACTTAAGAAGTAAATCATGAGATTTCTCTTTCATCTCATTATGTCTTCATGAGTTACTTCACTCTTCACTGTTGCTAAGCAGGGCGATTGCATGCTTTGTTTTGTCAGTTTTTTTCCCATATACAAGAAAAACAAAATGTGTTTCAGGTTTGTTTTTAATCCAAAATTTATAATTAAGGCCTACTGAATCTTTTTGCTCTTTCAAGTCATCAGTCTTAGACTGACTGCCACTACAACATATCTTTTATTTTTGTTTAATACTAATTTTCTATACCCAAAGGCATATTCTGTCAGAAACATGTGGACATGGCACAAATAAAAAAGGAAGACCACATTTTTTTCTCAAGATCCCTTATGTTAAACAGAAACAATATTACCAATTGATGAATGCAGCACATCTAGCTCTATTTCTGGCATGAAAGACTACAGACAATAATTATCACTAACAGTCTCTGCAAAGCAATGTTAACAGTGCGAATACATGAGTACACAGGCATGCTGCAGTAAGGTCATCTCAGCACACAGCTGAGAGGGAAAGTTGGTTGTCACTTTTAATCACAGTTAAGCCCCTACAGCCTTCAGAAGTGGTAGCATTCTCAATTTCCCTAGGCCCTGCATAAAAATGACCTATTGAGTGGCTTTCTTTGATGGAGAGTAGATTTGTTTATACCTTTGGGCCAAAACTCTGTGTGTGGTAACTTGCCTTGGTGAGACGTGATCATTAATTGTGTTTCATCTCTGCTCTCTAGCTGATAGTTTGTAAATCTGGTAAATTCTAGCAACGCTACAAGAACTACCAAAAAATGTGCTGGACATAGGAAATACTTCCTTTTTTCTTCTATTGACTAGGTAGGTTCTTATGCATACAAATACTTAGGAGACTGCTTGTCATCTCAAAAATTCCTTGAGACAGATTGCCAAGAGACATAACATGGCACAATTTTGATACGAGCAAGAGTTTTTGCAGTTAATTTTGACTCATATTCTTCTGAACTTTCTGCCTGCACTACTCTATCTCCTTTAATTTTTGATAGTCTGAGTTTATGTATTTTTTAGGTTACTGAAAGATATTAGGACTTCTTTTTTTTTAATTCAATATTTATATTTTCTTGAGAAAAGGAGACCTGACTAATATATCTTGACAAGCAAACAATTTTTAATTTTCTCCTGACAGCTTGATGTTAACTGTGTAGTCAAAATTCTCAGTAATTTGATACATTCTTACACTCTTTAAATGTTTTTTGAGATAACAGTTACAAATGTAATGGATAGCAACCTCCTTCTAATCATTACTATAAAACTCATTCCGTTTTAAAAAGTGACATTTATAAAATAAACAAAGAAAAATTAAGAACACTTTTTTTAAAATATTCATGCCATATTTTTTTAGTGTTGTCTTTCAACAATCTTCAGAGAAAAATTGCATCAACATAAACATGTTTTAGAAGTTGCTTCCCAATTTCAATACCTCTTTATGTCTAACTTCAGTTATTTTCTCAAATTCCTTTTTAAAAGCAAATTTTTTACAAAGATTTCAACAAATGTTTCAAGATGATGTTTGGTTTCCTTCATTTTTTTAAATAAAATTGTTTTTTTCTCTCAAATATGCAAAAATGTAGTTACCTTTTGCTACCTGGAGCTACATATATCTTTGTTTTGTTGGTGGTCACAAACTAAAATTAAATGGTTAAAGATTGTTCCTAAACTTGACTTAATGGTGTTACAAACTATTTATATATTGTGGTTATACATACAGCGTACATTCAGTGTTGTTAACACTATCATAATATACTTCTATTTGTGTTCAAGGCAAGCCACAATTACATTCTGATTAGTGCATTGCTACTTTGGAGCTGCTGCAGGCCTCTGTTTTCAGTAGAATATGCTCCTGAAAAATAGTAGTGGTGCTTGAAAACATGATACTTGATCTACATAGTAGTAACCAAACCTAACCTTGGTCCTGCAATTTTGAAAGGCACATTCTAAAGTCTAGTTGTTTTGTTAAGGACTGTCAAAGAGCATGAATGTTATAACATCATTTTCCAATTAAAACAATTGAATTTCATCTTTCTCCCTTTCATCTTTCCTCTCTATATTCCTTCTATAAATGCGCAGCTGAATGTGCACTGTAGGACATTCAAAGATTTTGTCAGCGGGTAAATCTCAGGAAACTAGAAGGGATGCTGCTTTAAGGAACACAGGACTTACTATGGGCTGGAGGGAAAAATTTTGGCGTGGAGCAGAGATTCTGGAGATTATACAGCAATTTTTATGAAATGTTAGAGGGATCAACACCAACGCAGAAAGAACAAGTTTAGAAAAAGAGGGATAAAAAGGACAGATTGCAGATTAGCAGAAAGTGGTCATTATGCTTGTCACACTCAGTGCTACTGTGACTGTCCTACATTCTTACTGCATCCTCTTGCTAAATCCTATTTCTAACTGTATTCTATCATGAATACTCTTCCTATTTTGGGCCTCTGTGTGTGTGAACATCATACTGGATCATCTAGCAAGTAGGACAAGGTCCCAGCAATTGGGGAATGTGATGCTCTGTATTTGCATTTGTGTTAAACTACTAGTAAACTTTGGGCTGGTGAATTTCACAAAGTTGAAATAATTATCACACAAGATGATGGGATCAAAAAGAAGAAAAAAGATAGTGAAGAAAAACTCAAGTACAGTTAAGTAGAAAACAATTTTAAATTTTTTCTTTGACTTCCTATGGTTTTTTGCTGGGAAAATTCCTGTCTGAGTTTAAATTTTGAATGTTTTCCAAATCTATTAAAAATATTTTACAAGGACTGAAATATCTTTCCATGGCTAAATGCCTTTTACTGAACAAGAAAACACATTTTGATTTAATTATATCTGTACTCTTTGGATAAAAAAAGACTCAGTGGAGTACTGATTGTGCTGAAATTACTGTAATTGTTATTGACTTCAATTGTTAGAATTTCCCTTCAGGTCTGCTCAGTTCAGAAACTAAATGTTCTAATATTCCCGTTGAAGATGGGTCAAAAGATTATACAAAAATCTTACGAAAGAAGTGAGTGTTTATACAGGAAAAAAATCTGTTGTTGCTTGGTCACCTATTTGTGTTGAGTCTTTGTATTTATACCATGGACCACAGAATCACAGAAAGGTTGAGACTGGAAGGGACTTCTGAATCCCATCTGCTCCAAGCCTCCAATGCTCAAGCAGGGCTACTTAGAGCCAGTTGTCCAGGACCATGTCCAGATTGCTTTTGAACTTTTGAACAAAGTTGGAGATTCCAAAAAATCTCTGGGCAACCTGTGCCACAGCTCGATAACCCGCCCAGTAGAAAAGTATTTCCTGGAGTTTTTCTGCTGTGAGGATGATTGAGCACTGGGAAAGGCTGAATTTAGGTGCTATACTGTATAATTATTATAGATGTAGTGATTACATATATTTATATTATAGGGGTAGAAATGCTCTGTATGTAGATGTATACATTACAGTGTCTGCATAAAAGCAGTATGTAATTACATCTGTGCACAATTAAAAAAATACCAATTTTTTAATCACATATGCCATTGTATGTTAAATAAAATAAATTATGTTTTAGAAATAATCACATTTTCTGAACTAAAAAAAAAAAAAACAAGCACTTTCACAGACTTGCTTTTTTACTAGTCCTCTCAGCAGAAGTAAATTTTAACATTTGTGATATAACTAAACACGCATGTCTTTTAAGAATAAAAGCAATATCAAAATGTTGATAACAACAGCTATGAAGCTTCTATAGTACATGCCCAAACACAACTGGCTATAAATTCTACACTCCACTTAGTTACTAATGTTTTGGAAAGAAATAGTTTCAGAGTCCATCAGACATAACTATGTAGGTTTTTTTTTCCTGTAGGCAGACTGAAAGATTACTATTCAGTATTAAAATGCTATTAATTGAACACCTTTAGAATTTCAAATTGCTTTATTTCCACTATAAACTCAAATGATCTCAAAATTCTTTCAAATACTTAGCCAACTAAAAATTTTAAATCCCTTTCTCAAATGAAAAAATATGTTGACTTTTATATAAACTGCATCCTTTAATCTGTAATTTTTAAATTATTTTTATGTTTTTCATTATCAGTATGACTAGAAAGTGTTCCTTCTAATTTCTTTGACTACTAATGATGTTAGTCCAAAAAGAGACCTTTAAATTTCTTATTTGTTTTGTGGTTGGTTTTGTAGGCATTTTTTACATTATCTTAAGTCTTAAATATCAGAGAAATTGACATTTGCTTCTCTGAGAGTAAAATAAAATTGAAAATTTAGAAAAATGATTGCTAATATATTATTTCCCTCAAAATATAACATTATTAATAAATATGTAAATATAAATATATACAATAAATATATAATTTAAAACCTGTGTGAGGATATGAGTAAATGGGCCTGTGCTCCACTAAAATTTCCTATCGACTACAATTTCATCTCTGGCTAGTAAAATGTGTATTGTAAAATGGAAGGACTATAACCAATATGTGAAGAACAAAAAGCTATTTTCTGTGATCTACCACTCTGTCATGATATAACAAATGATTTTTCAAGTAGTTATAATGTTGATGGAAGATACATAAATATATATGTGATTTGTGTATGTGTTCACATGTATACATTTATATTTTCATATGCTTTTGAATAGGTCTCACAGAAAATTCATAACAACTGAAATGGAAAAGGAAAATCTGATAGAATGTACCTACAAATTTAGAAGAAGAAAAAGAAAAGGTCAAACAACCGAACAAGCAAACAAAAAACGAATTACCTGTTTAGACATGGCATTCAAACAAATTACTAGTGAACTGTGCCTGAGGATTTGAAGTTCTCATGTACATTTATAAATTCAGTTGTTCAGGACTCTGACGCGCTGTGGTTTAAGAATGGCACTCCCCAGTTTAATGCCCCCTCCTCCCTGAGACTCTCCCAAATCATGTGCCACTAACTTGTTCCCCATCCTTTCCCTCCCCATTCTTGCTCCAGGGATGGAGTTGACAACTGGAGGCACAAAAAGGTGAAAGGGTTAAAATAAGAACAATTTACTGGAACCAGCAATAGGATAAGGAAAAAAAAAAACCCACCAAAATTAATACCAAATGTATACAAACAGAGGTGATTTACATGCAAAAAATTCTCATTGAGTGACCCAGAAACAATAATCAATGTACTACAATAGCAACTCATAACTTCATTTTGAAATAAAATTTTTAAGTAACTGGACTGAATCAGAATCAGAATTCTAGGAATACGATTTTTTTTCCTAGCAAAAAAGGGATTTTGGCACTTGTTAGCAATTGGAAAACTGTTAGGTGTTTTTGCCACTTCATGTAACCAACATTAAGTTGCTCACCAGATCTGGTATGAAGGAGTCAGTCAGGTTAGCAGGGACTAAACACTTCTCTGTGTATTACATTTAAGTTTGTAGACTAGTAGCTTTCCTTTCACTTGGTAAATACTCCATTCCTGATAACACGTGTTTCTCCTGTTTTAATCTCCTTGTACTCTGAATTTTGAGTGCTTGTCTATCTTCTACTAAAGCTTTGAAGTTTGATGTAAAAGGGATGTGCTCACATTTCATGAATGGGCAGTATGAATCTGTTGCCAAAACTGGGGAGGAAATAGTGTTACCAGATTGTGACTATTTGTGACTATTTGTGAAGATTGTTGAGAAATATATGTTAGTGCACACTCAGTTATACTGCTGTCTCACACTTCTGCGGTTGAGAGTTCATGGTATGTTCCAGTATAACATATCCTTAGTCAGTCCTCACACTATATGTTCCAGTATAACATATCTGTCACAGACATCTTCTCATAAAAATCCTTTCTTCAGGATTTTTCCCCTTTCTGAGAAGCTGTGGCCTCAGCAACATATGTAAACAGTGGTTATCTGCTGCTGTGAAATGCAACAGGTGCACCTGTGATTGGTCTCCTGTGGATGTTTGGATTTGCTGACCACTCACAGCAGAGCTGCTCTTGCTTTCTGCCTGGACACAGATCTCTGTTATTCATTCCTTTTCTATTCTTAGCTTAGCAAGCTTCTGAGAATTTTTCTCTCTATTCCTATTAGCATAGTAATAATGTAATATATAGCATAAAATAATAAATCAAGTCTTCTGAACATGAGGTCAAGATTCTCGTCTCTCTCTTCACCCTGAAAAACCCTTGCAAGCCCTGTAACACATATCCAGTCAGCATTTTCATAATGTAATTTACAAGAATAGCCATAGCTTTAAAAATAAAAGTTTGATTGTGAAATACTTAAAAAATTAGAATATTTGTGTTGAAACATTGCAGGATTAACTAAAGCTTTTCCAATGAATGAATACATTATAACAAAATACCTTTCAAATATTTTAAAGCAAGATCTAAGCTTTACCTCTCTGAAGGTGTAAAAACTTGGTCAACAGAAACTTGTACTACTAAGTTATTACCGAATTAAAAGTCTGCTTCAGTTATATAAGGTTCTTTACCTAACAAAGTTTTAACTCCACACAAGGAAAGTTTGTAGGCTCACTCAAAATGCAAGGATATTACAGCATATAACATCAAATTTATTTCTAAATAATTACATCTAAGAGATATTTTGAACATGGTTGTGAACTTACATTTTTTTCCCCTCCATTCATATCTCTTAACCTTTCCCCTCTCTGCCTTACCATTCACAGATCTGAAGAAGTCTTGTGACTTCTGTCAACAAAAATAGGTCTGTTTTTCCCTTCAGCATGTTTTCAGAGAGGAGTAAATTGAGCTAAGGAAGGCATTTGGTCTATCTGTGCCTAACTTAAACACAAAAAGGAAACTATATATAAAAGTAGCTTTGGGGTCCTTTTTAAAAGATGTATTATCTATAGATGTTTTCCAGTAGTGCAGCTACCCTTCTTCTCAACAGGTATAGTGCTAAGGAAAATCTTAAATAGATGAAATGTAATCAGAGGTCTCAGAGGGATAGGATGAAATTGAACTCTCACGGTGTATTTTGTTTTGACTGACAGAAGATATTTCTTCATCTAAGAAGCTGACTCTTACATGAAACTGACAATCACGGACTTCATAGAGAGAAGGGTACGGTGAGCACAAGCAAGGTAGGTGCATTCCTGTGTCCAGGAGGCAGGCGTGTGATGCAGAAACTGTATGGACCAAAATGAGGAGGTGCATCACCGAGTCTGCTAATCACAAAGGAAAAAGAACTGGCCAAGGAGGTGTTGGCTGCTGTTACTGCAACAGAGTAGAATTTAAGATGCTCAGGACAGCAAAAGGCAAATCAAAGACCCTGGGCTTCAAGAGGATGGATGCTGGTTTCATCAGAATCTGAAAAGCTTCCTTTCTAGGAAGGGCAAAGAATCCCATGAAACCTCGTAGAATTATTAAGGTTGGAATAAACCTTTAAAATCATGAAGCCCTACTGTTAACCTGGCACCACCATGTTCCCCACTAAACCATTCCCCCATGGGCCACATCCACATGTCCTTGGTCACTTCCAGGGGTGGTGATTCCACCACTTCACTGAGTAGCCTATTTCTTCAAGGAGGCTTCAGGGGCAATGTCCTTAATGCTCAAGAGGAGCCCATTCTCAACATTGAGAAAACAATCAATAATAGGAAAATTCAGCTTGGCCCAGCCCAGAATGTCTGACTCAACCTAAAGGCAAAAAAGAAATAGATGGGAAGTAGAAAAGACACAGATTAATGAAGGGTATTGATTGCTGACATGGACAGATTACTGAGCATTTTAAATGCAAAGCTTAAGCATTCGGAGAGGAAATTAGGAAGACCAATGTCCAGCTGGAGTTGAAAGTGGTAAAGGGTACAAACACAAACAGGAAGGACATAAGCAGTCCCAGAAACAGTGAAAATACCAACTCTCCCAAAATACCAACCCTTTCCCAATAAATGGGAAAGGAAAGCTAGTGTAATGTAAAAATTTAAGAAAAGGCAGCTGCCTTGCTTTCAGGATTATCAGCAGATGCAGTGGGTGCAGGGGTGGTTTCCCCTTCTTAGTCACTACAGTATCTCTCTGATCGACTCCCCAGGAGACCTTCACAAATGAAATTGTAGAGTAAATAATTTGGCATTGCAAGTCTGGTAAGGTGTTGGATGCACTAAAAGAATGGTTATATTGAAAGTCTGTTCACAACCACAATCCCATTTGCAGAAATAGTGTGGGCTGCACATTAGGTCCAGACACATACAATGAGATTCTAGATTCACATATAGTGCAATTGTTGTGATAGGATAAGGTTCAGAAATTTCTGTTGATAAATACATTGATATCAGAAAGCAAAATCAACAATATTACTGTGAAATAAAGCTTACTTCGTGGTAAACCAGGGGAGATCGGTACAGCTCATCAACCATCCCAGGATACAGAGGAGGAGTCTTCTGCCCCCTTCACATCCCTCCCCTAGGTTATATTTGGTTTTTTTGAGAGTTGGAAACAGATTAAGTTTCATTTGATGCTATTTCATAATAAGTTGGAGTTTGTGACACTTTTGTCATACATATAAATAATGCACAGGTTTTACTTCATTAGCATACGTGGTCACAGGAAAAGTAATATATATTTTCAAGCCAATCAAGCAAAGTTCACCTTTTCGTCACCATTTGGATCATTCCTTTGTCTTGGTTCCCATTAGCTGTAGTTTTGTAAATAGAGAATGACTGCAACACCTCTGTGCTTCTCTCGGGGCTGTACACAAGCTCCCTCAATGTTCCTGTTCTTAAAAACTAACAAAAAAAATCAGTTTTTCTGTATAATAAAACTTCATAAAATCTGTCTTGTCCCCTGCAAGTAATTTTCCTCTTAACACTTGTTTTTTTTGTATCAGTGACTATGATTAGTTATCTGATAGTTGGTAACAATGGGGAGGGTGTTGTGAAAACTAAAGAGCACATAGAGAAATACACAAGCAGTGAATTTTCAGCCAGAATATGTTTTGAGTGTTTTATGTTTGAAATACAGTTGCAATATCCCACAGGGACAGTCTGGAATTATTATGAAGTAGTCAAGCAAAACACACCAGAACATCTATTGGTTACAATAATGGAGTAAAAATATATAAATAAATAAAACCACGTAAACTTAAATATAATAGAATTCATGAGAATATCTGCTTCATTCTTTTTCAGTCATGAATTATTTAGACTGCAATAAACATGAAACACATTCATATGTCAATTGAAGGGATGCTGAATGGAAAAATAGGATTAGGAAGTAATAAATACATAATCTTGAACTTATAAATAAACAAGATTCACTTTCCTGCTTCAGAGGTCTCTCTTGATTAAAAGCTTCAACATGAGAAGAAAATGTGGGCAGAATAACAGAGAAGTACATTAGCACACTTGATGACATATGACAACATAGATTACTGCTAAACAGATTTCTCTTTTTACTGAATTTTTCTCCATTTCAATATTAGAATATTAGACATCTATCATCTAACAGGAAGCATAAATTATATTTACATCTATCTTCCTTCCTTTGCTTGACAAGGTTCCATATGATTAGATTGGAAGTAAAGAACATGCAGCGAAGCCTTGTAAATATTTTCCTCTCATACATGCATTCCATGTAAGAAGAAGAGTGCATAACAAACTCCTTGTGAACTCACCTCTTTCTTCCTTTATGTTTTGAAAAATTTATCACCAAGTTTGTCATGGTTTCCCTTTCTTCTTTTCTATTATGTGCAGTTCTGTTATTTCTCTTTAGAATTTTGAAATCTAAATTTTATGCATGGTTGTTCACACTGCATTTCCATCTGCTCCACAAGATGTAATGAGTGAAGTTCTTTTTCCAAGGTATTAAACTGTTGTGAATGTTCTAATTAGAAGGAAAAAAAAAAAAGTGTGACTACCTGAAGTGATGTCCTTATGAAAAGAAATAAATAAAAACTGAAAAATAAAGTGAATAAAAGACTTCAAAGCTCAGAATCAGGGGAAAAAAGCACAAATCCACTAAATGTTTTGAGATAAAGGCTACATGGTAGTATTTTTATTGAGCAAGGAATGTCTGATGTAAAAAATAAAATATCAAAACCCCTAATGTTTTTAAGCAAACTGTCATTTATTTGAAATTTTAAAATTTCGTGTACATATTTGCTTTATATTCTGAAATGTTAATCCAATCATCATGCAATTATGCTTTAGAGAATTGAAAAAACAGTAAAAAAGAGAATGGTTTGAAGGACAAATATGAAACAAACTCTACTGAATTTAATTACTAGGACATGAGATACCAGTGTGCTTTTGTTTGAATTTTTAAAAAAGAACAAAAAAAAATAGCAAAAAAACCCTACAACCATTCCCAAGCTCCCCTCACCAAAACCCTAAGAGAAAATAAAACAAAAAAAAAATCAAACTTAAAAAATAACCAGACTTTTGCTTATCCATTTTTGTTTTCCATTCCCTCTTCACTAAACATGATTGCTGCATATTACCAGAAAAGCAGTGTTGCAGTGTTGTCCCAGTTAATATCTATCTTTTTTTTTTTTTTTGTCTAAAAATTGAAGAAAATTTTTTTCTGAAGTGCCATAATTCTTAGAATGTCCTTGGAAATATGAAGGATATTTATCTTTTAGAAGTATTTGTTCAGTTCCAAATTTAAAAAATAATAGGCAACATAATTAGAAGATTTACAAGATCTGTTTTAAAATCCAAGGAATAACTATTACTTTATAGCATGAGTAGTATAACTATTATTATATAACATGAATTGAGTGTTGTTTCTTTTAATTAAAAATAAGAACATTTGTCACAGGAGGTTTTCTTAGATTTATACTACTTTTAAATATAAAATTTTATGAGAAAATAATCAAATTATTATCTCTTCCTTAAGTTTTTTTTACTATATCTATTCATTTTTCATACTAAAATGTCCATTCTCATTCTTCCTGTTTTAAATTTTTTTCTCTTTTCTCTGATTTTTACATTATTTTTAATCCATTTTAATTGCTTCATTCATTTAAACTAATGCAATTATTAAATTGGCAATTTCCAGATCCATCTAAATTCCAGGGCAATGTCCTAACATGGATTACCCATAGAAACTCTGTAGGAATATCCTCTACCTGTATCCCTTGGACTACCCAGGCTATTTCTTTCTCTACTCTCTTGATTTCTCACAGCTGTACTGCAATGTGAAAACTTACACAAGAACAACTGGTATGGTAAATTCTAGATACCACTGGGTGATGTATGGTGTACTCAGACTTATTGCATTTGAAAGATAACATGTGTACACAGACTTCAGAAAAGAAATATAGTTTCACTCTTCTCTTGCTTAAAAAAAGGTGGAAAGTGTTGAGAAAAATGTCAGAACATCAGCTAACGAATGATAGTTGTGGGTTTTTTATTTGTGACCTTTTGAGTAGGCACTTTTTTAAAAGAAAAGAAAAAATTCATTCCTGCTCTGGGGATTTGATAAATATAAAACAATCATAAGAAATCTCAACATATTTAAGGCAAATATTGAGGGAAATTAATTTTCTACCTGAAGTTAATAAAGCAATTTTATCTGGTATTTTTCACAAGTTTTTAGTCTTTAAGCTTTTCCACTCACAAACAGATCTCAATAACTCTGGCTTTACCAAATGCCACTACTTGCTCTATTCAATTCCTGCCTGTCTCTCACACATTTATATCTGTGTATGTGCCAATTGGTATTGTCACTGCTAAGCATCACATCAGGGAAAGTGCTGGCAGTAGCAAAACCACGACTGAAATAGAAAGTGAAAAGAGGGTTTAATAAATTCATTTTATCAGCTGCAAATCATCCTGTTCCTTATATTCAGACTTGTTCCACAGCTAGTAACAGTACAATCAGGGATAAAATTGTTTTCTGGATACATATTTAATAGAAGACAGATAAGATTTTTGTAATGGAAAGAACTATATTGGCGTATAAAGCTAGTGGTTTCTGTTTTGTTCAGAAAAAATGTAAGATAAATCTATATTTCATCTTTCTATTATCTTTTAGCTGACTGGATTTTTGCAATTGGCACATCTGGCTTACTGGGTTCTTTTATGAAGTTTGACGTGAAGTCATGAGTAAAATTTAGTCTTTTAGTCACATTTACTTTGGGAATTTTTTGCATAAAATATTGTCTTTCCTCAATAACTTGATCAACATAGCTGCCTTATAGCTTGCCTTACCTGAAATATGTCTTATGGACATATTTTCTTTCACAGTACATTGTTTACTCCTTAGCAGTAATGTGTCATGCATAAAACAGTGTAATTCATGAATTCATGTCTGATATTTTTATGTATCCAGAAAGTGAGCAACTAAATTATTTATATGTTGTCATGTAACATGGTTAAAACCACTAATAAATCTCCATTTAGAGCTATGGGATTTATAGAATCATAGATTTATGGAATATGCTGTGTTGATCCCTCAGGATCATTAAGCTCACATCTTGGCCCTGCTCAGGACCCCCCAAGATTCTCAGGTGCCTGAGAGCATTGTCCAAATACTTCTTGACCTGGAGGTTAAATTACTGGAAGAAATACAGAAAAAGCAAAGGTTGAGGATTGGTATTTGATGTCTCTTTAACTTCTCACCCTCTCTTTAGCCTCCTTTACTTTCACAGAAACTTCTGGCAGCTGTTGATTTTTATCTTTTATCCTCTTTCACAGAACTTGATTTGACTTGTCATTTGAAAATGAAATTCACAAACACATCTTTCTACTAATCAGTACATATTTGTTACTATTGATGAAATAATGAAGGATGATTAGTTTAATGAAAGCATATCTATCTACAATAAGGAATATTATTAACTTGCAGGCATATGAAGAACCTAGTGCAATGTTTCATTATTTTGTACTTCAAAGTTTTCTGAGGTGATGGAAGGTTCTACTTAGATTGCCATATGCTGCAGCTCCTTGCTATCAGTAGCCTTCACTTACTTAGGGCATAATTTGTTCCAAATGAATCAGTAGGAAAGCCACGGGGAACATTTCAGAGGCAAAAGAATGGAAAGTTTTATTAGATGAACAGAATACTCCATTCATCCTTACTGTTTCTTTCTGATTACATATCTATTCAGAATTTCAGCACACTCTTTGTGTTTCAATTCAAAAAGGAGCAGGAAATGATAAATAAGGGTCATTCTTGGTGATAAGTAGGAGTTGGGGTATTGCAGTGTCCATCTCAGCAGCCATTGCATTCTCCAATGGTTGCAGGAGAATCCCTACTCCAAGGTCACACATGTAGAATCTCTAATGCTGGGAAGCACAGTGTGTTCAGGGAGCACTCTGAAACGTCAACAGACTAAGAAAACAGCAGAAAAGATACGATGCAACAAACATGAGTCATAAATTAATTTCTTATGGAGACTAAAGCTCTGTGAAAACTCTTAGTGCAGGCATATGTCATCCAAATTCTGATGTCAAAGCTTAAAAATTCAGATGCCTGAAAGTCAGGCTGTTCAAAAAATGATAAAGGACATGACAGTAATACAGTCTTGCATTTAAATGACCTAAGAAAATTAAGTTTGAAGTCAATTTTCTGTATAGCAATATCTTCATGTAAGCAGTAGATGCACAATAGAACTAGAAAAATGGAATCTTAGTCAGTTTCTGTCACATTAATAGTGTGACACCAGCAGCCAGGATAACCTACAAATGATCATTCCTCGGTCTTCAAGAAAATTTCTGTTGCCTGGGAAATAGAAAAAGAGCAACTGGACATGGAATTCAGGGGCTGAAATACCTATGTGTAGTCATTAGGAATGTAGAGAAGTTTTCAAATCATTCTTTGTCTCTTACAGAAGTTATGCTCTCAAGGACTGAGCTTACAGAAGTGTCTATATCCACAGAGAACCTGGAATCTTCCTCTCTCCTCTGGTGAGAACCCACCTGCAGCACTACATCCAGCTCTGGCATCTCCAGCACAATAAATACATGGATCTCCTGGAGCAGATACAGGGGAGGGCACAGAAATGGTCAGAGGTCTGGGATACCTCTTCTGTGAATAAAGGCTGAGAGAGTTGGGGTTGCTTACCTTGGAGAGGAAAAAGTTCTGGGGAGATCTTGGTGAAGTCTTGCAATTCTTAATGGAGGTTATAATAGAGAGGCTTCTACCTGGGCTTGTAATAACTGGACAAAAGTTAATGGCTCAACACTGAAAGGAGAGAGCTTTAGATTCGCTGTAAGGAAGAAACTTTTACAGAAATGGTGGTGAGGAACCATTCTCAGGTTGCCCAGAGAAGCTATGGATGCCCACCCCTGGAAGTGTTGAAGGCCAGGTTGGATGGAGCTTTAACCACCTGATCTCTAGGAAGATGTCCCTGCCCATGGCAGGGGTGTTGTAAGCAGATGAACTTTAAGTTCCCTTCAGACCTAAACCATTCCACAACTCTAAGATTTCCCCTTTAGATGTCTCAATCAAGCATCAAAAATTAGGCAGGGCAAACCTATATTAAAAGATACTGCCCCGATATTTCACAGGTTTAAAAGTTTAGCTTGGGATAAAATTTTTTCTTAGCTCATGTCGCAGATTTCAATGTCAACCCAACAAAGTTTGCAACTAGTGAAATATTGGGGTTTAGATTTGTTTTTTTTGAATTTCTAATGGACATATTTATTTGTTATAACACTTTCATGATTGATTGTTTGATTTGTTTTCTTTTTTTTTTTGGTGTTACTAATCAGATTTCACTAGAAAGAACTTGGCGCCCAGTTCTTTTATTACTGCTAATTTCACTGAAATTAGAAGATAACAGCAGTAAAGGGCTTAAATACCTTCAAGTATCTCTGTTTATAGAATTACAGTGCATCATAATTACTTCCTTCAAATGTGCCTTGGGTAACATTGAGCTAATGGTTCACAGAATAAATTCAGTCCATAAATACCTGAACTATTTAATTGTCAAAAAACATAGGGAACATCTGTTTCATGGGCTTTTCAGGTGATAAGACCATCATTAACTGCAGAGAACAACGTATCATCCATAGCTTTCTGAAGTAGGAGGTGGGCTGAAGTAATCCTGTCCCTTGTGCTGAGACCAATGGAAACTGTAGATGTTTCTCTACCAACTAATCCCACAAACCTGAATGCAGTAACATAGCACCTTTCTGAATATTTTCTCTTAAAGTCACTTGGATTAGATAGAGCACAGAAGACTGAATTTTGTTTAGGTGCAGTGTCATTGTTTTCCAACAGAGAAAGCTGAACAGGCAAAATTCAATAATATAGTTCAATTTCTAAATAAACAGAAAATTAATTTATGCACAATTGGTAGTCTGGGGTAGAGGAGGAAAAAGAGGGGCATACTTGCATCATTTAGGGCCTAGTTTTCTTTCTGCAGGCAATTGTAATGAAATCTTATTTTATATGTGACATTTTCCAATGTAAGAAAAAAATATCAACACTTTTCAGCTGTTCATGTGCAGGAAAAAAAAAAGATCAAAGCCCTCTATTAAGTATCTTAAATACAAAATTCTAGTCATGGACAACATTCCAATTCAGAAAGGAGAAATTATATTGGTCATGGAGTAAACTTGTTTGTAGCTGGTAAAATGTCCCAAAAATTTGGGAACTGATACCTAGCCAAATGATTTCTTCTTCAAATATTATTTATAACTAGACAATAAAACATTTTTTTTTTCTAGTGGAAATCAGAATTAATTTCTTAAGTATTCATCTTCTGCTCTGAACATTGATATTTTTCACCTTTTTCCAAATAATTTTGATTACATTTAATTATTTATACTCCAGTTTAATAAGAATCTACTTGGTCTTTGCATTTTGTATGCATTAATTAAGCTAACCTACCATTTGACCACAGAAGGAGCATAATTATTGTTATTTCATTACAATATCTTGTGTTTTTATATTGTTTAATCTTTCCCCTTCATCTTCCTTTTGTATTTAGATTATGGCGTGCTTTGATAAAATTCTCTTTAATCCTGGTACAACAATACATACCACTTATGCATTATCAAAAAACAAAAAACTCCCTGAAGATATAGATATTTAAGATATTAAATTTTTCAATTACTGGTTTAAGTATTTAATAACATAATATATTGTTCTGTCTATGCATTCTATTGCTGTGCCTCAGATAAGCATGATAAGAATAAATGTTAAGATCGACATTAAAGAAAGCTTGTATTGGATCTATTTTTCTCCAGATGATTGGTATGCACTGGTACAGAGGATACCTTGATTCATGGCAGTGGTATTGAACTGGGCCAGCTGCCAGACATCAGCACAGGTGCCCTCTACACTCTCTCATTCTACTCCTCAATAGGACAGGAAAATAAGATGAAAATCTCATGTGAGATCACATGCCAATTATCATCACAAGCAAAATAGACTCAGTTTGGGAATTTTTTTCCCCCTCAACCAATTAAAGTTGATTTGGGTACTGAGACAAATAGTAAAACAACTTCCCCCACATCACTTCTTCTTTCTAGACTCAACCCTTCCTCTTCATTCCTGACTCCTGGTACCTGGTGCCCACCCTGCTGAGTGGTACAAGGCAGGGGAAGAAGGGGAATTGTTCAATCTCTAACAGTTCCTTTCTGACACTCCTTCCCTTGATACTTTGCCCCCTCCAAATGCGTCCTCCCTGTGCTGTAGCTTCTTCAGGAAATATCTGTATCTTCCAACCTGTTTTCCTCTCTGGGCTGCAGAGGATTTTCTGTCCCATTATCTGGAGTACCTCCACCTCCTCCTTTTTATCTCACCTTAGTGCTCAGAATGTTGTTTTGCATGCTTTCTTTGCTTTCTTCTCCCTCTCAGCCAGGACTTTGCTCTTTCTTGAACACAATTTTCCCTCAGGTGTCACCATCTTGAGTGATGGGCTCAGCCGTGCCCTAGAGTGGGTCTATTCCACTTGGCTGGAACAAGCTGGGATCAGCACAGAAAAGCCCCAGTGTTTACTTACAGAAGTCCCTAAACCCCCACATAGCCCCTTCCCCAACCACCTCAACCACTACACCAAATATAAGTACCAAAATGCAAATTATGTATATTTCTCTGAACTTCTAACTCTCTTATTTTCACATTATTTATTTTATATAATGAAACATTATATATGATGTAACAGAAAGAATACAGAAACACAATGAAACTACTGGCATTATTTATAAACTCTTAGGTTTGTAGTTTTTCTCAAGTATATTTGGAAAGTTAAGTATGAAAGTTCTTTTCCTTTTTTTTTTTTTTTTTTTGTTTTGTAACTTTTCAAGGTTAATCAAGCTGTCAGGAAGAAATTGCAAATACATGTGCCTGCACTCAAGAGTACAAATGTGCAATCACAGCAGGAAAAGGAATATGTTTTCCACTCAGTTGCAATACATTTATCACAAGAGCTCTCAAGGAAAATGGTCTGTAACTTATATGTAGTTTTAAGTCATTTTAAAAAATATCTTTACACACTATGCTGTTAATGCCATTTCAAAATACTGCTTTGTAAGCACATAAACTAGGAATGAACTTGTAAATAAAAATAAATATATATCTAAATATTTTTTTTTCTGTTCTATCTCTGTCTTATATTGATTCTTAGTACTGCCTTCTCTAAAGGATGAGATTTTCACGGTAGACACTGACAATTGCTTATCTATTTAGGCATACAATTAAATTGCTTGCAATTTAACTTTTCAACAGGTAACAAGAAGAGACATGCACTTGGCCTAGAGAAAATGGTTAGTGAGTTAAAAGAGAAAGGCATTTATTTTGAGTTCATTCCCCCTTCTTCTTGAAAGCAAGGTAAGATCAACATCATTTGAACAACTGTCTCTGCTTTTTCATGGATGGCTATTCAAGCTGATATTGTTAAAAATAAAATCTTCTCTTCCTTTACTGCTTTCATCACTATTTTCTGAAAATTATTTTCTTTTTCTGAATCAATCAGCTGAATTGTCACTCAGTAGGAAAGGCATGTCAGCTCTATTGTTGTAGGAGTCACTATTGAAATCAGAAACTACTTTTTTTAAAACACTATAACTTTGACTGAGGCAGCAATGAATGAAGGGTCCCTTAGCATAGGAACAATATACTAGTCAAGTCAGAGACAAACCAAGTAACTTGGGTAACTGTTATCAGTGACTTGTAGTGAACAGTTAATGAAAAAGCAGATATGACTCAACTTTCCACCCTTCCAAATATAAGTTATGGCTTGAAATTAAGCTTTCAAGCACTATATAGCTAATATGTGTTTTTTTCTGGGACCTCTTTACTACCCATGTATTAGAGCTACTATTTGAATATTGTGCCAAAATTCAAGCATTTGAGTCTGTAGACTAAAGACTTAATGTTGTAGAGAAAAAGAGGGAAAAAAAATAAAAAAAGAAGATAAAAAAATAAAAATAGGGAAAAAGAAACATTAGAAGGGGAAAAAATCCATATTATGGTGACGTAGAAATGAAATTTCTTAATTATGTGGGTTTTTTTTCAGAGTGCTGTTCTGACATTAATATTTTTAAGAAAAGTAATATGCTAAACATTCTCTTTTTTCAGTGGTTTCCTACAGCTTATTTCAGAATGCCTTTCATCTCTGAGTCCTGGCTTTTTTTGCCCCCTGCTTTTCTCAGTTTTTCATCAGTTTTGCTCATGTTTGCTCTGTCTTGTGCTGCTCTCCTTTTCCTCTGTCTCCTTACCTGTCCTAACCTGTCCTCTGCTTGGTGCTCACTGAGGAGACATATTTCTTCTGGAAGGCTCTAATTGCCTCAGCACAGAGCCCACAGACCACCAAGACAGTCATGCTTCTTTCTTCCCTGATGCCCAGAAATGTGTGCTTTTTTTGCCAGAAGGCTTTTTTCCCCTCTTGCAGGTATTTGCAGGTACTTCAGGACACAAGTGAGGTCAATCTTCTTCCTAAGTATTGACTTAGTACTGACTTCTTCTGATGGACTTCACACTTATTTACCCTGAATCTGATTGACTTCATGAATAAGATGCAGCCAGACATGAAGTGGCAGATGCTGCTTAACCTGCAGCTGGCAGTATCACCAGCTATAGACAGACCCACCTCCCCCAGGTGTCACTACTTCAGTCCACTAGTCAGACAGGACCAGTATTTGGCTGGGGTGAATTGTCAGGTGCTGCTACATGGAAACGCCAAACTGATTGATAACTGTGGAAGCCACAAAAAAGACAGTTTCTGTATTTTTTTTGTAGCTGAATTTGGTCCTGATATGAAAAGATAAACAGGAAAAATTTTTGCATAAACTATCTGAATCAATAAGGATTAAAAATCACGAATGAATGTTCTGAAGAATTTGTCATTGGAGTAACAGATTAAGCAGATAGGATACTTTCATAAAATGTCCCTGATCTTTCACATTTAATTTTTGTTCATTTATGTTCAGCACATTTTTCTTCACTTCCCCAAATTAAAACTACAGAATCTATTTTGTCACAATTTTAAAATCTTCATATTCTATTTTTTATTGCTCATCAAACTTTTCCTCTCTATTTCATACTTTTATACAGCTTTCCAAAATCTGCCTCTTTCTCCTATAACCCCGTAAGACAATTTTTGTCCTCCCGCATAGGATAGATAGCAATATCCACAGACACAGAACTCTTCTCTTCCAATATCTCTGATGAGGCCTTTTCTCTCTGCATCCTTGCCCTTAGTATTTTTCACTGTCACTTCTTTTTCTTAATTCCATCTTCAGTTTTTTCAGTGGAATGAGTAATTCCTTCCTAGCAACTGATTTTTCACCACAGTTCTCTTTCTGTCTTGAATACTCTGCACATCCTTTTAGTCTATTTGGCTGCTGCTGCTGCTACTGTCAAGCTCTGTGTATTTTGTCCCCTTTCTCCTTCAAATGGAATTATTTTACTGCACTGTGGTGTCCTTCTTCAAAACTAGTTCTTCTGTTATTGCTTCCTCATCTTCTGACATATCATTCCCCAGAGAAGGGCATCAGTACGTTCTTCACATGAAGTAGTGCAACATTTCATCATCTTTATTTCTCTAGGCCTCCATCTGTTTCCCTTTCCTCCTTGTCATTCTAATGGACAGAGCAAGCTCTCTGAGGCACGGGTGAAGAATTCCTATGAAACACTGCATGACACAAGAGTAAATCTATAAAGTTTTCAGAACAAAAAAGATTTTAAATTAGAAACTCTTCCTTTAAATTAAGTTCCAGTTTCATTTTTATGATGAAAATGTCACATCTACTAAATCAAGTCTCCTAGTAGCAAGAAAAGACTCAAATGAAAGATATATAATGCATAAATTATCTGGTTAGCACCTTCTCCATTTTAGTTTTAAATACTGCTTCTTATCGTACAAGGTTTTCCATTTTTTAGGTAGAATTATAATGATCATAAACACTAACCATTTTGAACTTTACTTTAAAAAGTACTCATATGTTTTCTTGCAGGTTGATGCAATTTTTTCAAAACAGTTCTCAGCATTGTGGATGGATCACATACTAAAATGGATATGTCATCTCTCAGAATACGCAGCATGTAGATGAGGTTAATATTCACCAACTGTAACTTCAAACTATTATATGAGGAGCAGTTTCTTTGAAAAAGAAAACATAATTAAAATCAGATACTTCTAACAATTATGATACAGGAAAAAAACCCCAAATCTCTTACTGAAGTACAACAGCAGAACCTTAGCTGTTTAAAATTATCATGCTTAACTTTTTTCACTGTCTAAATGAGTCAGAAAATTTTCAAGAAAGTTTTACAAATACCTTAACTAAATACTGAAGTTCTTACTGATAAGTAATTTTTCATTCACTAAACAAGCATTACTGATATGTATACCCACAACAGACACAGGCTGCCACTAAGGTCTCAGGGAGCAGTTTATTTTTCCCTTATATGCAGGCTGCCATGGATTTCTTCAGGTCTTGGATTTGAACAATTAGAGTACCAGTTTATTGAATTCCAAATAATGTTACTACATCCATGCAAGGAAGACTAGGTATACATTTTAGTTCCTAACATGCATATGTCACTATTTTACGGTCCAAATCAGCCTCACCTCAGTCCTTTCACTTATAAAACATAAATTGACCTTGATATGTATGAAGGACTTTGACACATTCAAAGTATCACAGAGCTCAAGATAAAAAAGTATATATCTAATAATAATGAAGCACATTATTATATTTGTGTAGAAAGGATACTCAAATCAGGATTATGTAAAACTTTGTCAAAATTATGATGAGGATTAATGCTCTGAGAACAGAAGAAAGAAAATATTCATACTTTCAAGCTGTTCACCTTATTAAAATGTTGTTCTCTTTCCCACAGCTGATTTCTCTACAGGCTCATGAGCCACATATACCCCAGTAGTTAATTTAGCTCTCCCTTCGGAGCTCTAAGAGATGGGACATTAGTGGGGGCTTGGAGAGTTGTACTGTCCTCTTTAATCTTTCTATCAAAAATAAAGTGAAGATTAATAAAGGAATAAACCTAGTCATATAAGCAAATGAGGGCTAGGTGAGTAAATTGCTTGTTTGCATAACATAAAGCTTCTTCTACTAAACTCCAGTAATTGATTTAAATCCAATATGTATGTATTTCTTGTCCTGCCTGCTAAAAACCCTCTAGTTACAGTATTTTATACTGAGTGGAAGGTTATAGTTTCTGTTGAGCATTATTAACAATGCTGAGTAAAATGAAGGACTAAGACTGCACACCCTCTCAAAATGAGGATTTTTTTTATGGGAAACAATATCAATTAAGCCCTCTGACACTGAATGAACCCTTTTTCTGAACAAGTTGATCAAACTGTCTGAAAGCTTCCTAGAAGCAGGTGGACATGTAGAAAGTTTTAATGTCTACTTTTTTGGTTCCTGAACTTTGCATAGAATTTCTAAACGATAAAGTGCTGAATATTGGTGAAGATCACAAAGGTGGCAGCAAAATCCTGTGATTTAGACTGAAGATTCACCTGAAAACAGAGGGTTAAGCTTCAAATCCATTCTTCCATATATCAAAGGATGTCTGTAAAACAGTCAGTGGATAAGCTCATAAAATTGTTTTATCTTTCTCAGACACTTCACAGCTTGGTATTTAAGAAAATCCTCTAGTATACAGCTTTTAGTCTCCTGGAGCATCTTAATAAATTGAATCATGTTTTCTTAAATTGCATATGCTCTAAACATTAGAGTCTTCATTAAATCTGTCATCTTATCTATCATATGTCACATTTCTTTGAACAATACTTTTTGGCCAATTCAGGCTAAGACCACAAATACTTGCAAAATGATCAACAACTTTTTTTTTTTTTAATAGTACACATCATATATATTTTTGCACAAATAATTAATAAGGGACAGTTGGAACCCAAAGAAATCTATCAACTCCTAACCAAAGCTGTAGGTTTCAGCAATAGAGTGTATTCATATTAGGATACTATGAAGTCTCTTCCAATCAATCTCTTCATGAACAAAAATACTTTTTTGGTAATAATTACCTTCTCTTT
The DNA here is from genome assembly GCF_028018845.1 of Melospiza georgiana. Lineage (NCBI taxonomy): Eukaryota > Metazoa > Chordata > Aves > Passeriformes > Passerellidae > Melospiza > Melospiza georgiana. The sequence continues at coordinate 38,554,017 of NC_080431.1, forward strand.
GGGGCAGAAAATTAAATATTATTACATTTATTTTAAAAAAAGTGAATTTAGTTACAACTATTTTAATAAAAATAGCTTCTTAGAGGAGCATTTTTTTAAAAATTAACTAGCTTATTTTGAAATCAACTGTACACTAAAATAGTCAATACATATAATTTCAGGTGAAATTAATTTTTAAGTTTGATAGCATAGATGAAAATACTTATGATTCAGTTTTTAAATTATTATTTATGTCCTGAATGTTTTTCAGTCAGTCTGAGACAAAGTCCCCAAACTGTCAAAGAACTTTAAATTTCAAGAGAATGTTAAGGTTAATTCCATGCCTACAAGCATTTTCCCACATGTTAAAAATTACTTACCATTTAGTAAAACCTGGATTCCCTTTCAATATCTAAATTCTTGAAAGATAAAGGATGGAGCTGAGTTGCTTAAATTCAGTGTTGCTTTCCTTGACACTTCAGGACATATCTTGTAGCTCCCAGCTCTTGCTCCAGAAATGTATCAATTTCTCTTAGGTTTTCTCATCTGGGTATGTCAGGCAGACCTATGTGGGTGTCTGGGGAGTACAGTTCCCTGTGGAAAAGGAATATGTTCTCTAGTTCCTACAAAACCAGGAAATGTTACTAAGGTTGCATCCAATGTGATGGTTATTTTATCTAACAGAACTGTATAGGCAGCCAGTAGTGAGTTTTCCCAAGGTGAAAATCATGCTTGGAAACCTTGCCACCCCTTTAATTCAAAGCAAATATGATTTAATTGGGCTTCACTGGAAACTCGTTGACACAATCTCCACCAATACCCTTTTTCTGTGAGTACCAAAGGGGGCTCCAGTATTGCAGGGCACATAGCCATAAATATTTCTTTGGCCTCATTCTGATCAAAAAAAGTTCCAGCTCCTGCTTGGTAATGCCTTGCCACTGATCTTTTTGCCATGCTTTATTTCTCCACTAGTTGTTGTGCAATGTAGATTGTAGTGGTCATTGTGACCTGGGAAGGGCCTTTGCTTCTGGCAGGAGCCATGAACTGTGTTTTAGAAGTTTGAAAAACAGAAGGAAGTAGAATAACAGAAAGTGTTATATTACATTCATGTAATAAAGTAGGGGTAGGAAAGCTGTTGCCAGAACCAGATTCATGAGGCCTGGAATCATCTTACTTTATTATGTGTATCTTCTCAATGGTCTCACTCTCTGAGACTGACCCTGTATGTTCTTGCTGTGGTTGTGTTAAAGCCAGAGGTCTCAGACTAGTTTCTAAACCCCGAAACAACTGACTTTTATCAGAACTATGAGTTTCAAGGGACAGTTGCTCTAACTGCTCTAAGGCACTCTAAAATATCTTCAGCTTCTTGCTTAACAGCTCTCAGCAAAGTGTTTGCAGTTGCATATGTCTCTGTGAGAAGCCCATTACTTTCCTGCCACTCTTGAAATTCTGCTTTCAGGGATTCTTGCACTTTTTCATGTTCTTCTACCTTTCTATTTTTTTTCTCCTACATTATCCCAAGCTAATGCAGCCTTGCATGACTTACTTTACAGAATCTCACCAATTTTATTTTACCACACTGTCCCAGCTTTCTCAGATCATAAATTGACATTGCAGTTTCCTCATTTTTGTATTTGACTAGGGTACTGCAAGATTTCTAGGTACCCAGCAGTACTTCAAAGCTGCCAGCTAAGATTTTCAAAGATGTTTCTGGTTCCCAACCCCAGTTCTCAGGCCTAAAACTCCCAGGTTGGCAGACAATTCCCATCAGTACTGTTCAGCAGACATTTTATTCTGTTCAGTAAATTTACTCTTCTAACCAGGCCATCTTCATGGCTGTTCACATCAACAGTGAGGTCCACCAACTCCACTGAAAATAACTGGAACTTGCCGCTACCCCAAGAGCATTGAATGCAGCTGTCGGTGAACCTAGATAAGGACCTACTTGAAAGTAAAACAACTATTCCTATGCAGGAAAGTATTTGAAATCACTGTCATTCAAACATGAAAATAAAACCCCAAACATCAAAAATCCCAAAGGTATATACCAGTAAAGTAAAACTTTTTTCCTCTAGTTTGTGGGATGTGATACCTTTCTCGCTATGCTCTATTATGGTTCAAGTGTTTGTTCTGTCAGGGAGCATTATTCTATCACTTCAGACCAGTACATTTAAGAAACACTAAAATCAATCTCCTAATAAAATTCATTTTCAAAATAAAGTGTACATAAACAAATGGTTAAATTCTTAGATGTTACAGTATAGTAATGTATATGCAAATAGTAGATCAAATCTTGAACAGTCAATATATTTTGTTGTTATTTTACAAAGAGGTTTTTGGACAATAGGAGGAATATTTAGCTGTATGTGAGATAGATCCACAGTCTTCATTACCATATTTTTGAAAGTAATTTGTCTTGTTTGTTCTTTCATGTAAAGTTATCCAGGTTTGTTTTAAAGGTGTAGTCTTTATTTTATTTAAACATACAATCACATCTTTTATGATTGATGCAATTAATTATAGTTATTGATGTTATGGTTGTTTACAAGTGTAATTTATATGCAAATTTAATACTGAATTATTCATCTTACTAAATCTGATATTCCTGATAAGCCATGGGACACTGTTTATATAAAAGCATTGTTTTCTTTTTACATCCAGATGTGCCATTATTTTAATAATTTTTCTTAATTATATGAATAAATACCACTAATGAAAATAGCAATAATGAGCAAAAAAGGACTAAAATGCCTTTAGGAATAAATACCAATTCTATTATAAAATATGCATATATACACACATATATTTTGGATCCCAGATCTGAAGGAATATAATCTAATGGAAACCTGAATTCTCTTATCTTTGCTTTACATTACAGATACTGAAGATAAACAAAGAATACCAAAGCAAAGAAAGACATCCCTTCACCTCCAAATATATCTAGAATTGGAAGAAAGGAGTTTGTTCACATTACAGGTAGCCATGTTTGCTGTCAGGCCACAAAAATAGATTTTCTCTCATCTGACATTTGTGAGAAGACACCAGAAGCTGTTCTCATGTAGGACAGAGCCAGCTTCAATCATCTCCATGCTGAACTTGGGCTGACCAAAGTCCACCATTGATGCTGGTGGCACCTCTTAAATAATATATTTAAGAAAAAGCAGAAAAGGCTGCGCAGTACCTGGGAAAGACAGTAGAAAGAAAATGTGAGAAACAATCCTGAAGATACCAGAATCAGTGAAGAAGAAGGGAGAGAACATGTTCAGATGCTGGAGCAGATTCCTTTCCAGCCCATGGAGAAGACCATGGTGGTGTGGTTTGTCTCTCTATGGTACATGGAGGATCACAGCAGAGCAAATATCTGCCTGCAGCAGACATGGCTTTCTGGCAGGACCTGTGACCCCATGGGGGATCCAAGCTGGAACAGTCTATTAAAAATTATTTTTAATATCTACTAGACTGGGATTGGCATTGTGTTTGGGATTTGTTTAGTACAGAAAATACATGATTTGCACAGACCACTAAGTGCAACCACAAGTGAGGCACCCAAACCAAAGAGTGATACACTTTCAGACATATTTCCATCCAATGTTTCCCATTGACTCACAAAGCTTATTTTTTTTTCTGTGCTATTTAATTCTCACATGCAATCTATGCAAAAATTTTAAAAGCTTAATTCAGCACTGTGAACTCAATCCTTGTAATTAATTTTCTTAGTTCTATTCAATGAATACATTACCAAGCATCACAATTCCTTGATTAATTTTAGCTTTAGCTTTAAATATTATTTGTGGCTCCATCTCTGTGTTCAAAATTCTAACTGAGTAAGTTCGACAAAAAAATTTCTGTAAACCATGAGTCTTCATTCTATATTAATAGCAGATCACCAGAGAAATTTAGCAGCTGATAAATTATTGAGGGACTTAGGTGGCTTAATTGCCATATATACCTCTGTAAATATATCTGTTTTAAGCACTGAGTCACTGGAAATCAATCAGGAAAAAACCCTGGAATTTAGTGGTTAGAAATGACCTTTCTTAATGCCAATGTCAAAATCTGGTGGATCTTGACTATACTAAGTAGTTTCACAAAACTATTATAGCCACATACGTAGAATATGTAGAATAGTTTTCTTGACTACCTTTGGAAATTCTATCACTAGTATTAAGTGATCAAATGACTTTTTAAATTGATAAAGTGTACATTTACAGTGTTTTACAAGAGCAACAGCAAGTTATCTTCCTAAAGCATAGATAAACCTTAAATAAATCCATTCATTCCAATGTTGCCTATTTTTAGAACATATTGTCATACTCATTGTTTACAATAAAGTGCACTTCTCTGGAAGATTGGAAGTGGATTATGCTCACTTTAAACCACTGGAAGCTATGAAACTTTCAAATGTTTAGGTGAGAACAGTCATTCTCCGCCACTACATTGTTTCCATCTATAGATATTAGGATAAATTAACTTGTGAAAACTGTGACTACAATGGAATTCTGCTTGGAATAACAAAAGACATTTCATTTTTCAGAAGTTCGTTTTTACCCCGGGAGTGCCTTATGAAGTAAACTCCTAATTAAAACCATCAGAAGTACATTACTGCACTCTTCATCCTTTATCTTAAGCACTGAGAAACCCCAATTTTATTTTTTTTAATGAATATAAAGATCAATGTAAGAAAATTAGGACTGATTCAGTTCTCAACACAGAGACATCCCCTGCATTATGTATTTCTTGGTTCAGAAGAGCATAAGTTGCCTGCTGATCTTCTGTAATATAGATGAGTATTTTATGGATGCCTTAGATATCCTAGGAACTCTCACAGGTATTAGGTAACTGAACTAAGCCCCCTCGTAGCTGTGATGGCTTCCATTGAAAAAAAAGGCCAAAACTGAAGATGAAATATTTTCTCTTGTAACAGAAGGGAAAAATGAAAGTGAAAATGAAAGTGTCATAAGTGACAGATTATATGTATGTTGCATCTACATATTTTAATGAATCTGTACATAATACATAGCCACTGTTCTCCATATACTTTACATTTGCTTTGAATCACTCTCTATGGGTAGCCTATGTGCTACGGTTGCCTCCTGAGGACAGAGGAAAAAACTGAGCTTCCTTAAACATGGATTTGCAGGGTCATCAAAAACACACAAGGGTATTTCACTTGGTTTCCACATGCGATTCCAGACAGGTCTGGGACAATTTAGAACTATTTTATAATGAGCCAGTCCCATGCTGGATACCACAGAACATTTCAAATGGCAGCAGAAAACACTGTCTGCAGACCATCTGAACAGTTTCTCCAGTAAGGAAGATCATCTGTGGTTCCAAATACTTATTTGGAATCTTGCCTAGGAGAGGTTAACAGCTTACTGAACATGAGATATTTTTAATTAAATAACAAGCACAAAGTGAACCAACATTTTTATTGATTTTTTTTTTTTTTCATTCAGAAAATGTGGACTGAAACAGTTTTTCCCCACAGAGGTGTCTAATGCCATTTTTAACTTTTTTGCACCGATAGTTGGTGCTCTGGTTATGTGTCACAGATCTTTTGAGAGCCTTACCAGAGAGCACACAGTATAAGACACTGATCTGTGAGACTATGACTTCATGTTGTCTGCTTTTTTTGCTTTTGTATCAAGGCTGATTGTTATGAAATCTATTTTCACACAGAATTATGAATTGTGTTAAAATGCTGATGGGTTTCAGAGATAAGTGTGTGCATGCATCTGTAAACACAGGCATCTGCACTAACAGTTATAAAAGATCAAAACTCTCTAAACCCTAAATTTTTAATGAGCCTGCAAGTGAAATCTGTTCCACAGAATTACAATTACTCAACAGAACAAACAAGAAGTTTCTATATCAAAACTTCTAATCACAACACATGAAACAAAGAAGGTTAATGACCTCAAACAGTAGGTTTGAATGACAAAAGAATATAACAACTGTCTAAAATGAACCTAAATCCTTATCTGAAGGACAATGAAGGAAATAAAGTACAAGCAATGCTACAAACCACCTTTCTAAATTTCACTTTCTAAAGTAAAAAAACACAAAATAATCACCTCTGGGTTTTATTTTAGAGAATAAATTGAAAAGGAAAAAAATACCAAACCAACCAGGGATTCCTGAAAAAAGACATGGCTATAAAAAAATGTTTCATCAGGAAGTCTTCACATGAGAATACATGGAGTTATAGCTGATATTCTCATAGTAGTCAATATGAATAGAGAGATTATAGATTTCATTGTGTAAAAGAAGCAGAGACAGAAATCTGTGAAAATTTTAGACTGATCATATGATAAAAAGATTAAAAAAATATTTAAAAATCAATGTACATGCAGAGCAGTACATAGGAGACAATTAACCACACACATATCTGATATATCCTAGGGACATAAACAGGATATACAGACTTATGTTTACAAAATCCCAGAGTGATAAAGTGTTTGAGGTTGGAAGTGATAATCTAGTCCAATTTCCCTGCTTAAGCAGGACCATATAGAGCTATACCAGGTAAATTTTGAATATACCCTAAGATAGAGACTGCAAAGTCTTTCTACGAAATCTGTTCCAGTGTTTGACCACCCTCACAGAGAGAGAGAGAGAAAAAAAAAGTGTTTTCTTGTATGTGCAGCTAACAACAGGCTCAGTGGAAAATGCTGGGAGTGCACTAGTTTTTGTGTGTTCTTTGAGGAATGAGAAATTCACTAACTGTGGCTTTGACAGAGAAAAGAGTAACTGCATAATATTTGTTTATTGTGGTGCTTCCAACATTAGAGGGTTTATGAATCATGAAAAGAGAACATGAGGAAAGAAAACTACAGACTAAAAATGTCTCTATTTCATGTACTAGATATTTGGGGGCTAAAATTAGCCCACATTTTATTCTACATAGGCAGTAAAAACTATAGAAAGTTTGATTGGATGAGAACAGTCCCAGTTTTTTACAGATATATATCAGTATGAAAAGAGCTTGCTAGTTACTATGCCCAATACTACAAAGGTACAATATTAAATATTTACATATCCTCCCCCCTGCCCCCCAGGTTTCCTTACTGTAAATCAGGGGATGTTTGTTTTCTTGCCTGTGCAGTCTCAAGAACCTGTGCTTCATATAACTGTATATACAACCTCTTGAAGAAGGACATTCAGAGTGGAGGAGTTTTGTTTTCCTAAGCCACTATTAATATGTAAAGGAGCCAGCTATCCAGAGGAGGGCTGAACATCTGCCTGACTACTGGCAGTGGTAAATGAATTCCTTGTTTTCTTTTGCTTGCTTGCATGGTTTTTTTTTTGCTTATCTATTGAACTGTCTTTGTCTCAATTCATGATTTTTTTTCACTTTTACCCTTCATATTTCCCCCCCCCCATCCCACTGGGAAGGACTGAGCAAGTGGTAGGGCAAGGGTTTTTTGCCAGATGGAGTTACAGCATGGCATGGTGTCATTTGGCTTCAACGTCAGGGAGGAGCGTACGTGCCTCACATTACAGACTGTGCTACAATTAAAAACCCTGGTGGTACCCATTAAATGTCTTTTTTAGTTGAGCTTTCTGCAGACACAGTTTTCTTCTTTTTTAAAGTATTCTTACTGAAAAGGTTTCCTGTTGAAATCTGTCATCTACTAAAAGTGAAAAATTCCAATGTAATGCCCATATAACAAGAAAAATATGCACTATGGAACATAATTTGCTTTAAATGTACACCAAGAATAGGAGATTTCAAATGAAATCATCTTAATATTTTACTAAAATTGGCAATTTTCCAAATGTCATTTATTTCTTTCCACATTGTGCTCAGATTGCAAGAAACCTGTGTGATCTTTTGAGGCTAGCAGGAGCATTACAGGCTCTATTTATTTATAATACTCACCACTGTTTGTCCCATGTTGCTAAAAGGATAGGGAAAATAAAGGAAAATTGATTTTAGCCGAAGTAGACAGAGAAAATAGATGAAATTTTTGCAGAATATTAAATAACCATCAACTATATTTGTGGCAAGCCATAGAGAGTTGTTTTTTTTTTTTTCTAAAATACATAAATCTGAAAGTTAGAAAGATACACAAATGTTCTGTTACAACAATTACCCTGCTGTATTCAGCACTGGTGCAGCCCCACAATTTAAGAAGGATATTAAGGTCCTTGAATGAATCTAGAGGAGGGCAACAAAGCTGGTGAAAGAGCTAAAAGTAATGTTCCATGAGGAGCAGCTGGGAACTCTGGTTTTGTTTAGTTTGGAGAAAAGAAAGTTGAAGGATATCATGGCTCTCTGCAGCTTCCAGAGGAGGGGAGGAAGAGAGACACGTGCTGATCTCTTCCCCCTGGTATCTGGTGAAAAGACACTTGGGAATGGGTCACAGATGCACCAAGAAATATTCAGTGTTGATTGAACAAGCTTTGTAGAGAGGTGGTTGATGTCCAAAGCTTGTCAGTGTTTAAGACAATGCCTTTAGCAACATGTTTTAACCTTTCTTCAGCCCTGATGTGGTCAGAAAATTGTCCTACTTTAGGTCCCATCCAACTGAAATTCTATTCATTTCGTTTCTATTCTATTCTATTCTATTTTAAATATCAGTGTTCTTAAATATCTAAAGGGAAGGCCATAACATTCATTAACAATATAAAAAAGTATTTTTTTATAACAGGGGTATTTAAAGAAGATATCCCTTCTCAAGGTCATCATACTCATGCCAGCTCACTTCCATGGAGAAGAAAAGTCACATTCTACAAAGGGGTTTTTCAAAGCAGCATTTAAAGAAATGCAGAGTGAAGGTGTTTGTCATTATTCATCCACCATGCACTGACAACACTGTGTCCTTTTAGAATTTTGCAAAACCGTAATTAATATACAGAAGTATAATAAAATTTCAGCTAAGAGTACTCAGAAGTCACTGCACAAGATCTTGAAAATATTAACTCCCCTATTTACATGCTACATTGAAAATAACAGTTAAGAAGTGCTGTGCCACATTTTTCAGAAATAGAAAAATCATTTAGATGTTGCTATTTAATAACATCTTTGTACTTCTTTAGACAAATTAAAGGAAAAGCTGCATTTTTCTGGTTTTTACATGATAAGTGAATTATCTGATGTAACAACTTGGTTTGATTGGCCTAGAGCTATTTAGAATTTATAACATCATCTGCATTTTTCTACTTTGTTCATGAAGTCCAACAGAAAAAATAAAAGGCAGTTTTCATTTTTATTTTGCTTTTTGAACAAAGTTAAAAACCAAAACTGTTTGACATAAGCTTTTGCATTTCTACCAAGCTGAGAAAACTACAGAGAATTTTACCTTTCAGAGTATATTTCTAAAAATTTACATAATCTCAGTTCTGAACTAAAAAAAAGAGAGATTTAAATAAGATGTTTGGAAGAATTTCCTTATTCAGAGAATAGTGAAAGCACTGGAACAGGTTTCCCAGAGAGGTTGTGGATGCCCCCTCTCTGGAAGTATTCAAGGCTAGGGACTCCGGGCAACCTGATCCAGGCGGGGGCGTCCCTGCTTATGGAAGTGGGATTGGAACTAGAAGATTTTTAAGCTGGCTTCCACCCCAAGTCATTCTATGATTGCATGAAGTGCTGACTCATTCGTATTTACTCTGATGCAATATTTCTTAGCCGAGTTAGTGACGTAAAATCACATCTCCAAGCACTGCATACCACTATGCATCTATTTTGGTTCCAAGAATATTCTTATTGAATAAAATAATGCAGTTTTGAAAGACATGCTAAGTGGAATCCCACTGAGATCAACCCATGCCAGCTGTGTTGTAATAACCACCCGTGTGACAGTGTACTTGGAACAGAAATTGAGTTTACCCAGCTTGCAGAATATGCAAAACTAAGTTGATTAGTGTTAAAATAATCTTTAAAAAATACACTAAGACAAAATCAGCAAAACAACTTTCTGTCACAATAATTGCAGTGTTTTACTTAGCAGGAAGCTCACAGAGGCAAAATATTGAATAGCTGAAGCCTTAGCTTCAGTCCCACTTTTAAAACTTTGTTTATTGCCAGAGTGAGTATTTTTTTCAACTCTGGGGAAAAAATACAGAAAATACCACTAGAACAAACATTTGCATAATGCTGAGACTGTCATTTAAAGCTTTATCTTTTAACTTTATTCAATTGCCTATCAGTTACCTCAAGCTGAAAGAGGTTTAAAATTCTAACCTGGACAAGTCCATACAGGGAAAAAGCTTGACAGGTGAGCTCCAAGAGCATTGGCCATGCTGTTTCTTGCTATGATAGGTTCTTTTGTGATTTTTTTGTTCTTTTTAGTGTCCACCGACTGTTGCTTTTCACAGGACTAAGAAGGAAATCGGTATGGTGTCTAGAATGCAGAAAAATTTATTTTGTGATACATAACACATTTGCATGTAATACATATGGTTATTAAAAAAAAGCCAGGCAAAAGGGATTTTTTTTGTCATGTACACAGCTTGAGATTGCAGTAGACCCTCTGTCTTTACATCCTAAGCAGATCCCATCTGTAAAACTGAATAGATTCTGAATTTGGAATTTGTTTTATTTCACTGGAATGTGGTTACTAGTTAAAAAAAAAAGAAGAAAATTAAAAAAAAGAGGAAAAAATACAATCTTGCTGATTTTCTTTGCTGAAAAAGGAGTTATACAGCTTCCCCCTCCTAAGTAGACTTTATAATGGGTAACAGCCACTATATGAATTCCTACTGGCAACAAAAAGACCAGTATTTTTCTGTGAGTATTAAAAAAGCTAAAAAAAAAATCAAACAAAATCTGCTATGGAATTTCTTTCAAAATCTAAACTGATACTTTTGAAAGTGTCAGGTTTTTTATTATTTATGATTAAAATACTGTTACAAAATAATAGCTGTAATAGAAGGATTAGAAAATATAACAAATATCAGCATTTTTTGCTTCTGAATACTTTAGAGTAAACAGAATACAATCATATTTGCATTATAAAGTGTAAGAATTCTTAAAGTATATATATTAAAAAAGCTACATTGATATATATATATATACATGTGTAATATTGTTTCAGTTTTACAAGAGATAATAATAATGGGAATTCCTGATCACACTGGGGGAAGTATAGCTCAATAAATACTTTACAAAAAACCTCACTAGAAATACATTATTAACATGACTGTCAATACTTCTTATTTCTTTTAGCATAAGAACTTTAAAAAAACAGAACACTAAAAAGCTGAGGATAATTAAAAAAAGTTTTCATTAATAAAGTTCAACAACAGTAATGTCTCAGAACTCTTGCTTCCTGGAGTGAGAGCCATATGTATTAGATAAGTGGGTCCTAACTACTCTAAATGAGTCTCAGCTGCGAAGTCCTTAGTTGGGCAGCAGCTGGGGCTCGTAAAGAATAGCTAGGACCCACTTATCCATGCACATAGGACTCTCACTACATTTCCCCCTTTTTCTATTACATGCAGATGTATTCAAATACAATACAGATATTCACTAGGACTCCTACGATAGACTCTCACTACAGCTTCCTTAGTAAGAAAAAAATGTATATAATTTATCGTGATTTCATTTTGTTATCTCAAAACTGATCACAGATATCGACCAGCATATTTTTGAAGGAAAAGCAACCATGAAGTCCAGGGTCTCCTTTCAACAGCACAAGTTCCTCCGGGTTGCACATACTTCCTAAACTTGGTAGAAAAGAAGACAGATTTACTGGGAAAATGAAGAGTGTACATTTTGAATTACTGAGTTAGGATTTAATTCACCTTCTCTCATTCTATGCACAGAGGATTCATCACCTGTGAAATATTTTTCCTTTTACCCTACTGTCTCCATGTCACTGTACCACACACTTTATTTAAGAATGAATTAATTTGGTATTCACAGCCTGCTACATCCCTGAAACAACTTTCTTTTCTGTATCAGAGGATGTTTGGTGTCTCTCCTTGTGGCCTCAGAATTTAAGGTCACTTTGCTGAGCCCCAACCTGCAGCAGTAGCTTAAACAGCCTGTTACAGATGAAAGGTGCTTTGGGAAGATGTCATCTCTGATGCTGGACCTTTGCAGCAAAAGCTAGATGGCAAGAAAGTAATTGCATATCATCTCTTTCAGGTTAAATTCAAAGGAGCTTATATCATCACCGTCATAGCCACCTCCATAGAGGTGCTGAAGAACTTACATCAGTCATAGCCCTCAGTGTTCATTAACTACCACTTTTCAAATTCACAAGCATCAAAGTCTCATTGCTCAATCTTCAAACATATCAAAAATTAGCAAAAATTGGCTTGATATTTAGTATACAAGCTTGGGGAACATTAAATATGGATTCATTAAATTTGGGCTCTTATATAAAAACATTTTGGCTGAAATTAATTTATCTTTATGAATGGATACTGGTTGCCAAAAAACAGCCAAGTTGTGCAATTTGAGCATAATCTCCCTTGTTCTGCATGGTCTCTAACCACTGCTCAAGAAACATGTGAGTGTCCCCTTGGTCCAGTATTGGAGCTATAAAGTGCCTTAGAGCACATGAAGTCAGAATAGATGCCCGTATTTAAGCAACTGTAGCCTGTCCTAAATGCTTGTAACAATAATTTCTGGAGTAAAAGTCACTTGACTCAATTAAGACATGTGCCTTCAGATTCAATTAAATTGCTTTAAAATGCCAATATCGCATCACAAAGGAAATTCAGATGGTTGTTGCAAATATATCTACAGGACAATTAATGGGGCCTGGAGATCTTTTCAGCTGATCAGATGCAGTGTCTGCTTTAGGATGTGACAATTAAAGACTCAGTTCAATAGCCTTTATGTATACTTCTAGTGCACTCTAATATGCCATAGAATATGTGAAGTAGCCCCACATTTCTAGAGTGCCAGATTGACAGGTTAGATGGACAACTCCAGAGCAAACTGATAGAATAAGCCAGTTTCTGTCAATTATGAAGAAGTCATGAGTAAGATTCTTATCTTGTAATTTCTCATCTATCTGATTTCCTATTTATTCCTTATCTAGAAATATAAAGAATGCCAAAAAGAATGATGAGCTGCAATACTAATCGATGTAATCCAAATGGCAGGATAAAAAATATACTGTGTAAACTCCTTCTAGGTTTAATTATTTTTAACATCCCAAGGTAGTAGTAGGGGACACAAAATAGACAAGTTTGCAAACAACTTTGCATTGCAAAAGTACTAGGGGCTTCTTGAAGAGGTGATAAATATGTGACTTGAGTGACTGCATGTTTGGTAGCAACTGGGGACTTTGGTGAGTATTCTTGAAGATCACAGAGTTATTTGTAGAATTGTTACCTGTCAAGCATTTCTGAAGAGAAACACTTGGTAAGGCTCTCTTCATCCAGTGATTGTCACACAAGTTGTCCTTCTTTAAAGCTTGGATACCCCTGACTAATTTTCTTTTTTTGTTCCTAACAATTTTCAACAAATCAAACAGACTTTCAAACTACATAGCTTTGGCTAGTTATACTTAACATACATCATGCTCTTTTGTTTTCATATGGTATTACTAGTTCTTAGGAGGGGGCTTCTTTGTTTTTTGTGGTTTTTTCCTTTTATTTGCTGTGTGTTTTTTTGTTTGGTTGATTTTTGTTTGTTTGTCTGTTTGTTTGGTTTTTCTTAGGGGGAAGAAGTCTTTAACCTCTTAATTATGTAATTAACACCTCTCTCACATTCAAAACCAAAAAATTAGTCTAGTTCAGTCTTTTAAACATGTAAAGTGGATGCCATGTTTCATTTAATGGGAGATTTTTTGACTGATGATTTTGCTTTCAACAAACTAGAATTGTGCAAGACCAAAAGACTGATGCTGTGAACTAATTTTACTAAACTCACAGTAAAGGAAGAATATGTCAAGATGGCCTAGGAATGATAGCTTAACTATAGCTCTCTATATACTAACTGAATAGGTGTTATTCATTTAATGAAAAAGTAGCAGTCCAAATATGATACAGAAATCATCATGCCAACAAGAAGCCTCCAAGTATGTACTTTGCAATTTTCTCTTTATCTAGTAGGTATCCTATCACAGAAATAAATGACATTTACTTAACAGATATTTACTTACTTTTTTTGGACTGTATTATATTGGTAATTTTTAATTCCTAATGTTTCTCAAAAAGACTCAAACCCTGTTGTTTTTCACTCTTTTGTTTTTCCTTTGTCCTTGATGAGCACTAAAGATACAGGGACTGTTTCTGTTAATTCCTAAATACTCTAGAACAAACAGAACCAGGCTCCCTCAACTTTTGCAGTGTTCTTCCATCCAATTCCAGTAACTAGTCTGCAATCCTAATTCATTTGCTCTAATAAATATTAAAATTAACAGTGTTCAAATATGGGCTTTATATTGTGTCTATGTAAATGTCCATTATCTAGTATGCTGGAGAGCTGGATATAGAGGGAGGAAAGCAGTAACTGTCTCTTCAATCTGAAGAACATCTCATGGTCCAGTTACTGGGTGTATGCTCTTCTTTTTTTATATATGGAGAATGTTGAAAGCTTGGTTGAGCTGTCACACAGAAGCTACTGCTGTCTTTTGCATCACTCTTGGGTATGACAAGAGCTGGCTCTTAGAATAGTATTATGCTGTATTTTGGCTGGGATAAGTGAATTTTCTTTATAGTAGCTGGTATGGGGTTATATTTTGGATTTGTGCTGGGAAGAGTGTTCATGGTACAGGTATGGTTTGGTTATTGCTGAGCAGTGCTTACACAGAGTCAAGGCCTTTTCTGCTTCTCACACTGCTCCACCAGAGAGCAGGATGATGGTACATAGGAGGTGGGAGGGAGGGGACACAACCAGGACAGCTAGCCCAGCTGACCCAAGGGACATTTCACACTATATGACATCATACTTAGCATATAAATCTGGGAGAAAAAAAGGAAGAAGGGGGACCTTTGAAGTTAAGGCATTTTGTCTTCCCCAGTCATCATTACCCATGATGAAGCCCTGCTTTCCTGGATATTGCTGAACACCTGCCTGCCCGTGAGCAGGGGTAAATGCATTCCTTGTTTTGCTTTGCTTGCATGCACAGCTTTTGCTTTACCTGTTAAACTAACTGTCTTTATCTCAACCCATGAATTTTCTCACTTTTACCCTTTCAACTCTCTCCCCAGTTCCAATGGAGGGAGAAATGAGTGAGTGGCTGTGTTGTGCTTAATTTCTGCCCAGTGTGAAACCTTAATACAGCATAGCAATGTGTTCAACAGAATGGAATAATCACATCCCTTGTTCTGTTGACCATATGGTTGCTCATGCATTCCAGGATATGGTTTGCTTTCTTTGCTGGAAGAGGTCGTGCTAAGATCAATTGCACTCCTAGCTAATCACACCCCAGTCTGTACTGCTGGCTGGGATTAGTCCAACTCAGAATTTCCCATTTGTCTTTCTGAAGTTTAATCCAAGTCTTCTTGGTAAATCTTGCAGCTTGTTGAACTATGTCTATGTTCCGACTTTTCAGTGTATCTACCATTCTTTAAAGGTTGAAATCATCTGTGATGAGGTGCATTTGATTCCACCATTCAGATAGTTTTAAAAGAGAGTGAATTTCACAGAATCACAGAATCACAGAAATTCAAGGCTGGAAGAGACCTGTAAGATCATCAAGTCCAACCCATGTTCTAACAATTCAACTAGATCGTGGCACCAAGTGCCACATCCAGTCTTTTTTTAAACTCTTCGAGGGATGATGACTCCACCACCTCACTGGGTAGATGATTCCAGTATCTGACCATTCTTTCTGTAAAATACTTCCTCCTTAATTCTAACTTGCATCTCCCTTGAAGCAGCTTGAGATTGTGTCCTCTTGTTCTGTCTGTTGTCGCCCGGAGAAAGAGACCGACCCCCAGCTCACCACAGCCACCCTTCAGGAAGTTGTAGAGAGTGATAAGGTCACCCCTGAGTCTCCTTTTCTCCAGGCTAAACAACCCCAGCTCCCTCAGTCATTCAATTTCTTTGAACAAAATATACACCTTGAGGTACCTCTATCCAAATTATCTGACAGTAGGAATCTAAGTTATTTATGACTGCCAGGACAGTTTACTCAGTTTTCATTCATCATGTAGTCCATTTTTCCAGTTCATATTTTACCAGCTTCAGCCAGAATATTAGGAGAGATCATGTCAATCACCCTATAAAATTTGAGGTAGATTGTAGATGGTCCACTGCTCTCCTCCCTTCACTGAGAAAACTATTATATGAGAAAAAGCCACAGGCTGGATAAGTACAACTTAACTTGGTAACTAGCCCTTTCATGATCTCCTTCTTGTCTTTCACATCTGTGGAAATATCTTCCGTGTGGACTAGCTCCACAATTATTCCTGACATGGTACTGATATGAGGCTCTCTGGTCTCTAGTTTTCTGAGCTTTTCTTTTTCCTGTAGATGAATGCATTATTTTTGTAGATGGATGCAAATATTTTTGTAGATAGATGAAAATACTTTTGCCACTTCAATCACTTGGGGCCTTCCCTTAATATCTTTAAAAAATAAAAGAGAACATCTTCATAATGATTAATTCCAGAGGTCCTCAGATGCATCCCATCTGTTGATGTGTACATATCCAATGTGTACAGGTGTTCCTGAGCTTGACTCTCCTCTGCTGTTGGTGCTTCTCTCTTTGGATCTGTCCTTTTTCTTGACATAAAAACTCAGGAGCTTACCTTTGAAGACCTAAAGACAGAACCGAATATCCCAGACTTCTCAGTGTTGTTTGTAACTAATTTACCAGCCCCATTCAGCATCAATCTTCTGCTTCCTTTGTGCCCCTACCTGCTACTAACATAAGGACAGAAGTATCTCTTGCTTGAATTTGAACTCCATCTGAGCTTTTGGTTTCCTAACTGCATCTATGCATGCTAAGGAAATATTTTTGTATCCCTCTTTGGATAACTTTCTATCTTTCCTTGTCTCACATATTTATTCTTTCCAGATATAATCTGCAAATAATTTGATGCTTAAAAAGGCCGCATGGAAATTTGAGCTGGGCTGGATGCCAGGCGCCCACCAAGCTGCTCCATCATTCCATCTCCTCAGCTGGACATGTGAGGTAAAGTATAATGAAGGCCTGTGGATTAAAAGAAGGGCAGGGAGAGATCACACACAAATTATTCAAACCAGACCGCCTTAGGGAAATTAATTTGGTTTATTACCAATCAAATCAGAGTAGGGTAATAAGAAAGATTAAAAAAAAATCTTAAAATACTTTCACCTAGCTCAACCCTCCTTCCCAGGCTCAATTTCATTCCTGATTTCTATACCTAGATCTGTCCCCAAGCAGCATGGTGGGAAGATGAATTTTATAATTTCATCACATTTCTGCAATTCCTTCCTCCTCACATTCTGTCCCCTGTTTTGGTGTGGGATCCCTCCCACTGAGATTGTCCTCCATGACTTCCTTCACGGTGATTACTTCCCACAGGTTGAAATTCTTCACATACTTCTTCAGCACGGGAACTTTCCATGGGATGCAGTCCTTCAGAAGCAGACTCCTCTGGCATGTGTCCCCTCCACAGTGCCACAGGTCCTGTCAGCAGGCAGCTCTAGAGAGGGCTGCCCACAGGGTCAGAGCCTACCTCAGCAGTGCAGCATCCACACTGGACAAGGGGGGAAGCTTCTCTCAGTTTCTCACAGAAGGCACACCTGTAGTCCCCCCACTACCAAACCCTTGCCACACAAACCCAATGCATCTGGTTTCTCGGCATGCCATGGGAAGAGATCACACCTATGCTTTCAGAATGATGCCCTGAAAATCTCAAACTTTTGAGGTCCTTTTTGTGCCTGAAGACAAGCTCTGTTTAGACTATTCCTAATGCTTCCCTGAAGAACCTGAAGCTGAAGTCTACTCTTCTGAAGTCAGTGATCTTTATTACTTTACTTGTCTTTCTCATGTCCCTCAAGCTCTTACCTCTTAAACTGTGGGGTTACTGCAGACAAAGTTTCTGCTTTATAGACCCATCTCCAGAGAGTTCTCGGCTAGTTGCAAGCTGTGACTCCAAAAAGGCACCAATCCTTATTGCCACTGTTGATATCTGTCAAAGATATCTCTTTGACACAGTCCAGAAATCACCCAGATAACCCTCATTTGCTCAAAGTGCTCTCTTGCACAGTACACAATCTGTCCTTCTCTTTCACACCTTATTTCTATATACTGAAATCTTCTTTTCACTGTCTTTTATTTATTCTGAAAAGCACTTGTAAAACTTTTTGTTTTTTTTTAATGTCTCTGCATAGCTGGAGCTGATTTCATGGTCATATCTTTCTGATAAAATCCTTACATGCTTAACCTATTCCTTTAAACTAATATTCAGTCATGTCTTTATTTTCAGTGTTGTATGATTACTTTGTAAAACATTTTAAAGTCATTACAGAATTCATTGTAAAGCCATTGTGTTATTTCAGTATGCCTCATAGCTTTCCTCTACAATAGGATACTTTGCTAGTAATTCTTTTGTCTTATTTTGTGCCCCCACCTTTGTTTTCCTGCATAGTAATACTTATTCACAATTTTTATTATTACTCTTGCACTTATTAACTTCCAGCTTGAGATATTAAACAATTTGTCTCTGATGATAAAAAAAAAAAAAAAGTAGATTCTCCCATAAAACTTTTTCCATCTTATAAATCCAGGCATTTTTCAAGGAACATTTACGCTGTGTGTTCAGATTAGATTTTCCTTCCAGAAGATAACCAGATATTTGAATTTCTTACTACCTGCATGTCATATATTTTAGCTACACGTATTAAAAAAAAATTAGCATGGAAAAACAAAAATTAAGTATTTTATCAATATGATCCAGGGCTAATTCCATCTACAAAAATTAGATCAATGTTTACATATTGTACTGAGCCAAATAAAGCCTGATCTAGTCATGCTATAGTTCTTTTCATCATCAAAGAGATTGATTGATTGATTGATTGATTTCAAGAGGTATCCAATAGAGGTCAAGGAAATAATTCAGTGCATTTTATTTTTCTCTGACTATCTTAAATAACCTAACATTATGTCTTTGTTTCAAAGCACATGTCAAACAGAGTCTAAATTTGCTTCTTAAAACCTGAAAATAAATTAGCAGAATTTTTTTTGTGTTTTGGACACCAAAATTACTTTGTAAGTTCCAAAGACATGGGAAACACTCAAATTGGAAGGAAAAAAGGAGGACATTTTCCTTATAGTTTGAATTAGCTTCTCTAGTATTTTAGCACTGTGTTTGCCTGAAAATTGAATGTTTAAAAGGGAACTCTGTTAATTGAAGAAAACTTACTTACATTGCCAAAACCAGAACATTTAAGGTAAAGAGCATGACAAAAGTTCACCCTTGGACAGTTCCACCTTTGATTTTTTTCTGTAGGGTACAGTGAGTCTTACACAGAAATCCTCTCTGTGGAATTAGGGAAGATGACATATCAAATTGCCTCATTTTGTCATATTCAGCTGTCTCCAGTATTAAGGGTTTGATTTAGATTTGATTCAAACAGTCCTAAGTAGGCGTTCATGAGTGATCCAGGCGCCTGAGCTCCTATAAAAGTCACAATGTACACACACAGTCCATGTCTTCACCTCTGTCAACACTGAGGAGCTAGTCACCCCACTGTCAGCAAATAATTTCCTTGTTCAGTAACCTGAACATGAGTACCTTTTTCAGTCCTCTAACTGTTTAGGGCATTGTGAAGGAGGTTGCAGATACAAGGGACCTGTAGCATTTTGGAAAGGCAGCTAGATGCCTGGCAGAATATGTCAGAGCATTGGGAATATCTCTGGACTTTGATGTTTAGTTGAATGAAGTCTGCAGTATTGATCTATTAAAGTTATCAGGAAAAAAAACCCAGAACCCCACAACAAAACCCCCACACCTCCACTACGTCAAAGAAAACAAACTGTTTCTTCTTTTTAAGGCATATAATTCTTCATGTCTGAAGGCAGATAATAGAAATAATTTTTTTTCCCATAGAAATTTATTTAAATGAGAGAGTTGACTGCATTCTCATTGTTCACATACATATGTCCACCTACACAGATTCACTTTTTTCTTCTAACAAAAGAGATCTTGCCTTTCACCATCCTGTGTATAATGACTAAGTTACTGAAAATATGGTTATTTTTCTTACCTGCAATGAGGTAAGATGTCTATCCTGACATTTTAATTGAAAACCAGACCTGTAAACAGGAGATTGTTTTTATGTGTCTTGTTCCATATATAGTTTCCAGAGCAGAAGGCAATACAATACATTTCAGTCCATTATTTTTCTCCTTACTCAATATTATTTTTGAATACAAATGCAGTTCATTGTTAATTTGTTAATCTGGCAATTGAAAAAAAATTTTTGAGTATAGCTATTAAAAAAAGTGGGTTATGAGGCTTACTAATATCTATAAAACACACACAGATATATATTAATGTACATAGTGTCTTCAATTAAATATAAAACTTCTGTTATTCTAATGTTTATAAACTAATTCACTTTTCAAGTAAGAGGATAATTATCAGTCTATAAAACTCTGGAAAAATCATGACAATGAAGTGAAAAAAGTAGTCACATTTTTTTCTGTATTGCATTAGACCAGAATTAAAATTTTAATTTTATACTCACAAATTATTTAAAAATATATTTTTAACCACTACATGTAGTTTATCTTATCTTCCAGACTTGTAGATCTAGATACTCACATAGTATTTTCAGATAAATTAAATACTGATACTCCTAGAACAGTGAATTATACATATTTAAAGCAAATGCATTCTTGCTTCTAAGACAGCTCAACCAGCTGGGTCTTCCTAAAACAGTTTAACAAACAAACAGAGGTAAGAGACTCTTTTCTGTGAGAAAATCAAGTAAACTCCTTAGTGAATAAAACCACACAGTATTACACAGCAATTTAAATTGATAATGGATACTGCTATTTGTTAGTAAAAAAAAAAAAAAATCAGAGATAAAATAATACCTATTACATCATGATGTTTTTATAACTACTTTGGTTGTTGACATTATTGATATTTGTGCTTAGCTGCATTTGTTAAGATTGGAAGCTCTTGATCTGCCAGTGCAGAAATACAGAAAGATTTAACCATCAGAATTTTCTTACCTTTAATACATGCAAAAATGATTTTTGTCAGAATCGATATTCCCCTATCAGATGCAGCACAAACAGCAGTCCAGCAGCACCCAGTTGTGGAGGCCAGCAGTAAATAAATCCTTTTCCAGAGAGCCTGAAAATTTTCTTGTCATACAAACTTAGATGTTCAGTCTAAATTACCAAGTTCAAGTATTTAGGAGTAAAGTTACAACAAAATGTCAATGATAATTGGAGTCAGGAAGAAAATACCAAAGTCACAGAAAGATGTGTTTCAATAAGAATGATTTTAGCATGCTTAACCCCTGACAAGGTACAAATTTACATCAGTCCCAAGCTGATCACAACTGCAGCATACACCTACATTGAAAAATTACTGTAATGGCTTTTCTACCAACCTCATTTAACAGCAGGTTTAAAGCACACAGAGTAGGAGATATGGGTTCTCATCTGCTTGTAACTGAAAGGAATACAAACTGCACTTCCCAGGTGAGTTCATGAGTCACTAAAATAACAGCAGGAATGGCTGGAAGAAGAGGTACTCAGCCCCCATTTCACTGGCTGAAGTGGGTCCCTTATGAACAGAGAAGAAAAAGGCGCTGGATGCTGCAAACTTAATGGCCAGACTTTTTCTAAATCAATCCAAATACCTCCCACTTTATTCCACTGATGAGCAGACAAAGTCTGCAACAAAAAAAAAAAAAAAGGTAGTTTAGTGGGCACTACAGATTGCTTTAAAGTGAGAACATAGGATTACAGTCACATATCTGAAAACATTTTTAGAATTACATTCAGTAATATAAAAGGATATTCCAAATACAGTTCATTTGCAGTAGAAATGTCTGCTAAATATCTGGCATGATAAATAGTTATTAAATTTGTTCATACTTGGGTTTTTTAATTTTGCTTTATTTGAATACAATATTAAATTCATTCAGAGGTGCGTGATATTTTTAATACTTTAAATGCATTTGAATGCTAGCTTTTAAATGTCAAAATTATAAACTTTGAGTATCAAGCTCAATTGATAAGTGACATGTTTCATCCTCATGATTCTGGTTTATGCTTTAAAAATCTAGTATTTTTTCAGTGACATTTTTAGCAATTTTTTTAAGCTGTCGTTTTCAAACATGTTTTATGAATGAGAGTAATTTAATCTTGTTGGAGCTTTCCTTATGGTAATTTAAAATCATTAGCTAAAACAGCTTCTAGATTAGCAAAGACAGATGTAGATAAGTATTTAGCAAAATATATCCATTACCACTTCCAGTCCACTCTACTCCCTGAAACACAAGGCTTTTCACAAGTTAATGTAATACACTGTTGCGCTAATTGTTTTGGAAAAATAAAAATAAAAAGGTGATTGTCAAGCAATACAAGGTGATTTTATATTATGTCAGTTGGGTCTTATTCTACTACTCTAAATATAGTTAACCTTCCCTATGTATTTGTCAAGATGTTTTCTTAGGGGCACTTTTTAAAATTTATTAGTAACTGGCAACTATACTTACATTAATTTCTCATAATGTAGAGTTAAGACTGTTCTGATCTGAAATAATGGATAGCCATTTCCAAACTATATTTTTCTGCAAAGTTACTACAAAAATAACAAAAATTGAAATTACTTCCACTGCAAACAAAGTTGGCAAGTGACATTGCTGAAAGAGACTGGGGAGCTTGAACTTTTCTTTAAAGAAAAAGCAAATGGGTAATTGAGATTACACGAAGAAGATTTTCCTTTTTTCAGATGCTCCAAAATAACTTTCTTGAAATCCTTTCACTCTAAGGACAATGGCAATCTCCAGTGGCATGTTCTATGGTAAGAATGGATGCTAATAATAAGTGGATGCTGTAGACAAGTTTGGATCTCTTCATATATTATTTTGTACTCACAGCTTAGTGAAGAATCTCTGTGGAATACTAGTCAGAGGTGCAAAGAATGGAAGGTAGGTTGCTTTAACATAGTATCCCTTTAGGCTTCAAGTGAACTTCAGGAAAGCATTTATTTTCCATTATTTGCTTACTCTGGAAAAAGACTGTCAATTTTATTTCTTATGGAGAAAACAAACACAAAGTTACCGTGCTCTGCATTTTCTGATTCAGACTAAGCTTTCTGCATATGTACTATTTCTTCAATACATGATTATCATGAAGTCTGTGCTTTATATAGGCACATCTTTTTCATTGAACTTGTTTTTATCCTTTGTAAAGATCTGTCTAGGTTTTTGTATAAGGTCTCACCTGCATTTGTGAAAATCTTAAGTAGAAAATGACAGCTCATGGAGGAGGTTGAAATATAGTTGTTTTCAAAAACAGTTTTATTGATGGCCACAGTTTTTGCACTGTTTTAATTGATAAGACTGCTAACCAGGGCTACCCCAGGCTTGAAGGAGTTTAGGATTGATAGAGTTGTACAAACCCCTGAAGAGAAATGCAGAGGAAGGGGAAGCAGAAAGGAACAAAGAAAGTAGGCAAACAGACAGAAAAAGGTGTAAAGGGACTGGCTGCATGCAAACAAATCACTGCACTTCTCTGAAAGAGCCCTGTTCTTCACCACTGTCGTGCTTTATATCTTATTTTTAAAGCTTCTAACTCAGTGTGTTCTCACTGTCGAACCCAGTGTATGTGTACTGCAAGTGCCAGCTGCCAGGTGCTGCTGTGACCTGTGTGTGTGAGGGGTGGTTGCCTGTGGTGTCGGACACCAGAGTGAGTGGGTCAGGGGTTTGGACAGGCCATAGCTCTCTGAATCTGGAGAGGGCCCTACTGCATTTGTGCCCACAGAGCTACTGAGAAATGGGTGTGAATGGGACTGATGGCAGCCACCCTCATTGTATCCTGTGACTGTGGCTCTTACCTTTGCTGATCTCCTGTTTATCCTCACAATATTACAGAAAAAAAATGCCTATTTTTTTCCAGCACCTGATGACTCAGTGTCTTGAACTGGATGTGACTCCTATGAGTGACACAATTCTGACCTGCACTCTCAGGCCAGTGCCCTCCCTGAATCCCATGGTGAATATAATGGTGTGTCAGGACCACTGAAAGCTTGATCTTGAAGGACATCTGCTACTCATTTGATTCACCAAGGAGTGAAGTGGGGTGGGCCCATATTTTTTGAGGAGCAAATCTATCGCTTCACAATCATTAACTTGTCAATCAAAAAACAACTAACAGAAGCTGCAGGGTCCCTTGAAAACTCCCTGAAATGTTCAACGTAACAGGGTGGTTTCCTCTGAATCTCTGGAAAAATTGGAAAAATCAAACTGTTATATGCAATCTTGTGTAACTAATAGAGAAAAAAGAGAAAGAAGAAGGCAGAGGAAGGATAATATGTATATATGTGGCTGCATGTTTGTATGTCTGTGTCTTTGTAACTACTGAAAGTCATGGCTAATAAAATCAATTAAAAAGAGAAATCTCTCAATTGTTCCAAAAAGATTAAATATTATTTATAATTTGTTAACAGACCTAAACATCTTACAATTAAAATACTTAAGTGGGGGGTGGGAGTGGGTAAGCAGCAGAGAGGGAGACGGAGTCATATTGATTTCTGTTCTATGCAGTGACAGGACCAGAAGTGTGCACAAACTGTAGTAAAGAATGTTCCCTCTGAGCATCAGGAAAAACTTCTTTTATACTGTGAGGGTGACTGAAAATCAGAACAAATTGCCCAGGAATGTTGTGGAGTCTCTGCTGGTAATTCCTTCTAACCTCAGCCATTCTGTGATTCCGTGATTAAATTCTGTGTTACTTCTGGCAGAGATGAATAGCTTTCATTAAAGTCTTATCAGTTTGTCTTTAAAATTCCACAATGTCTATTTATAAACTACCAACTACTCCAGTAATTGAATATAATATTTCTTCAAGACATTTTCAAAATTGATATGAAGTTTCCAACAAAGGTACAGACACAGTATTTTAACTTAGCAGTAAAATTATGCACTGAGTTTAGGAAAGGAGAAATTATCTTCTAAAAACCTGTTTTGTAAGAGCTGTCTTCTAACATAAACACTGGCAGACCTTTTCATTTATTTTGAGAGACAAATCTGAAAGGTTTTTTTTCTACATCCTTAAAAAAAGACCCTAGTTGGAAAATGCATTCAGTGAATGAATTTGCTAATAACTGATCATATCCACTTGAAAATAAGGGAGCTTTATCCAAGTCTAAAACTAAAATTTCTTAATCAGTATGGTTTCCCATTAACTTCTTATGCATATTCATAAGGACTCCAATGATACGGTTTAGAAGAGGGATTTTATGACAAGAACAAATACACAGAAAATGTATTGGCTCTTCTAGGCATTGAAATTGCATAATTATCAAAAGAATCTCCAGGAGAAGCAAAATTCATCTTTGAACCAATACTAGTTATTTGGTCTTAGTGATTCTTCAAGATGTTCTGCTTCAGTAATGAGACCTCTAATTCATCTCGTAAGACTCCAGAGAATAAAATGTTCACTTCCTTCAGCAATAAATTGCTTCATGAAGTCAGAAGATCTACAGAGAGTATGAATTTCAGAGACAGAAGATTTGTTAAATGGTTTGTTGTTTTAATTGTAAAACTTCATCACACATTTGAAGTTCTGGTTCTGTTTTAAGTATACTGAAATTTACTGCAAATGCACTAATATTTTTAAGATCATGTGTATTAGGAAATAACTTTCATCATTTTTCCATCTCATTTTATTTTTTTTAATTTAATTTTTGCAGGTGAAGTGCTTAGCAAAGGTGTTAGGATCTCCAGACAATTGAAAAGGAAAGTTTAAGAAAATGTCAAAGGACAAAGCATGACCATCAGAATTTTAAATATGCCACTTTTGGAGAATTCTTAAAAGAAGCACAGACCTTCATCCACTCCAGGACGGGCCAGGACAGGTCAGGTCTCCCTTGGGAGGGACGGCAGGGCAGACTTGACTGGTTAGAGTTGGTTGGAGCAGATTTTCTCCCCCTCCCTGTGGGCTGACATGACTGACACTGGCGGCAACACCCAGCCAGACTGTGGCCAGAGGCTGGAGACACAATAGTCCTTTGTGTCATTTTTTGGTTTTGTGGGGTTTTTTTTTTTGTTTTATTTTGTTTTGTTTTGTTTTTTTGGGGCAGTGGGGGATCCAACTACCACCCTCCTGGGCTGGATTTACAGAATGTAGCTGATGATGACTAGGGCAGAAGGAACACACTCCAAAATATTACCATTCATGTCCATTTTATGTCCTTCACTGGTATCTGCTAGGCTGCTTTAATCTGTTCCAGTGGGGTTATTTTCCAATTACTGTTTCATCAGAATTGTTTTATTCTTAGTATATAAAAGTATGATTCACAGAAAATTGACATTTTCTGATGTAAATCTTTTGGGTTTAAAGTGTCCTTGTCTATTCTGACAAACACATGTACACTAGCACTGTGCAGCTTAGAAAAATACATAAGCATGTAATTGAGTGCACTCTTGTTACGCAGGGACTGCTTAATTAAAGTCAAGCCTTAATTAGGTTTCTTCCAGATGACTCAAAAGGCCCTCATCATGCCTACTCTTATTGATCCTAGCTTAAACAAGTTGTATGATGCTTGAAGCCTGTTGGTCTTGCTCTTCTGCTCTTTGTTTGATATGCTTTAAATTCCGTATTTGCTGTTACATATAGAAGAATAAAACAGCTTCATATTTTTTTTAATGCACATTTAGGCTTATCTTTATACATTAAACCTGATAAGAGGATAGTATAGAAGTGTTGATAAGGGCAGATGGAGCAGATGTATGGTGATAAGTTGTCATAACAGAAAACACAACAGGCTTAAAACAGGTTTTTCTAGATGACAGTGCTTAAGTGAGTGGAAATTGAATAATACACACCAGGACCGGAGAGTTATGAATTGCAAGTATGGACATGCCTAGGAACATGGCAAAGGAATAAGAGGAATAGAAAAGTGTAGATTAGAAAATTTCATTAAATTCTATGATTCAACCCTGTGACAGAAGACAGACAAAAGAGAACTACAATTAGAAACATGGAAACATAAAATCATAGAATGTTATATTTGGTGTTTCTTCCAGAAATGAACAAGTATGACTAGAGAAGCAGTGTTGAATTGCAAGCTTTGAGAACCACAAATTTGGCTGCTATGAGATTTGCAACCGTGATAAACCTGTAGTTCATGTACACACACTCTGTTAGAAGACACAAAGGATAGAAAAAATTTATGAGAAGTTGCAATGACCTGTAATGTCACCCTTGGATATGTGAAGTTTTAATTAACAGTATAAGGATGATATCTTTGATTTATTTTATATCATAGAAACGTATATACATGTATAAATAGTCAACAAAGGCTCGTAAAACTACTAAATTGCAGAAGTATTAGGAAAGAATCAGGAAACTCTATGAAAGAAGTGCATGCTTATAAGACTATAACTCATTAAGACAGCCTAGTTCTATTGAGATGAAAATTGGAAGCACCCAGTACACAGACAAAATCCAGGCCTTATAAATTTAAAATCCATTAATCATCAGGTAATTGAAATCAAATGCAAACTTGTTAAAATGTTGTTGAGAAAAAGAGTATTTAAATATTTTGTTATACTGTAATGTTATAGCGAGAAAAAATGCAGAAGCATCTTACATAAATCCATGAGCAATTTTACTTACAAAAGGGCAAATAAAAACATGTAGTTTCACTTATGAAGCATGGGAATATATATAAACAAGAAAGCAGGACGAATTGCAAGAAGAGCAAAGACCTGGGAAAGCATAAGCCTTGCTTTGAGATTAGAATTTGAAATTTGTAGAATTCGCACTGAGCACAGAAGAATCACACCTCAAAAAGCAATACCAAGAAAAGCATCATTGGAAGCAAATTAGATATCCTCTCTAGGAAATAGCCTAGAGACAAACAAATGGCTGAACAAAGGTGGACGAGAAACAAGATAAGCTCACACTTTTGAGACTGATTTGTTTTAACAACGGTGTCTCAAACCTGATCATCACAAACTGCAGTTGAGGACTGTCATTGTCAGCAGCCCTCAATGTTGATCTTATGATGTGGTTCTATATACTCACTGCTAAATTATGCTATTATAGCTAGACTTGTCAGTTTTTGCATGTAACATTGGTGAAAAATAATTGGTAAGAGCTGACCACTTCCATGAAGTCTGCCGCCTGTAGATTCATTGAACAATTGTTTCATTTTTTTAAATTTTAGACATGCCTGATTTGTCAGTATTCTAAACACTCCCTTCAGAGCAAATTGCAATTTTCTAATCCTGTGTACACACATAAACATAGTTGCTTATTTCACAGAATCACAGAATGCTGATTTGAAAGGGATAAGGATCACCAAGTCTAACTCCACCAAGTCTAACCAGCCCCAAGAGTCATGTCATGTACCCTATTGTCCAAATGCTTCTTGAATTCTGTCAGTTTGATGCTGCAGACACTTCCCTGGGGAGCCCCTTCCAATGTCTAACCACTCACTGACTAAAGAACATTTGTTTTTTAAAATTTAACCTAAACCTTCACTGAGACAACTCCAGGCCATTTCCTCCAGTCCTGTCACAGGTCACTGCAGAGGGTCTGCCTCTCGTCTTTCCCTCATGAGGAAGTTGGAGCTTATGATGAAGTCTCCTCTTAAGTCTCTTCTCCAGGCTAAACAGACCAAGTGACCTCAGCTGTTCATTATACAGCCTCCCCTCAAGGCCCTTCACTACCTTTGCTGCCCTCCTTTGGACACACTCTAGTAATTTAACATCTTTCTTGCATTGTGGTGCCCAAAACTGCACACAGCACTCAAGGTGAGGCTGCTCCAGTGCAGAGCAGAGTGGGAAAAGCTTCTCCCTTTCTTGGCTGGCGATGCTGTGCCTGATGCCCTGCTGGATGCAGTTGGGCTCCCTGACTGCCAGGGCACTTCTCACTCCTATTCAACTTCCCATTGACCAGGATCCCCAGGTCCCTTTTCACAGCACTGCTTTCCAGCCTCTCATGCCCCATCCCAGGTGCAGAATCCAGCACTTTTCCTTGTTAATCTTTATGCTGGTGAATGTCCAGTCCTCTAATCTGTCAAGGTCTCTCTGCAGGTCCTCCCTGCCTTTGAGGGAGTTAACAACTCCTCCCAGCTTTGTATCATCTGTGACCTTGCTTATTATTCCTTCTAGTCCTGCGTCCAAGTCATTTATGAAGGTGTTGAAGAGCAGAGGGCTGAGGATGGAGCCCTGTGGAACCCCACTGGTTGCAGCTCACCAGTCTGAGGTCACTCCATTCACTATAACCCTTTAAGCCTGATGCATGAGCCAGTTGCTCACCCATTGCGTGATGTGCCTATCGGGCCTGATTGATTAGTGAGGTGTTTTACTCTGCCATAAAATTATCAGATAATGCAGTAACTTAGTAATAGTTGGGAGAGTTACTAATTTTTTATCTTATTTTCACTTGTAGTAGCAGTCATGTAACTACTTCTGTCCTTTCTGGCTATCTCCGTGTACCGAATGTAAGAGAAAACTAAAGTTATTTTTCTGTAGACCATTATAGATATTAAAATTAATTAAAATGAAATTTAGGCAAAATATTTGCTTTTTACTTCAGAAGATACTATTTCAATTCCTACATTTCTTAGGTTCAGTTACAATGCAGAAAGTATGAAGTACTCTGAAGATAAAGAAATGACATTTTTTATATTATTTGAAATATGTCCCTTTTCAACAGTAGATCTGTAGAATTTCTGATTTAGGTCAGTCTAGTAATATTTTCAACAAAGTAATTCCTGAGGTTCTTCAATGTCCTAAGGAATTTATAACAATACTTGAAATATACTCTCTGATCAGAATTTGTGTCACTCAATTTTTCATGAATTTTTTCAGGAATAGTTGCAATGTCCTTTAATGTTTTAAAAATAAAGAATTGAATAAAACAAAAGTACAGAAAAATGATGGTTTGGACTATTCTCCCTTTATTTTAGAGGTTGAAAAGTGTGCTATATTTAAATGATATTATAAAGTAAATTTCCAGGTTTTGACCTACTTGCAAAGCTATGAAAACCTGAATCTTCCTTAACACTGATGGTAGTAAGATGTATTTTAGGCATGCTGAATAAGATTGTTAGAGTGTGCTCTTGGATTTTTTCGTGAATATCTCTGATTGAATATAATGTGTTGCTGGGAAATCCTCCATAGTTCAACACTAATTTATGATGCCTACTTAAACTTCTTTTGTTCTTTTGCAATTCTACACACATTTGACTATTCTCTACAAATGACTTTAAACATAAAAATTTTTGGCAATTTCTATTCTGTCATCTAGTAAAACCCCAAAAGAAGACATCCATCTGACTGGTACAAAAGCAAAAATCAGTAAAATCCATTACAGTTGATTTAAGGAGATATGTCTTTTTACTTTGAATGTAACAGTTTTTAGATTTTGTCTGCTATACACACCTGCATAAGCTTTTTTGATTTTACCAAATTCCCAGCCATTACCATGCGTACATTGTACTTTGACTTTTTCTAAGTCCATTGTGTTGAAGCCCATAAATGAATATTCTCAAAATTATGCTCTCTCTTTACAGATGACATTTTATACTCTTGTCAAAATTGTATCCAGCTGTTTTCCATTTTTCATGATAATCCCTGGTGGTTTTCTTTTCTAAGGACATTTGGATAAACACATTACTGTGCTTTCCATTGCAGAATTCTGAATAGTTTCTCTTCACCCTGTCTGTTCACTGCCTGGATGAATATTTCCCTGTAATGTAGGTCATTCTGTGGGTCAGTATTCACTGGGCTATTTCTGCAATCTGGACTATCCCAGAAACTCTATTTCTTCTGGCTGCACACTGTCTATGATCAATGTGGAAGCATCTCAGAAGGGAACAAGGTAGTGTCATATTTTCTGCTTTCATTTTCTCCTCAGGGCCTCCACTCCATTTTAATTATCATTTTTGTTGTTATTATACCTCAATTTGTGTTCTGTACAAAGCAGCTGTTCATGCTTAACAAAGATTGGCTACTCATCTTTGCTAATTTAAAGCGTTGTTATTAACCACCATAGCATTACCTATTGTGTTTAATGAGGCTTGAGACAAAGCTTAGTGAAGTCAATAGCAAATTTTCTATTAACTACAATGATGTAGAGTATGAACTTGAAGTGAATCTTTATTTTAATTTTAAATAAACATTTATTATTTAACTAAATTTTAATAACAGCAATAATTCATACAATTAATAACATCACTATTTGGGAAAATGGAATATTTTTATGAAAACTGTGTGATTAATGGTTTTGAGCCGCATTCTTTCCAGAATAGGAACATTAAATCTTACTTTGACACAAAAGCATAATTTTTAAAGACAGCCTATAAATACTAATACCATTAAAAGACAAACAAAAATTCTTCTGCAAAATGTCAGCCTGCTTGAATTGATTTCCTTCTAAAGATCTTGCTAAAAACTGGGAAAATATGAAACAAGATTAATATGAGTAAGAAGAGAAAAGTGTGAGAGACATTTACTTCTAAAATAATCGTCTGTAACTCTACAATTGATGAAAGAAGTATCCAGGCTTTGGGCCAATAACCCAAGGGAGATTTTTGTTTCGTTTTGTTCCTTTTCTTCTTTGTTTATTTTACTTTTTATGGAGGATTTTTCTGTTTGGTTGTTTTTGTTTTTTTTTTTTTTTTTCCTGCAGTATAGCCATATTAGAAAATTGAGACTCAAAAACCTGATCATCTTGACCTTAATGCCTAAGAATCACCAAAAACCATAATCATAAGTGCTAACTACCAGTATCAACTACATGAAAGCATTTCAAGGTCCTCTTTCTAACAAATAATCCTCTACACTACAGTAGAGGAGAAAAACCTAATTTTTACACGGAAGTATCTCTACTATCCTTGTACTTTGCATGTGTTCCCTGTTGCAAAATTTAATATCCTGCACAATTTTATTTTGTAAGTTTGGTATGGATTTTTAATCAATCTTACATATATTTTGGACTTCTCATTCAGATGGCCTTAGGCAGATGAAATTCCTGATCTATATCATTTAATAGCAGTTAAAACTAGATATTGGCTGGACAAAGTTTAGAGAGGAACCTGTAGCTGTAATGGCTAGTTTTCATTTCCCTTGTTAAATATGAGAAAATCAGGTGCAGTACTGCACGTGAATAGGCAGCAACAAAAGAAAAAGGTGTGTGAAAAAACAAAAGGAAAGAGACAGAAGTGGGCACCGCAATGACTGAGGTGTTTAAGGTTTTCTTTTATTCTATTTTAACTGATAATATTTCTTCTCATGTCTCCCAGGTCCCAGTATCTAGTGACAGAATATGAGAAACTCAAACACTAACAAGTTACCATGAAAATACTAAGTTAGCAGAACAGTAGATACATGGGAGGAATGGAATACAAGGCTGGAATGGAAAATCTGGCATAATGGCCTGGCAGAAACCTCATGATGTTCAATAAAAGCAAATGGAAAATCCTGTACCAGGGACAGAGTAACCCCATACACATTACAGGGTAGATGGCAACAGTATAGAGAGCAGCTTTGCAGAAAATTGTCTTAAAGTCCTGGCAGACAGAAAGCTGAGGATGAATCAGCAATGTTTGTGAGATGATAATGACTAAATGTCTGCTATTGCAGCAGGGTTTTAGCTGTATCAGAAACAATTATCCAAGAAGAGGAAAGGATTTTTTCCCCATGCACGCAGTGTGTCTGAGACTGTTTGAAGTATTGTGTGCTGTTTGGTGCTTTACAATAAAAACATTGACAAACTTTAATAAATTCAGTGAAGGGCTATTGTCACCCTTTAAAGGTTGGAGCACTTGGTATTCAAAGAGTGGTTCAGATAAATGGATTTACTCAGCCTTAAGAAAATACTAAGGGGGCCCTAATCATAGTCTTCAGCTAACTGATGGATACCTACAGAGAAGATGGAGCTAAATTGAGTTAAATTCCTCTCTGAGATGCACTTGAAAATATGAGAGGCACCAGGTAAAAGGTGTGATGAAAGTTTAGAACAGAAGTAAGAGAATAACCATTGAAAATTGTTGTAGTGAAACAGCAGGCCAAAGGCCTACAAACTGGATCTTTTGGTCTTTCTTTTAAGTATTTTTTAGCAACCCCTTAGAAGACCTAACTCATCAGCACAAATACATAATACATTATTTAGTGAAATTCATGCCATAAATAATAGTGAGAGAAATTTTGTCATAGCCAAATCCAGTGAGATTTTTCTTTTCCCTTTCCTTTCCTTTCCTTTCCTTTCCTTTCCTTTCCTTTCCTTTCCTTTCCTTTCCTTTCCTTTCCTTTCCTTTCCTTTCCTTTCCTTTCCTTTCCTTTCCTTTCCTTTCCTTTCCTTTCCTTTCCTTTCCTTTCCTTTCCTTTCCTTTCCTTTCCTTTCCTTTCCTTTCCTTTCCTTTCCTTTCCTTTCCTTTCCTTTCCTTTCCTTTCCTTTCTTTTCACAGAATGAGGTACATGAGAAAACTTGCACGTTACACAAGGAGAGGTAAGTGTAAGCACATTGTTTAGATCTTTCTCTTATGAACATACATCAATGAATTTTCAGTATGTACATGCCTACATGACACTGGGATGGAGCAAATCCTCCTAAAGTCTATAAATATAATTTTTACAGAACCAGTCAATCCTAACAAAATATTATTCATGGCCTAATTATAAATTGTAGTTGATAATATTTGATTTCTATGGTTGTATGGTTGAAAGGAAATCTGGTGTGCGTATGTGTGCATATGTGAAGTTGGATGTCTGATTTACCATCTGCATTTAAAGGACAGGAAAAGCTGTTCAGACTGTACAATTTAAAACTTTTACTGTCTAAACAAGATGGGAAACACTGAATATTTTTCATTTACTTATGAATGTGAAAAAAGCATGGACTTTGATTTGCATAGAATAATTTTGGATATATTTTCATAGAGATAAACTGCTACATTTGTCATTTTCTACTCAGTATATGATGCTGTGTAATATTTTGATTACATTTTGTAAGTGTGAAAGTTTTGTATAATAAATCTGGTTATAAAATACTGAGTGTTTAGAGGTTATTTTGAAATAGACTTGTGTTAAACAATGTTTAGTGATGACAACTTGTGATCCTAAACATTAACATATGTGTTTTAAAATGATAATTTTATAACTATTCTCTATTTGAAAATTGTTTAGTAACACTGTTTAAATAGAGACATATGTGCAGGAAGAGTGCTGATCTTCATCTGGGTTTTTTCTTGCGTTGTTTTTTGTTTACTTTACCATGCCTTTTCATTTCTCAAAGGAATATCACAAATGAGGGACATAAGTGAGCACCACACTAACACACCCTATGAAATTCTTCACTGGACCAGGTTCTTCAAAGATTAATAGCACTTCATAAAATAAATAGTATTTTTGGGGTTTTATAATTATGTTCTATTAAAAAGTAATTAATTTCATTATAGATTAGGAAAGAAATGCCTGAAAATTCTATTGACAGAATTCCTGATGACCTCTTTCTTGCTTATAGAAATAAGCATTAGATTGTTATCCTCATAGACCTGCCTGCTTATAGGAGACTACGGTATGTATGAAACTTTCTGACTGGGTTTTCATTATTGTGTTCACTCCTGTGTATCTTCCTAAATTTCTGCTTATTTTAACAATCATCTGAGGATTATAGAATCATAGAATGGCTTGGGTTGGAAAGAACATTTAGAGATCATTCAGTCTAATCCCCCTTCCACAGACAGGGACCTCTTCAACTAGATGTTGCTGCTCAAAGCACCTCCCCACACTTCCAGCTGTAAGGTATCCACAGCTTCTTTGTGAAACGCATTCCAGCGTCTCACCACCCTCAGTGGAAAAAATTTCCCCCTATGCAATCTAAATCCATTCTTTGTTTAAATCACTACTTCATTACTACAAGCGCTCTGGCAAAAAGTCTTAATCTGTTTTACAAGCTCACTTTAAGTATTGAAGTGTCACAGTAAGGTCTCATGAGAATCTTCTCCAGGCTGAAAAACCCTCAGTCTCCCATCCCAGCCTTTCTCTACAGGAGATGCATTGCAGAGCTCTGATCATTTTTGTGCCACTCCTCTGGGCTTGTTCCAACAGCTTTGTATTTCTGGTGCTGGAGTCGTTGGTCTGAAGGCATTACTGAAGGTGGGTTCTTGCAAGAGTACAGAGTGAGAATCACCTCCTTCAGTGTGCTGCCTACAATTTTTTTTTTTTTTTTTTTTTGTAAAACCCAGGATATGGTTGGCTTTCTGGGCTGCAAGTGCATATTGCGAGTGCCAGGTTGTCATTTTCCAGTATTATAATGTCCTTCTTGGTACTGTTGCTCTCAGGGCGTTCATTGCTCAGGCTGGATTACCTTGACCTAAGTG
Source organism: Melospiza georgiana (assembly GCF_028018845.1). Lineage (NCBI taxonomy): Eukaryota > Metazoa > Chordata > Aves > Passeriformes > Passerellidae > Melospiza > Melospiza georgiana. The sequence continues at coordinate 38,589,426 of NC_080431.1, forward strand.
CAGCACTTCTCAAGTCTGGCAAGGCATCTCTGGATGACATTGCTTCCTTCAAGTATATCAAATGAACCACTGTTACATTCATATTTTCTATTCAAAGGGAAAAATCCCTTTGCCCAGGATTTTCTCCTAGGAAGCTGAGAAGCCTCAGAGAAAAAGAAAAACAATAATTATCTGATTTTCTTCTCCAATGTTTTGCTCCTTTGGAATGTGTTTGGAGTTTGTTTACCGGCAGGTGGTTGTTTCGTTGGTTTCATGTGAATTGTTTTGACTCAATGGCCAAACAGGTCAAGCTGGGTCGGGGCTCCTGAAAGAGTCACAAGTTTCATTATTGTCTTTTTAGCCTTCTGTAAATATCCTTTATTTAGTATTCTTTAGTATAGTTTAGTATAGCATTCTTTAATATAATATTGTATCATAAAATTATAAATTAGCCTTCTGAGAACACGGAGTCAGATTCGTCATTCCTTCCTGCTACAGGGCACCCTGTAAATATAATACCCCATTCAGCTTATTGTCATCTGCAAACTTGCTGATGGTGTACTTAATCTCACTGCCTGTCACTGATTAGGTTACAAAAGGGGATTGGTCCTGCTACAGGGCCTTGAGGGACACAACTTGTTAGTGGTTTCCACTTGGACATTCACCTATTGACTGTAACTCTCTGGCCACAGCCAGACTGTCCACCAATCAAACCCATATTTCTCTAATTTAGGGCTAAGAATGTTGTGGGGACTATATCAAAGGCCTTAGCAAAGTCCAGGTAGATGACATCTATAGCTCTGCCCTGTCCATTGATGTAGACCCTGCACTGCAGAAAGGTGCTAGAATGGTCAGGTATGACTTGCCCTTGGTGAAGCCATGTTGGCTGTCCCAAATCACCTCCTTGCTTTCCATGTATTTCTACATGTCTTCCCACAGGATCTGTTCCATGAATTTTCTGGGCACTGAGGTGAGGCTGACTTGTCAGCAGTTTCCAGGGTCATCCTTTATCCTTTTTTTATAAATGGGAACAATATTCCCTTCCTCGAGTCATTGGAGACTTGGCTTGACTACCGTGACTTTTCAAATATAATGAAGAATGGCTTGGCAGCTACATTGGCCAATTCCCTCAGGATCCTCGGAGGCATCTCATTGGGTCCTATTGACTAATGTCCATTCAGGTTCCTCAGGTGGTTCCAAATCCAGTCCTTTTCCACAGTGGCACTCTCCAGCCTCTTGTTCCCTGATCTATATGGGTTTGCCCCATCCCAGATACAGAATCCAGCACTTGCCCAAGTTAAATTTCATGCAGTTGGTGACTCCTCATGTCACTAATTTGTTGAGGTCTCTCTGCAGGGGCTCTCTGCCCTCGAGGGAGTCAACAGTTCCTTCCAGTTTATTTGCTGGCAAACTTATTTAGCAGCACTTTGAATTCTGTTTTCAAGTTAATGAAGATACAGAAGAGCACAGAGCCATGGATGGAGCCCTGTGGAGCCCCATGAGTCACAGGACACCAGCCTGATGTTCCCTTTGGGACAGTTGCTCACCTATCACATAACACAGTTATTCAGCAGTGCTACACATTTTATCCAGAAGGATTCTGTGGGAGACAGTATCAAACATTTTGCTGAAGTCCAAAATGATTATATCTACCAGCCTTCCTAGATCAGTTCGGTGGATTACCCTGTTATAGAAGGAAATCATGTTCGACAAGCAGATCATATTTGGCTGTGACTTATGACTACATTGTCCTCCAGGAGTTTTTCAATAACTCCCTGAATATTCTTTTCCATGATGTAGGCATTTTAGAGGATGACTCATGATAGCTCCCTTAGACATTCACCTTCATATGGGATGAATTGGTTGGCTGAAGCACACGTATCTTTCCAGTTATTGTAGAGGTAATTCAGAAATTTTCTTGTTGAATTCCAGCTGGGGTCTGCCAAAAGTCCTGTTTTCCATCTGCCAAACTTATACAGGTGATGTAACTGCACTGTAAAAAAATGAGATCTTTGGACTTTTTAGTGACACTAAATTACTACAATTAGACAAATGTATCCTGTTCTGTCTGCTGTATGTGTCTATTTTGGTGTGAGCTGAATATCTGCCTGAATTCTGCTATACTGACTAAATCCATTTGCTCAGTAATGAGACTCACATGGTGGTACTTAACACTGTCACCTGTTTGCAGACTTGAATTTAAATGTGTGGAGTCTCAAGCTGACTTTTAGAGATTAAATTAATTATAAATAACTTTTGAATGGGTGAATGCCAAGTTTATAATATGATTGTGCAGAATACCAAAGCAACACAAAATTAAACAAGTACATTAATGTCAAGGAAAAAAAACCAACAAAGCACTAAAATTAATTCTTTGTCTATTGAAGTAGGGGGTGGGGAGAAGGAGGGATATGCAGTTGAAACCATGGTTTCCTTTCCCTCTTTTGTGTTTGGGATTTTTTGAAACTATTCTCTACTTGCATGGAGTTGATCTGAAAACTACCCTCAAATCCATATTTATCCCTTATAATTTCCCTTCATATGCTAGAAATACTGCAAATAAAAAATCCACTGTCTTTCAGTCCCATAATTTCCTGACTTCAATATTTTTTGCACTTTACATAAATTCTTTATCATCCTAAAGCAGAGATAAATGCAAGTAATTTGCTTCTTAGAGAAGTAAAAGTTCATGAATAAAACCCACAGTATTATAAAGCATAACATAGAAAAAGAGAAAGCTCATTTTTCTTTACTTTTCTGTTAATCCTCTTCTCTGAAGATGATAAACAAAAATTGAAATGGGATGTTTTTTTCTTTGTTTTTTAAATGGAAGTATTTTCATAAATATGTTAACTAAAATTGTAAATTGCTTGTAAATATGCTACCTGTGTTTTCCTTTAACCTATAAGCTTTTTATCTCATAAATAAAAGATTAGTAAAAGGCAAAATTTTACATTTTGCAACATTTTTAAATTTTAAATATGAAATTGATTTTTTTTTTGACAAACAATTGAAGAAAGAATAAAGATCAGCTATTAAATGTAGAATAAATATATATAATTGGGAATTAATTGAAAAATCTTTTGGGGGCAGAAGAGGCAAAGGAAATGGTACAGAGAAGGTGAACCACATGTCTGATGACATTTTCACTATGAGACTACAGCAGCTACAAATGACCCAAGCTGTACCCGGTTTATAGAGTCCCTGACAGATGAAAATTCATCTTTGGCTTATTTTTCAACCACTTGCAGAATCACTATATTAGGTAGATACTGAAATAGAAAAAGTAATACAGTAACATCCACCTGTTCATCTCAGATTCCCTAACTGCTGGAGACAGAAAACATCCCGCTCTCTTGTGCTTCCCCCCTCAGTCTCAGGCATTATGTATGGGAGAGCCGAGATAGCACTGTAAATTGAAAAACTGGAATGAATGGTCTATAAATGAACCCTAGTTCTTTAATTGTCAGATACTCTAGATCTCCATCCTTTGCATTCAGAAGCTGTTTTAGAAGTTGTAAATTTGGGACCTTTTGTGGCTAAGATGGTATCAGACTGGATGCTTGCCCTCTTCTTTCTTTTAGTGATCTATTTTCTTTTAGATAGCTCTCTTGTAGTTGTTTTATGTGGCTCTATTTCCAACTGATGAAGCACGTACATTCTGACAAGTAGATAGCTCTGCTTTGAATGTAGATGGATTACCTGAGGATCAGACCTGGTAAAGAAACATTTTAACAGCAGTTATGAATAGATTGGCATGTTTTGTCAGAGGTTTACTTAAACCCAGGGCTTAAATATATCCAAATTCTAAGTACTACCATATTACTCCTAGGATTAAGAGTAGCTCCTATGATTGTTTTTTTTTTTTATTTTTTAGGGAAGATAAATATTTCTTTTTGTTACTCTCAATATGTTGCAGAGTAGAAATGTAGAAATGATAAATTTTATTTAACTCCTGAGTAGTGTTACAGTGTTCTATATTGTGATTTTTCCCATCAATGGGTTTTATATGTAATGTTTTTTATTGTCAGTACTTCAGTGTATTTTTCACTTGTTTTTTGACCATCATTTGCATGTGAGAGAACATTCAGAGGGTATGCTTATTATATCCATCACACCTATTTATAAGATTTGAAAAAGGACCCGTTTTACCTTGGTGAGGCAAATTGATTTTTGAATTATACGAAAATCTGTCTTACTCTCATGATGTTTGGTGGTTTTTCTCTTCATTATTCAACAAATAACTTAGTCTCTATAGTTTTCCATGTTGGTATTAGGGTTCAGAAAGTAAATTTTGTCTCTATTCTTTCACATGGACTTTCATCATGATTCTGCAGGTTCTCCAGGGTAATTTCCAGGGGAAATTCTTTTTGAGAAGCTGATTTCTTTTATGTTTTCTTAACACTGAGAATTCATAATGTTGAAATACTATTTTGAAGCATATGGATATTTAGCCTTCAGCATTAAGGTAAATATTCCATTTTCTTAAAATGAAGTCCCAAAGGGAAAATTAAACTAAACAAAACATATTTGACTTGTGAAACAAAACAGACTGTGTGGCATAAGGTTCTTTTGCTTCACTTAATATTTTCATTTCAAATGAAGCAGTGCTGCGTTTGATGTTGGTCACAAGAATACCACCCAACACTGGAGTAAGCAAAGTGAGACTGAAGAATAGTAATTTTATTATTATTACATTATAATCAGAAAAAACCTCCAAACCATAACAAACATCAACAGACAAAATTTATATTAGGATTTGTTCTTAGGGTTACGTCACTTCTGCCTAACCTCTTAAATCAGCTGGATTCATTCAAGTGTATTAAGGATTTATATTTACTTCATCACTGTCTCTTACTCTGCAGGAATATAATTTTATGGATGTTGATACAAACAGTGCTTTGAGTATTACTTGATTTATATGCCCTGATTTCTTAGCCCTTAAAGTGAAATTACTGTAAATAAAAGAAGTCATCACACACAAGAAATACCCAGAGGCTGAAATAATACATTATGCAATGCTTCATTTCTGTTTCAGACTAGAAGTAGAGTGGTATCTTATTCTTCACATTTGTCTCCTCAGAAACTGACTATTTCAGAGCCAATGAGACAAAGAGTAATATCATATAATGATCGAATGAATGCAGGACTTAGAATGGGACTATCAGTTTTTGATGTAATTCTTTGCTGCTGGTGCATGCAAATAAAAAAAATCATGTGTGATTCATGAAGTACAGTCAGCAAGCAATATTAATCCAGTACCTTGTGTCAGTATATTGGAATCACAGGCAGAATAGGAGTTTAACACAGTGTTCATTAGACAAGTCCTTACCTTGAATCACAAGGCACGGAAAGGACTCCCTTGCATCCTGCCCACCTTCTCAGAGAGGAACTTGGGTGTGCCTGGATCCAGCCTTAGCCCCAGACTTAGTCAATGGCTTATGACTAAAGGATTACATAGTTGTAATTAAATCTTTATACAACTTTGTCTTTCAGGATTGAAAACGCCAAAACAAACATACTTATGTAAATAAATTATTTAATTAAATTGATTTTGATAATGATTAGACTAAAATATCTTAATCAGAATGATTAATTACACAGCACAAATAGCTGTAACTATAGTGCATTATTTTAAAGTAATACTGAAGCAATTATATATATCAAAGCTAACAAAACCCCCCAATTATTATATATATATTTATGTTACTCATCCATACCATCATACTCACACCCCAAGAAAGAGTAAGTTAGGAAAACCTATCATTAAAATGTGGGACTGAACTTTTATAGCATAAAGTGATTTACTGTCAGTCATATGTCAGCTAAGCATCTTTAGATCAGTTACCAGTACAATTACTCGTTGGTTCCTTTATCAGGTATTTTATCAGGCCTGCCACATGTTCACTGGTGCCAGTTTCCATAAGGAGACACTGCTCTTCCTCAGGGTCTTTAACTTTTGGATTGATGAGTAAGGCTCTTACCAGCATAATTCAACAGCAAAAGCAACGTGACACTCCCTTTTCCATTCACCACTGATAGCCTGGCAAAAAGGGGATTTGTCAAGTTGTATGATTCCCACTCCAGACAGAGCATCCTGCTACAATGGGGGCAGGTGGCCCGGTGTTGGCAATGATGAGAGCAAGGCCTTTGTGAGGAGCAGCCAGGGCTGTCCCAGCGTGGACACAGCCAATTCCAACCAGCTTGGTTGGACCTGCCGCGAGGTGTGACTGAGCCCCTCAGCCACGTCTGTGTGATTTAAGGGAGATCAGGCTTAAGAAAGGGTAAAATTATGAACAAGCAGTGAAGAGCAACTGAGATACAGCCCTGTGAGCTCTAGGGTCAGGGAAGAGGAGTGAGAGGAGGTGGTCCAGGTGCTGGAGAAGCATTTTCCTTCAGCCCACGGATGACTGCCATGGAGCAGTTGGACAAGGCCTGGAGGAAGCTGCAGCCCATGACGAGCCCATACTGCAGCAGGCTCTCTTTTTCCCCTGTGTTGCTAAGGAGGGGGAGTGGGACAGCAGCTGTGTGGGTGTCTGGCAGCCAGCCAAGGTCAGCCCACCACAGTCAATTTCTCTTTTATGTCAAGCCCCAGAAATATTGGTGTAGTGCAGGGTGTATTTTATTCCCTCCTGACATCCCTAATTAAAATGAAACAGCATGCATACAGCACTGAAGCCTAATACCATAGAAATTGTCAAAACTCACATAATTATTTGGTGTGGATTTCATCAACAATTCTGGTCCTACTTCCTCTAAACTCAATTTATTGCATTCAGGGCTGTTATTATGTCTTTGAATGAAAATATTTCAAGACTAGAACCTGCCTTTTCTCTATGTTTAAACTGGATAGAGACCTCTGCTTTTCTTTAGTTTTCATAAATTTCCTCAGTTGTACGTCTTCATACCCCTGCTATTCTTTATTTTTAACACCTCCCTACAGCTCCATTTTCTGTGCTACCCACCATTGTCTTCTTCTCAGGTAAAATAAATATGCCACAATGTAACATTCATTAAAATTCTGTAATGCAGAAATAAAACATTAGAATGTATATAGAGAATATTATTTTCTTCCTTTTACAACTGTCAGGACCACAATTTTTTTAATCATCTATCGTCTCCAAACAAGACCTAGTCTCACCCCCATGAATCTAACCCTTGATGGCAAGACATATTTGGCAACTGTAGTGTTCTAGTTACCATTACAAAATTAATACTTGGATTTCATACAATCATTTCAATGCCACACTATTCATGCAATTAGTCTTTCTGCTATTCATAAATGACAAATCAATTGTAATTTAACATCAGTTACTTTACCTGCTACGTCTCTTAACTATATAAGACAAAAAAAAAACCCAAAAAAATCACATTATCCCACCTAGTTAGGCTATGAAAAACAAATGGAATTTTTTCATTTCTAGTATTTATAATACATAAGGAGTACAGACTTGTCATGTTTGCAATATTTAGAGATTTCCTATGAAGGAATCATTCAAAAGATTAGTCATCTTAGTCCTGAATACAATGAAAGGTAGTTACCTTCCACTTCTCTATGCTCTAAAAATTCTTAATATATATTTAATATCTTTCTCGCCCCCGTTTCTTGTTTCAGACAGTTCCACATGAAAATACCAGGGGTTTAATACTCCTCTCATCCATTAGGCATGTATATAACATCTGGATGACTTATTTTTTTACCCTAGTAATGATACAAAGGGCTTTTGTTCGGGGGATAATATAACCAATTTATTTCTCTGAAGTTACAGAACAGGTTGCTTGAAGTCCTACCTGTCTATCTTTAGTCCTATCAAAACCTTTACAAATCTTACTATTTGTAAAGACAGTTACTATTACAGTCAAAATGCCACTAAAACAGTTGAAATTATATGTAGTTAAAATAGATATGTGTGTTTTAAATGTGTATGAGTTTTATATCTAATTCATAAACATATGAATATATATAAATATATATATAATATAATTCCTATTATCAGTGTCTTTGTTTTTATTTTTTCATCCCTACTCTTCTACCTTCCTTGTGGTGTGTTTTACAGTTGATATTTCTTTCTGAGAAGAGTCTGTATGGGAAGTCACAAGAGCAAAAATCCTTTGCTGGGAGTAGTAGCTGATTCCAAAGGTTTCTTCTTTCACACTCTAGGATCTACCTCAGGTCATTTTAATGTGTCTGCTAACAAGTCGAACACATTGTCAGTTTAGCAAATCCTATTGCAAGTAAAACTTTTATAATAGTAGACCTTTCTAAATAGATATCTTCACATTTAAACAGATATTTTTAAATAAATATAACCAATCTTCTGATAATTTGCATCCACTTTTAAATAAAGTACAGTCATGGCTTTCTTCAATCTAACATGCTTCAGTAAACTCTAATAGCAAGAATAACAAGGTTATGTTGGTTCAATAAAAACAAGGAATTTCTAGAAGGGAAATTACCTGTTCTTTAAAAATTTCAGGAAGTTTTAAAATTAATATCCTTATACTTTAGAGTTACTAAACATTTAATCCCCACAACACCTCTGTTTTGTTGTATGCCGTTAACATATATAATTTTACATACATGAAACCCAAACACAATTTATTTTTCTCGTATATTGATTACAAAGGTTTTGTTTAACTATTTAAATAGACATTTGACTGACAACAGTCTGATACAATTTTATCTATATTGTCTCTACTGTGTACTTAGAACACAATTTACTTCTCAGTTAAGCAAGTTGTTAAGTCTCAGAAAACAAAAAGAATGTTCAGAATTCAATCTTATAATAGAATCTTGCTTGAGCTTAAGTTACAGCATTTTTGTCTCTGTTTTCCACTAAAATATTTCAGGAAAGGGCAAATTTTATTGGTATTTGGAAAGACATAGATTTGGTTTGAACAGAATTCTGCTTACCAAGTGTTGAAACAAGCAATTTTAAGACTTCTGAAACTAATGAATACTCCTCTTCTGAGGAATTGAATTTCCATCTGTAAATACCCAATTCTGTATAGAACTGTTTATGACTGCAGGAGCATCCTCAGACACTCCTTGGAAGATGAATCTCATGTTTCTTTTATATGGATATAAATTGAAACCAACTCATACAAATTTTCTTCCTCTCTTTCAGGCCAGGAGTCTTGTTAGTCATGAATCAACATTATGTCAAATTGTTCAGTTGTCAAATTATTCTCTCCTCTAATCTAACCCTTTGTTCCTCTCATTCCTGGTGTAAGAAATCAATTTTTAAGGAGGCATTAGGAAATAAAATAATAAAAAGAAACTGTCATCAAAGTAGAATTCAGAAATTACTCTTAAAATAAAGCTATGTTAATGAGCACACACATGTTTCTATGTATGTATAAATTAGGGGGTTTTTAATACTGTTGTAACTTTGTACCTGAATTACCAGAGACAGGGTCTTCTAGAGGAAAGAAAGGTGAAAGAACGATAATAAATTTTAAATGAATGAAATTAATGAGATATGAGAGAACTAATGGAAGATCCCACAGAAGCATAAACACAAAATGTCAAGACTACACAAGAGGAAAAGAAAACTGCTACAGAGACTGTTGAATAGAATACTAATCTTTTTTTGGTGTTCCTCAAGACTGGGATAAAGTGTAAATATTGATTAAAAAGTCTGTGGAATTTGTTAATTCTTTAGGTGAATAAATAATCTTATTTTTCTTTTACACTTACTCATAATAATTTAACCGGATAATAGAATATGATGCATACATTGTTTGAATTTTTTTCCCAATTATGCCTGCAATGCAGCACAGTCTCTACATTTCCATACCTGACCTAACGGAAGAAATAACAACACCCTGATTTCTCTATTTGAGCATATTCCATTGTACTTTGTATATAGATGACTAGAATTGTTTGCTACTGAAGGAAGCAATATAAAGTAATCCATCTAAAATTTAATTTCAACATGATTTACATCATATCTCAAGGAGACTCAGCAATAAATTGTGTTTTGTGGTAGAAAGAGTACGTCAAAATGTACAAGTGTCAATATATCTGATTTTATCAGGGAATACTTAACTGCTTTTCTGCAAGAAAATAAAATGCTTCTCAACCCAAGATTCGGCCTCAGGGAAATTTATTATTTCCCTCTGCATAAGAACGACTTCTATGTGAAATTATACTCTTTCTTTAAGGACTCCATGGCCACTCTAGCTTTATGATTTTGAAACTCTGTTATTCAGATAAAACGTTAAAAAGAAGAAGAAAAGGTTTCTTCTCCTTGACAAAAAATTTAGTTCAGAGGAGATTTTGCAAACTGAGTGCTGAGCTGTCAGATATGAGGACTGAAGTTCCAATTATTAAAAAAATCGGTGTTGTTACTTTTGTAAATAACAAAGTACATATTTTATACAGACTCTCTGCTGCTCTGCTTCTGGATTTTTTTTTTTTTTGCCAGTACCATCTCTGGAGAAAAATAGATTTTTCAGATTTTTTTTCTTGAAGTTAGTAGATTAAAACCTCACAAAATAATTATCTTTTGAAGGAATAATTTGTGATCTGAACAGGCAACTTTTGCAGCTAATTCTGTGTCTTCAAGTAATTTCTCTGATTTTAAGAGAATTCATTTGCAATCTAGGTGTCTTTTCAATAACTAAATATCATGTTATACATATTTCACATTACATATTAAATTACACTTTTAGTATGATATCATTTTATATGCATATGCTAAATACTAAGACAAATTTTTGTACGTGTGTAAATACTTTACTATCTATATAATAGATGCTCATGCTAGAAGACATATGCTTTTTGTGATTTGTTTTCTTCTTGCCCCAGTGACCAAAACTGTAGGTGTGTGTTTCCACAGTCAGTGGAAGTAAACAATTATAATAAGAAAAATTAGAATTCTGACAAGAATTTAAAAGAAGGTAGCATATGTTATAGAAGTGCTAATTTCTCTCTACTAATTTTAAAGCAACATCTACACATCTACACAAGATGACATAAGACCCAGTCTAAGTATCTACTACATCAAATTGAGTACCTTCATCACTTAAAGTATGTATCCAAATACAAGCACTTCTTTTCAATTTAAATAGTTCTAAGTATGTAAAAGTTCTTGTAATTTCACATGTCGTCTGAAAGTGTGTTATTTTTAATTGTGTCCAAACTCAGTCATTCTAAAATGTTTGTTCCAACAGCAATTTCAAATCTATCTTGGGAAATTTGAATGATTTAAGTCACTTAATTATTCTCTTCAATTAGACCTTAAAATGTAAGTCATGATAAATTGCGAGATCCCCTGAAAAACCTGGTTCTTATCAAAGTTGCAGTGTACTGTCTGTAGATTTGAAAGCACAAAACCCTTTAATCTCATTGTTGTGCTCTGGACCAAGATATCTCAATTTTCTTATATATTTCCTTCCAGGAAGCCCACGCAGGTGGACTTGATGGTGATGTTACATCTCTGGCAACAGTTTTCCACTGCGTTGCTTATAAAATGTCCTTTGTACCTTTAACCACATTGAGGTTGCAAGTAAAGTGAGAGAAAGACTCCATGGAAAGCTGAAACCCTTTTTAAAAAGGTTTTAATGTGTTTTCTGGGTTTCCTGTTTCAGGCACATATTTTCACTGTCCTAGCCACAGTACTTTCATGCTAGAGCTCAGTGAAGCATGAGCCAGACAGCACCTATTAATCACTTCATTTCGTCCCTGTCTTATGACTATATGAAAGAAAAACCAAAATATCTATTAAAAAAAAAGAGAAAGAAAGCCCACATCATGGAGAAAGGAAAAAAAAAATTTATCTTCTGCTTCAATATCTTTTTGAAGTCTTTATTTTATTTGAAAAGAAATTGAAACTGCAGTTTCATAGATTAATGTAGTACCTCAAGAATGCTGATAGTTAAAAAAAAAATCATAACATTTTCTAACTGCACAGAACCTTCTTTGCTAAGACTAATAGCAAGATTGGCTCAAGAATATTTTGTTTGCTCAGCATATTACATTTTCATAAATTAAATTAAGACAATAAATGTTCAGAATTCACTAAATATAAAGGCATATAAATGCAATACAAAAATATGAAAGCATTAAAGTTATTTGAGCAAAAATATTCTTTGCTATAGCTGTCTTTATTGTAAGACAAAATCATAGCAATGAACATAATGACAGCAACTCAATTAAACATAAAATGCAAATTTATTTCAAGAAAGTATGTGGAAATCACTGGTATAATCAGGCCTCAAAATTAATATTACATGATTTATAAAAATTCAGCTCATCCTGGCTGTCTATTACATTTTGCTTTAATAATAGGATGTTCCTGGTTTGCATGGCTACAGAAAAGTTAATGTATGCATAATATTTTTCCTCTCGTGTCTTGTCTGATTTATCATCTGTTGTTCCAGAACGTGTAACAATTGCTCAAATGAAGACCAACAGCTGAAAAACAACAAAATGTTGACACATAACATGTTATATATAAATAAAAGTTTTATGGGCATGATTAACTGCAAAAACATGAGTAACATCAGCCTACTCTGTTCAGCCTTTCAACAAAGAGTCAATTTTTTCTGGAGTCCAAAATGTTGCAAACTTAAGTGACTTCCCAAAGAATCAAAATAAATGAACAAGATATTAGCCAAAGTGATGATAATCAGTATCTTCATGCACTTAGAAAGATATATAAAAGGCAAGTTGAAAGGGTCTTGACATTAACTAATTTTAAATTATCCTCAAGAACTCAAAAAATAAATCTAAGTATTATTTTGGCAGTGCAGACCTTTTTCAGCAGTGTGGTCACTAAACAAGCCGAAAACACCTACCAAAACAATTTCTAAAGTAGATTTTAACTACTTGGAGGCAGTTAGATTATAAGAACTTAAAAACAAACAAACAAACAAAAAAACCCCCAAACTTATTTGAAGATACATCCTAAAATGAAATATTACATGTAATTGTTTCAGGATAGACTAGGAAGACAAAAAGTACATCAAAAAACAAAGACTATTGCAACATTTATTCCATACATAAAAGTCTGAAACAATTAAATTCTTGCTTAGAAATTAAAATTTGTATACATTCTTTGACATTAATATAAAAATCTATATTACTCAGCTCCTGCTTACCTTTACTTATATTTACATATTTGTGATAGTGAATTAAAAGGAAAAATTATCAGAGAAAGAGGAAACTGTTACATAGGAATTTTATGTAATTAATATAATACCCTCATAGAAAAAAATAACTCCCTATTTTTCATAAACTTTAAACATTGTGTGTGAAAAGCATTAGCAGAAGTAGGAAAAAAACCTATTTTACATGAAATAACACATAAAAGCATTTTCTCCTAATGGGTCTTCATATAGATCCATTAGGAGAAAAAACAATAAATTTCAATACATGACTCATCCCCCTTCTCTGACAGATAAGGAAATTCTTATGAGCAAACTTGTGAAAGTATTGTAGCCTCCTTGTGTTATCAGCTGAAATTATTTTAAAATTTTCTTCTGTTTAAATCCGTAGAAAATGTCCAGTACATACTGACAGATGGAAAAGTAGGCACATTAAGATTTTCTGGATATTTTGATAATAGGGTTTGTTAACATTAATTTTCAAAGGCAAGTTTAAAGATTACATGTATAAATCTGAAAAGTACTTGCTATATTTGTCTCTAGATTCCCTTATTCAGTCACAATATCAATGCCATATTGCATGAATTTAGGAGTACTTTTAAAAATAATTAATTTACAATCAAACCATAGGGCAGGTATTTACTCTGATAAGACAGAGAAATGCATGCCTGATCAATCTTATTCAGTTTTATCAACATATGTTTCAATAAACTTGCATTAGAAATTAGTCAGTACCGTAAAACAGTCTTACAACTTTGATGGATTTTATCCAGATAAATACTTTGGACATATTTTTCCATATGATATGCTATTAATATGGATATAGTAATTATAAAAGCAGCATGAAAACCAACCCTTTTTAAATACTGAGTTTTATGATCCTCTCACACTGCTTCAAAACACTAGAGTCTCACTGCCTCCCACATGCCAAGACCTTTTGAAGTTTGATTAATCTGTTACTTATGGAGGTAGCAGTAATACATAATTCTCCCCCACTGGATAATCTATGGGCTATAATAAATTTTGCCACTGTTTTTATAGTGTAGCAAATTTATAGTATGCTTCTCCTCTCAATCATTATTTTGTAGATATAGTTGAAGAATCATTGATAAAACTATATGATCCATTTTTCATCACTTGTCCATACCCATAATGACATTGGTCACTGTCAGATCAATAAATTTCCATCTAAAATAATTAAATAAATGTTTAGAATATAATTCATTTTGAGCATTCTAATTTCAAACAAGGATCTTTATGTTATCATTATTCTATGTATCAATTCCTTTGAAAATGTAACAAGTTCTAAGTAGTGGCTGTGGCAGTTTTAATTTATTTTGCTACAGGTTGAACTGAGATCACAGAAGAAAGGCAGAATTTTTTAATGACACTAGATTCATAGCCCTTCTCAGCTCCCTTGCTCCCCTCCCTTGCTATTGATTGCCAATCTGATCCTTGGATTTGAACATTCTAGTTTAGAACTGGGACCAAAACTGTGCTTCCTCCCTCATCCTTTTCTCTCACTCCCTTCCTCCTCTCTGAGGAAAATGCTGCCTGCAAGCAGGGATGCTCTATGAACCAGGAGAGGAGGAAAGTGCTGCATCTGTGGGGGATCAGAGCGCCACAAATGCGCTGTGGCAGGGGGTCAAGGAGCCTTGTAAAAAATTTCTGCAACACCTGTTGTCAAGTCCCAAGGGGAAGGTCCCAGTTTTCCAGAAATGTCAGGACAGATGATGCAATATATAAATAAAGGAGTAAGAAAGATTTGTGTATTCTCTTACAACATCCCAAATTTACTCTGTCATATCCTCTAAACCCTACTTTTTTTTTTTTTGCATAAAGATTTTTGCTTTCTCTGTTTTCACAGGTTAAAATTTAAACCTTCACATTTCTTGATTACTTACCACACATATTGGTTATAGTAAGTTTCATCATTATATAACTGTGAAAAAGCCCTAATGATCTCGTAAAAAAACTAAAGCATATAGTAGAACTCTTTCAAAACACAGTGATGGTATCTATAATTTTCCTCAAATAGTGTGTTTTTGTAACACATAAAAGAAAAGGGATCATATGTGGAAAGCCTGCTGTATGAATTTCAGTACTGTTCATTGCAACATCTGCTAAAGTAATAGGCAACAATAAGCCATAGCATGTTTTGGTAGGACAAATGTGTGTGTAACAAAAACATTAAAAATTGCTTATAGATTGTAAAGTAATTGCTAACCCTAAAAAACCCGTGGACCTGAACTATTAAAAAAATCCAAGAATCTAATGAGACCAGTCAAATCTTGTGTCTCTCAGGTTCTCAAAGAGTAAATTAAAGTCAACTGTTTCATATTTTAATACATATGACATAATATCAGAAACTATTTTCTTTTTCACTGCTTATTTCAAGGAGTCAGTGATGGACCACTGAGATCTGCTGCAACAAAGTAAGTCTGCATTTCCCATGTGTAGTCTTCTTCTCCAAAAATTACTTTTTCTTTTTAAACTTGCAATTACTACATGGGGGAAGAAATCATATTAAAAATCTAGAGATTGTTTGATTTGTTTTTTTTTTGTTGTTGTTTTTGTTTTTTTTAATCCATAAAATGGGATTTTTGAAATCCAAAGTCATAAGAAGCTCTGTATGCTTCTTAGTTTCCAGGAATATTATACTGGTTTGAATTGTGATAGTGACTGGTGTTGCTTTGTTTTTCTATTACTCCTGCAAAGTAAGAGTTTTGCTGTCTCTTTGAAGTCTGCACTATCCCGCTGCCACCCTTTGGAACTGTCCTGATCTTTGTTAATCCTTTTAAATGGTGGAAGGAGTGTTTTAGTTCACATGGAAGGTTGCTCTCTGTAGATCAAATCTTCTGGGCTAGGCCTGTTTATCTCATTATAATATTAAACCATAAATGGGTTCCAAAGAAAATAAATGCCTTGCATTTCAATTTTTCTTTTTCCCTAAGTATATCTTCAGAGGTCAAAACGTAAGATGAAATACAAACCTGCTTTGGTTGACTTGTATCCTTGGTGTATTATGACAAGCGAATTTTTGCAGGCCTGGTGGGAATACATTATGGAGTATATTATGGCCCTGTGAGCCTGTAGAGATCTGCACAAAGAAAGAAATTTTAGCTATTAAGTCTGTGAGTCTTGTTATGGGTCTGTGGGCTTCTTGTGGGGTAGAGTGTTCTCTATGGGGAAGTGCAGGGACCTTAACATTAGAACTTAGTAGTGACAAATGGGTGCATATGGATTTTGAGCAACTTCACATGGCAGCTGAATTTTATCTGAAGTTGCTAAGAGACAAGGGGTTCATTAAAATACTCAGTTTCGAAAACAGTGAGCTAATTACAATTTCATCAAATTCACCGGCTGTGAACAATTTTATTTCTGGTTTGGGAAAATAACTTATCCAGAGACATTATTTAGGGACACCAAGAATGAGAAGCAATTCTCCTAGTCTGGGGGTCTATGTATCCACTGTACACTAGATCAGATTATTTTATGGAAGAAAGAGCTTAAACTGAAGCTTCACCCCAGTGAAATAACCCATAGGACAGCTGCAATTGAAAAAGCTTCATAATATTGTTATACCCGTGTCATTTCTTCCATGCTACGCAAAATCCGTAGGAAACAATTTCCCATAGAAAGCTGTGAAGCCACAACTTCACTTTCATCCAAACCCCCTATTAAAACATTATGATGATGAGGCTCATAGGAAGCTAATCACTAGGCAGGTGGCAAACTTGAATAAGTGTGATTACTGATGCTACCTTGCTTAATATACCCATAATTTATTCAATGAATCCTGCTGTTTGTCTCACTAATCTACTCTGGTTCTTAGAAGGTTTTGGGGACTGTGATTAACATTTTTTTGTAATTTCAATCATAAGACCAAAAGATCCATTTTAAAAGACTTCATAATTTTCAAAGTTTTCTGATTTTTGATTAGACCTAGAATAAATTTACAAACTTACTTTTCTCTCTTTGTATTCAGAAAATCAGAAAGAAACAGTGATATACAGTGACCATACAAGTAAAAATATGGGAAGATTCTTTTACATATTAAGATTCAAATATTTTTTTCTGCAGTGACTAAAAATAGTACTGAAAAATTACAACGTTGCATGATTTTCAAAAGATAAGGATATCTATTGAGATACAGCAAGCTAAGCTTTGTCCTTTTTTTCTTTTAATCTTTATGCCAAAATTAATTAATGGATCTCTTTCCAATTACTAGAAAGTATATAAAGAATTTTGGAAAGGATTTTTACTCTCACTGTTCTGAAAAAATGTAAGTTGCATATGTGTCCTCAACTAAAGTTTTGACCTTCTGTTTATTATTTATTTGGTTTTTACAGAATATCACCATTCATTTGCACTTCAGCTTCAATAACTGCTGTGATTGCATAATATAAACTAATCAGAGATAAAGAACACTTTCCATCAATGTGTTTATCATATTATGGAGTGTTGTATTAAAAAAAAAGTGCTGCAATGAAGAAATCAATGTAGTAAAAGGATTTGTTAATGACAGTGAG
Source organism: Melospiza georgiana (assembly GCF_028018845.1). Lineage (NCBI taxonomy): Eukaryota > Metazoa > Chordata > Aves > Passeriformes > Passerellidae > Melospiza > Melospiza georgiana. The sequence goes on from NC_080431.1 coordinate 38,607,050, forward strand.
ATATGAAAAGGACAAAAGCACAAATGAAAAATCAATAAAGAAAAAATTAGCTTACCTGATAATAAAGGAAAAAAAATAAAGACAAGTTCCAAGCACTAGACCAGCTTTAAACCATGGGTTTACTTAAGCCCTGGTTTGGGTTTAAAATAAAAGTATTCAAGACCAAAAGTAGTAGAAGACAGTTACCTTGATTATAACTTTATTCTCTTAATCAGAGTGACATAATTAAATATAATATTGTGTGAAGACTTCTAAATCAAAGAAATAGAATGACCAAGTCAGAAGAGATTACAAGCACTTAAAGCATTTAAATCAGACAAGCTAGCTGTAATAAAATGAAGAGGAAGGAACACATTTAGAAATAAGGAACTAAGAAGTAATGCATAACTGCTCCTACCTGTATACATAGATTACGTAATAGACCACTGAAGAAAATAATCTACAGATGTATGCTTTAAATTGGTAAACGGAGATTAAGAATTTAATACCTCAGGAACACTTGCTGAATACAGTAAAAATAATTTTATGAGAAAAAAAATGATGCAAAGACAAAATTAAAAGTTCAGCTCTACAAGTTGCATATGTGTTTATTGTTAATGGAAAAATCACTTAAATGCAAAACCAGAAACTGGGATCTCTAAAGACATATATCTAATTCGTGAACCGTTTGAAGTCAGCTATATATAAACACTCACATGAACCGTTTTTTCTGTAAATGGTATAGCCAGACTTCCAAGAAAGACTTTTGAAAATTCAAAATTTAAATTCTGAAATTAGTACCACGAACCTGCCAATAATATAGAGACCTAAATACAAGAATGTGGATGGCAATATTCTAGCAAAATAATATTCAGTCATCTGAAGCATGACCCAGGCAACACGATAAGTAGTTTTGTAGTCATTATGCTCTCAAAAGAAAAGAAATAGAAATCCTCTTTGGAAATTGAAAATATTAGCTCAAAAGTAGGAAGTCTAGTCTATGAATATGTCCCTTTTCTTTTTCACATTTTTTTTCTTTGCTAAATGAATGTGCAGAATAGCAATTAACTTTTAATTACAAAAGAGGAAAGAAAAATTGTAATTCAAAATTATTTGAGAGGAATGTGGATATTGTCACACGCAAATAATGTTTTTACCTCTTTTCTGCTTAGAAGTATCTTAGTATTTAAGGCTGAAACAACATTATTGTGGCACACATTGCAGAAGGAAAAGTCATGCATGCTTTGCGAAATGCACTGAAGAAAGAAATGCATAGTTATACTAGTTCACTATTAAATGGGGATCATTAGTTCACTAAATATATAAACACTGCATCTGAGAATAGAAAGGGGGTCGGTGAATTTCATTTGGTTTTTGAATGTAACAGGGTCAAAGGAGGGGATTGTTGTTTTGGTGTTTTTAGTGAAAGTGAATCTAATGATTGAGGAAGCACGATAAAATCAGGTTTTTAAACTGTATTAAAAAGAAGGGTAAAACCATGATAAAAATAAGTTCTTGATTTTTGTTAAACATTGTCCTTTTGATTCCTAGGCGTTCCCTTTCCAACAACAGAGAAAGGATTAAACTCCGTGAAATAATACTGTGGTGTAACACTGACCAGCATCACTTTGTTGTGCTAAGCCTGAAGTATTTGAATCAAAATGGCATTTGCCAGAAGTTAGAAAGCCTTTTGTCTGACTGGCTTTCATTCAAGGAATTTTCAGATGTAAGTCTAAAGAGTATTTTGAAATCCTCAATATTAACATTTTATGTTACTATTTTACTATACCAACCACAATTTTGGTCTCAAAAATGGCAATGCACAAAGTATTTCTCTAAGAAACTACAGCAATAAGGGGATAAAGCTATGCTAGAGCTAAGACAGGAGGGACTGTGGATGATATTGCAGGCTGCAGATCAGAGAAATACAAACCGCAACAACATGAGATAGTTCAGACTTTAGGCCTTACTTGATAAATCCATTTGAATTAGTGAGGATCAAGTGTTTATGGAGTTTTTGATATGAGCATTATATGAAGTATCAAATTCTTTATTTGATCTGTCAAAACCTATTTTATTAATAGATTTCTGCAAAATTGTCCAAGAGATGTTAAATGCTACATGGGTAGATTTTTAAAAGCTATGCAACATCTAAATAGCTCTTCCAGGGTGTTAATTAGAACAGATATTGGGCTTTTATGACACTTCTGACAGCTTTCAATGCCCTGATTTCAGATCAGCTTTTTTTTTCCACTTTAAGCCAGTAAGTTCCATGTTTATGTGGCAAAATTCTGAGAATAGCCGTGATGCTTCAGTAAATTAATTCATTAAATTAATTCAGTAAATTAATTAAATTAACTACTTTTGAGGTCATGGATGAAAATTAATTTGGTCTTTACTATTTCCTATTCTTCCTAACCATTTCTTATTTTCACAAAAAACTGCGTTGTCAGAAATCTATTCAAGGACAGTCATAATTTGCTACTCAGGAAATGCATAGAAATGGACTGTCAGAGACACAGTGAGTCACACTGTGAAGTTGCTCTGACAAGACATTTATGGTCTTTATGTCTGATCCTTTGGAAACATTATTGGCAAACATTTCCAGAAGCAATTCCTTCAAGTATGAATATGCATATATTGTTTTGTATTCCTAAAGAAAATGAGAACTAAGAGAAGGTAGGTATTTTAGTATTTCTGCATTGTAGAATGTCACACAGAATTAAAAAGGGAACCAAATAAATGAAAAAAACCCACAGCAAAGGCAACAGAAATGTGACATTTTTTGGCATAAAACAAATAATATGGAAAAATCATTACTGGCATTATATTGTAATAACTGAACTTGGCACACTCAGAAATAATCCTTCTAAAAAGGCAATATAAAAAAAAAATTATATTGGCCGAAAAGCAATTTTGCACTTAAGAATACTGGAACAAGTATGCATTGGTGGGATGATGAAGTGTTAAGAAAAGGTAGAAATCAGGTTTTTCCATCAAAACAAACTTAGTCTGGTGGAAGAAAGTAATATCAGTTTCAAAAGTTGCTTGCACGATCAGGTAGCAAACAACTCCTACAGAAAGGAAAAAAAAATTCACTCATTGATTCATTTGCAGTGCCAACCTCTTCTTATTCTTTTGGTTTGGATTATTTTTCAATAGTTCAGTCATTAACCATGTTTTAGCACTTGGTGCTGTTAGCTAGGAAAAGTATAACTTGGCTAATTTTCTGAGGCTTGTGATTTTTTCACAGGCTTGAAACCCTTCAGCAGACTTCCTAATGCACAGAAACCTTTTGAGAAACAAAATGGGTCTATTATGGAATTTGATCAAATAGCTGGTTGCAGTTTCACTTGGTGTGGACATGAAAGCTTAAGCAACACTGCTGGACTGATTGAATCTTGCTTTGAAGTAAGAAATGCATTTGAACCTAAAACTCAAAAAAAAAGTCATGGAGTACAAGTCCAAGAGGAAGAAAACTAGTGAGTAGGTATTGTATAAAATTCTTCATATCAGACTGTAATTTATATATCTGTTCATAACTTACTTTTGATTTTCTTCTCAGTAAATTGTTATTTTCAATTATAGTAAAAGAATCTTAAATTCTGTCATTTGTCTAAACAAATTTGTCATTCCTCAGATACACAGAAACTATTAAAAGGAAGTTTTGCAATGATACATCACGCATAAGGTATTGCCTGGATGTTAGAAGGTATCTTATTCATTTATCAGATGGATGTTTTTAGAGGAAAATAGAGATATTGCTAGAGGAAAGCGCACTGTGGTCAAGGTGAGGCTGCCATAGCTCCAGGTTTAACCAGGATCAACCAGCAGGAAGACTGGCACAAACACACAGAGCACATATACCACAGAAGCACAGAGCATGCTGTGCTGGGAGGTGCCCACAAGCATCACTGAGTCCCTCTCCTTGCCCTGCAGAGGCGCATCATTAAAATTTACACACCAGGTACACAGTGCCCACCCCCATGCCAGGTATGTGGGTACCAGGCAGAGCCTCTGGGCACCCACATGAGCCTCTCCTGGCTCCCAACAGGCAAACCCCACTCTGCTCTCACCCTTAGAGGCTCGCAGAGTGGTCTGTCTGGGCTCCCACAGGGATGAATCTGAGCCCTGGCAGAACTTTATTTGGTGCCCACTCCTGGCATTGTCTCTCTGAACTCCTCTGCGGGTGTCCATATGAGCTTGTATCGTATAACTTAACATGTTCATTCAAAGGTGACTCATTTAATCATCTTTGCAGCAAAATAAGAATCTCAAGACTCTCACAAATCAGTGTGAAAGGTCAGAGTTAGGCTACTATATTAGGACTGAGGGTCCTCAGGATAAATTCACATTTATTTTATAGTGAGTCTTTGGTCTAAGAGGTTTATCTAACGTGATGGAAAATTACTCATATGATGACATAAAATTCTTCAGGTCTATCCTGTGTTAAGTATCCCTTGACAAGACCAGAATTTAAAAAAGGTAGAACTTTTGAAGAATGCTTCTTATTTTTCATAAGACTTTTATTATGACAAAGTAATAATTATTTTTCTATACATATACAGATATATATTTAGTTGCATTTTGATGAAATAAAATCTGACTTAATCATTCGTTAAAAATTCTAGTATATAAAGTGTTATAATTTTTCTCTAAAGAGTTGTGATCTTCTGATATTAGTGGTCTTGCAATAAAAAATTTGTTTTAAAGTAAGAAAAAGTTATGTTTCATTAAAATAATCTTTCCTGCAGATTGCTTGAAGTTTCTGTTTTTAAAGCTCATTAAAATTTGCCGAAGTCACCTCTTAGAATTTTGCCTAAGCAGTTTCTTAGTAACAACCTAGAAGTTTTTTTTTCCTTATAATGTGTACAAACCAATGACAAACCATTAGCATTGAAAGTGGTTATTATAATGTGTTATCTTGTATTGCATATCACCTGTAGTTAAATAGATGCCTATCATTTAATTGTTACATTTGAAGTAGATTTGCACCTGTTCATACTCTCCACATGAGGATTTCACACTTTTTATATCTTTGTGTGAATGTGTAAGATATTACAGCTTTGTGCCTTTAAAATTGATGGAGCTTGGAGGCTTCCAGTGTTTTAATTAAAGCATTTTCCTTGGGGAACGTACAAACTCAGAAATAAAGCATATTACCCAGAGTTTGTAAGAATCTCTGAAGTTTCAGATTACTCATATCACTTCATTTGCAATTAACACAGCAAATATTTTAATCTATAAAACCAGTAACATCTATCGGGTGAATTATTTACGTGATGGCTATTCCACAAATTTGTTTGTTCATGATAAATTATTTTCATTCTCTTTTTGCAGTGAAACCCTGCTTGACTTTCACTTCCAGGATGTCCACCCAAGTTTATTTTCTACATGTATGATTTATGTTTATGATGTGTAGTCCCTTCTCTTTTCCCTACCCTTTGTTGTCATCTGTGCTTTCTGTCCTGGCTTTGACTGGGATAATTAGTTTCATTCTGGGTTGCTGGTGCAGTCCTGCATTTTGGATTTATTGTAAGAATGTTGATAGCAGAACAATATTTTAGCTATTGTTAAGTAGTACTACTCTAAGTCAAGGACTTCACATGCTCCCATGCTCTTCCAGTGAGCAGGTGCACGAGAAGCCAGGAGGAAGCACAGCCAGGACATCTGATTCAAACTGACCAAAAGGATATTGCGTCCTGTAAGGCATCATGTCCAGTCCTTAACCTGGAGGGATTTGGCTGGGCGCCACTAATTGCTGCTCAGGGACTGGGTGAGTGCTTGGTAAGCAATTTATTGTGTATGACTTCATGTTCTTTGTTTTATTCCTCTCTCTCTCTCCCCCTCATGATTATGATTATTATTATTGTTTTAATGATTACTACATTTTATTTCAGTTATTAAGCTGTTCATATCTCAAACCACACGTTTTTACCTTTTTTCCTCGTTGTCATTCCATCCCACAGGGGAAGGGAGGGGCCTGGGTGAGCAGAAGTGTGGTACTTAGTTGCTGGTGGAGGGTAAACCACAAATCTTACACGTCAAATAACCAAGCTAAACATAAATTACTAGCGGCAGCACATGCATTTAGATTTGAAAGGAGGTTTTCCTGTTTCATAAATAGACAAAAAATTATCCATGGAAAACTCAAATCTTTGTTAAATCAAATTGGTCTAATAATGCTATTACCTCACTATGAGAAGTTAATCTTGTTTATAAATCAAACGTACAGCAATGCTACTTTATTGAGAAAAGCAACTTATAGTCTTGCAGGATGAAAGTCGCACATATAAACATTATAGATGTCATATGTAAGAAGCCCTAATGTTCATAGACATAAGATGATTTAGCTACATCTATGCACCACCACTTTAAGATTTGCAAGTACAATACTTTGCATCATCTACCAGACTACAGTAAACCCCTGACATTATATCAATTTCTCTATCTTGAACAAAATTTCTCTTGGTACAGTTTTGAGTTTTGGGGATTTTTAAGACCCTAAAACATTCTGTAAACATGATTGGGATAGAATAGGATACAGAGAAGAAAGTTGTTTGAGTTTGGATTAACTTTTCTAAATAAGATGGAACAACAAAAAATTCAATATCATTAGAAGAATTTGTTTCATAAAAAAGCTAAGCAGATTACTCAGTCTGCATATTCTTTAAAGCCTCTTTTACACAAGTACATCTTCAAAAACAGTCAAGATATTACCCATTTTGTGGAAATCAGACACATTTGGGGACCCAGGTGCTCAATTAAAAGTCTCTCTCTTCATTAAAATAACATTACAGCATAGTTAGCTCAGGTTGGCAGAAGTCACGTGGGAGAAGACAGATTTCCATCTGGAAGAAACTCTAAAATAACTCTGAAATTAGCATGTTCTGACAATCCAATTTAAAAACTTGTAGGTTGTAATCATGACATTAGACATAAGGAATCTTAGGCTAAAAAAGAACAGATTTTAAAAGTAAAATCTGAAGTATTAAAGAATTTAATTATGCTAAGTAGTCAAAATCTAAAAGGAGAGAAAGAAAAAGATATTTTTTTAATCCATAGTGTGACAGAACGCAAAGCCTGTCTGCCAAAATAGATGTTGAGCTAGAAATACTGCATAGGAGCACAGAAAAGGCCAGCAGGACTAAGAAAGTTTCTGTCCCTTTTTTCTTGGTTCTAGTGAGGTTGTCCTGAATATTGTATTTGTGCCCCTCACAACAACAAATACATGGAGGTGCTGGAGCAAGTCCAGAGAAAGGCAACAGAACTGGTGGAGGCTCTGGAGCACAAGTCTGGTAAGGAGCAGCTGAGGGAGCTGGGGATGTTTAGCCTGGTGAAAAGGAAGCTCAGGGGACACCTAATCACTCCTACAACTGCCTGAAAGGAGGTAGCAGCGAGGTGGAGATCAGCCTCTTCTCCAAGGTAACAACTGACAGGATTAGAGGAAATGGTCTCACATTGCACCAGGGGAGGTTTAGATTGGATGTCAGGAAAAATATTCTTCACAAAAACATGGTGAAGCCTTGACCAGCCTGTCCAGGGAAGTGGAAGACTCACTGTCCCTGGAGTTGTTTAAAGCATGTGTAGCTGCAGTGTTTTGGGACATGGTTTATTGATGGACTCGGAAGTGTTGGGTTAGCAGTTGTGCTTGATGATGAGTCTTTTCCAATCTAAATGCTTCTGTGATTCTATGAAGAGAAAGCAATGCTCCATGTATTGATAAACATGAAAATAAATCAAGAACTGCAACAACAATTTTTAACTAAGAATTTGATACAGTGCAGCCATGGTAATTTTCTTTCAGCACTACAAGCAGGCAATGCTTTCTTAGATGACGTTGAGCATTGTCCTTCTTAACGATTATAGTGTTAAATTCCTTCTGAATGATACATGGGTTTATAGTGTCTAGAGATAAAGCTAAAAATTGATCTATTATTGTGATTTAATCCATCAGACACCTAAACACCACCAAGATGTTTGTTGACCCGCCTCCCCTTGTCAGATGGGAGAGAGAATTAGACCAAAATGTAAAATTCATGGGTTTAAATAAAGACAGTTTAATGGGATATACAAGGGAAAAAACATAGTAATAATAATAGAGCTATAATATAAAAACTACTGAATGTTGAGAAGCACATTTGGCTCAGTGTGCAGCGGCTGTGTGAGCTGCAGGTTGAGCAGCTCTGGGTGCCTGGAGCCTGAGACGAGGCCGCGAGCCCGCGCCAACACTCTGGCATGAGGACTCGTGGAGATGAACACTGCGAGGCAGACACAGCAGGAGCTGAGCACTCAGCTGGAAGACCCCAGGCTTTACCACATACAGACCATGAGGGTCTAAAGCCTCAGGATGTCCTTTGTTTAGGGTCTCTCCTCAAAGGCAGCAGCTCGAGATGTTATTCTCTTTCTGAATGGCAGTTAAATTATATTAATGATCCAGATGTCTGAGATTCTGCTCTGTGAAACTTGGGGTTGAGCTGGTACGAGACAGCTTCACAGCTCTTTGTGGAGGGTCTTTGGTCCTAGCTGAGGTGATGCCAGTGTGATTGCCACAATGACTCCTGTATGGTCAGACAGGAATGTTTCCCTAACAGTGATGTACAATGCAATTGCTCACTGCCAGCTGACTCATGCTCAGACAGTTCCTAAGCAACATCCCCTGGCCAGCCTTGCCCATAGTTTATAATCTGAGCATGATGCCATATGGTATGGAATATCCCTTTGGCCCGATCAGGCCTTCTGTCTGTGTCCCCTCCCAACTTCTTTTGCATCCCTTTTTCCTCCAGTATCCTCACTGACTAGGACAGTAAAAGAGACAGAAGGGACACCAGGCCCACTGTGGGACAGTGAGCCGTGTGGGGCTGAGCTACCTACGGAGGTAAATCACAGACACTGTGTTCCCCACTCTGGTTCACAGTACTCTATGAGACATCCTGAGAACTTAGAGGCTCCATCCTCCCAGGTAGTCCCATCCCTTCACTGACTAGAGAAGGAATTTTGGAAGGACAGCACTGCTGCTCCCAGCCAGGTACCAAACTGCTTGACAATATCTGCTCTCTTCCTGTGCTGAATGGAGAGGAAGAGGCAGAGCCTTTCAAAAATTATTAAAAAAGATGTTTTATATTTTCACACCAGAAGATCTTGTCAAGATTAGTAAACTGTGAATGACATGACTGTGTCTCGAAAAGTGGAATGAAATTGTGGTCAAGGACTGTAGGCAAATTACAATTAATGGTGGTGATTTGAATGGATCAATTTATTATTTTTATCACCTACAAAATTAATTTTAGTATCTTACTCCATGACCTTGACCCATGGATGATTCCAGTGGAAGTGAAATAATCAGGTTAATTTATTTTTGTCTTAGTTCATGTCCTAAGTACATATTTTAAATTAAAATCTGCTAGATGAGTCAGTAACATAAAAGTTAATTAATATCTTACAATATCTAATCAAAATCCCCCTAGAGCAAAAATGCAAACTAACACCTAAGATCATTCCTCAAATTATAGCAAATCCAGTATATATCAGATCAACATGTAAAGTTTGCCTAGAAAGCTTCTGCTTCTTATCTGCACATTTTCTTCTTTTTGGTTTTCCTTCTTTCTTGTGTCAAAACAAGCATAAATTATGCTAACAGGAATTGCTGCATGAAGAACATGTAATGCAAAATACTTGAAGGCTTTCTAGACTTGCAAGTATAATTGCTACTATTATAAATTTATCTTTTCTGTTTCATATCTTAAAGTGAGATGTTACCTGAGGATGTCCATACAGGAAAACCTGTACATTATTTCATCTCCCAAATGTATGAGGAAATGAAAATATATGAAAAGACATCTGCTGCAAAAAATACAGTCACATATGCTTGATACTGACATCCTTTAAGGGAACTTGTACAAAAAGATTTTTCAGAAACTGATGTAGTCATAGTTATCGGCTACATTAGTCTGTTAATTAGCAAATCTGTAGAGGTTTTCTGCAGGAAAGACAGTTTCATTGGCAAAATCTGTTAGTATACATTATTTCCTAAAATACATCAAGGTAGTTAATAAGAAAAAATCTATGAAACACTGCACTAGGAAAATCAGGAGTTCTAGTCTACTTCCTCTGATGCTGAGTAACTATTTTTGACTGTAATGCCATAATTTCCATCCTGTGAATCCTGATACAACTTTTGTGATTAGCATGTTGGAGAATGAGATTGAATCTCAAAACTGATAAACCAATGCAAAACAACTGAAAATTGCTGGAAGTTTGAGCTCATACATAAATAAACCTAACTATGTTACAGAACTAGACTCCATTTGAAATGCCTGTGTCTGTACAAAGACATGAGTTATTGTCCTGAAAGAATTTTATTCAAACTTTGTTAAAAAACCTTCACCTGACTAGAGAATCACAGTGATCGCTACTCAACACTCAATCTATATCTCAAAAATCTTCCTGTGTCTTGTATTTTTTAACAGCACACAACCAAATACTGGCATATTAGATAAGTCTAGAAAGCAGAAGCACAAAGAAGCTTTCTTCCTCCATTCTTCACATTTTGCAATATCCTGACACTTGAGAACTGATATGTTCAAATTATTTTGCCTATAAAGGAAAATAAGCTGTGAGATACCTAAAAAGCTTTCTGTGGGAGACATTCAAGCTACTTTTTCTCCTTGTGTGGAATAAAAATAGATTTGTCAATAACTACATTTCCTAAGAAATTGATTTTATCATAAATATTTTTTATTTAGGGAGGGGGAAGATGAGAACATTACATGTAGAAACACATGAAGATTAGATGATGTAAAAGTGAGAAAGGAAACTTCCCAGTGTAATACGTACTTAAAAGAACCTGCTGCAGAGAGGATAGAGTAAAAGAACACATTGTTTTGGTTGGCTGGTTGGGTTTTTTCACTCACTGAATATGAAAAATTCTATTTTCTTTCTGCATCCCTGATTCCGCATAAAAATACATTTTTCCCTTTTTTTTTTTTGACTGCTCCATCTGTTTTGTGATTGTTTTCTTTTCAATTTTCAAGGTCTTTATCCACAGCAAGAGCTGATAAAAGTACAGATATTCTTATACTATTAAGTGTATACATATATATGTTTTGTGTAGGTATATATTCACCTACACTTGCAGAATTTTAAAACTCTTATTAGTCTGGCAGATTTAAAGCCCTAACAGGAAACAAAAAAACCTAAAATAGTTTTATAGAATCATAAACCTTAACTTTTTTGTATTTTACTTGCCTAGAAGTTATTTTATAGTCTTTGCTGAAGAACCGGAATCATAAAGCAGAAGAATAATATTCTTCCTAATTTCAATCTTTACCCTGCATAGTCTTACTCCAAATTTTAAGATATCAAGTACTCTCAAGATCAAAATGTAATTACTCATCTGGATAAGCAAGAAGAACCTGGAGTCCATTCCCGGTGTTTAAGGTTTCACACCAGATGAAAGAGATAGACTTAATATCTAAGTACTAAATGAAAAAACACAATAAAATTTTATATGGTTACATTGGTTTATATGGCAGAACATTTATAATATTTATAAATCAGAATCTGCTATGGGAATTTATAAGTATTTATCTAGTTTACATTTACAGAACTGAAGAAATATTTATAGCGTATGTAACACAGGTGTGTAACGACCTGAGGTAGTTCCTGTGGCTGGCAAAATCTTACAGTTACTGATATTGGAAAGGTTAAAAAGTAGTTTAAGATTTTATGTTACATTTTACAGGATTTGGTGTCTAATTACAAAAGGGGAGGGAAAAAGGCTGCCTACAATCAAGATAACCTGATTAAATTGTGGGTTTATTTTTGAGTAGCCTTGCAGGATTTTGCTGAGCCATGTCTAAACTGGCGTATTGATCTTGGTGATATGGAAAGTTATGGTGAAATCTTAATGTGTCTTGAAAGAAAACCCAAGGCAATATATTCCATTAAATACAAGGTGGAGTAATTTGTACTCATGTAAAACCTTGTAATTAAGTTGTAATTACCTATGCCACTTCAGCATTTTTTGTTTTTTTGATGTACCTGGCTTGCCTTACTTTTGTAGAATTTTTGACTGAGATGGAAACATTGTTAAAGCTCCTGCAATACCAATACAACACTGACCAAAAGACTTGTACTTGGACTTCCCAATGAACAATAGTTGGAAAAAGAAATAACAACCATTGTGAAGGTAGCAGGAAAAATGGAGTAAGAAGCAACATCGTTGCAGAATTTGTAGGAAAGCAAAAAAAAGAAAAAAAATCAGCATTACATTTCAAGATGCTGAATTTACTGCTCAGTATAACTTACACCTGAACACTACAGAGCATATCACATAAATTAGACTATCACCTTGGATATGCATCACTGTATATCTGGTACATTTATTTGCAAGATCGTTCAGATGTTTTATGTTTATTAGCACCCATCAAGCTGGATCAGTCCCCCACACTAAAAGCCCTGTCTTCTCTCAGGGATGTCTACTGGTCATGCAGAAAAATTTAGAGGGTTGACTTTCTGCAGCCAATTAAAAATACTCTGAAACCTCGGAAGCATTTCTTTTCAGACAATACCAAGGTGGAACTAAAGCAGAGTGCTCAAAGAAAAATTGAGTTAAGAAGCAAACAACTGTCTCTGCTTTTGTCACAAAAGCTGCAAAGAGGGAAAACAGAACAGGACCATACGGAACTCTGTGCCCACAAGGTGGAGAGCCTAATTAACAGGCAGATTTTAAAACTACCTTTAAATAATAGTAAGTAAAGTAAGAACAACAACACCTCACATACAGTAAGGTATTATTCTTAATTAGTAATATAAATACAGTGATGAAATAGATATTATGTTTTAAAAGTCTGATCTGGTCTTTTCTACCTTGATGCCCTTGGCAGGTGCTTCTTTTCTGACATAGCTGCTCAGGAGCTGCATCTTTAGTGGGCTTGGTGCTGTGGATGCTGTTCAATGCCTGTGTTATGCAGGAATGCAGTGGCATACACTGGCTCTTTTCATGGTGTCAGTGATAACATTAGCCAGTGAAACAAACTGTGGGATAATTTTCCCAATGTTCAGAGAAGCAGGCTTATGAAAATGCCCTGAGTTTATACCAGATTTCTTAATTTTTCTACTGAAGCAGCCATTGTTTAAAAAAAATCTTGGTATTAAGATTTTTCTTCATTACCTTAGTTGAATGTGAAAAAAAATAATCACCCATTCAAGTCCAGTGTCATATAATTCATGCCCCAGAGAGTTTGTGACCAGTGACCCTTGGTGACTTACCTCCAGTTGCCTTCCAGATATTCTTTGCAACCATCATCTCTTCCTTTTTAATATTCTTGGTATTCTGCAAGATATTGAAGATGCTGTACCTCATTTTAATGCATGTGAAATTACTTAGTAGAATGGAGGGAGAAAGAGAGGTAATAGGGCAATGGACAAAGAGACAAATCAGAGTTGGTCATTCTCATTTGGAGGAAGGTCTGTGACCAAAGACTTTCAAATGTTAAAGTTGCTTGCTATCTCAATCTCTTCTCATGGGAAACAAAAGAGGACACCCACCTACACTTGCAATTACTGAGTTTTCTAAAGAAGTTACTGTGAACCAGCAGCTACTTAGATAGAAGTTTGTATTCTCATAGGCTGGGGAAATGTGAGACCCAAAAAATATTTTTTAGACCTGAAGAAATTGCAGATTCCTCATTCATTCCAACTAAATGAGTTGAGATTTTGTACTGTGGGACTTGCTGCCTTGATAAAGCAAGAAGAGCAAAATTTCTTAACGTCAGGCTGACTTCTCCTTTCATGAAAAGTATCTTAAAGATATTCCATTTGCCCGTTTAATACTCCCAGAGTCTGCCTTTTCTTCCTTCTCTCAGCACTTTACAGTAAAACTGTAATGACATGTGTTTCACATCAGTCCTGTGATATTGCTTCATTCCAGGAAGACACAGAATTATGCAAATGCACTTGTTACCATAAATTATGCCACCTCTGTTGTCTTCTAGATACTCTATGCATAAACATCTGTTCTGTTGTCACACATTTCATTTGCAGTAGTGTACTGTGTATTCCTTCCTCCTTTAGTGACTACTTCTACTTGCTTGCATTTTATGTGTGTACATTTGAGAGCTGTAGGTTGTTCTTTTCTTTTTCACAGGAACAAAAGCTGTAGAGTACCCCATGAGTCAGCACAGAAGAGGCTTAACTAGGCTGCTGTTCTCTGAAATTTGTCATGGTATTCCATAGTGAATCATCTGTATATTTATTTAAATAATTTTCTTCTGTTTTACAGAGGAATCTATTTCAAAGAACAGTATTTTTTTTAGCTTCCCAGCATACAGTCTTCTTATGCATTATCTCTGTTTTGATGGTCTTGTCTAGACATATGGTGTAACAAAGAGTTCAAATATAACGAGCTTCCCTAATACAAGTTTTGCAAGAACTGATTTCTGATAACTTATACAAGTTCTAAGTATTTTTTTAACTTCCGTATTAACCTGTAATTCCCTAAAAGTCATATTAAGTTTTTTTACAATAATTGCACTTGCAGACTCTCTGTTTAATGTTGCATAAATCATTGTCTTCTTTAATTTAAAATATGGCATGGCATTATTTATTTAAGTATCAGTAAAGTTTAAACTAATCCAGTATTTTAGACTCTTTCTCCTAGCAAAAATAATTTGTTGTTATTTTAATTGCATCACAACTCTGATATGTCATTTATAACTAGTATTGTTAGTATAAAAACCAAGAAAGGTTTGTGGCTAAAATAAAGTGATTCAAGAAAAATGGTTATGCAATAAAAAGATCATCTCCTTACACACAGAAGAGTGTAGTGGTACTTGGCAGGCAAGGGAAGCCAAATAACTTAATTGGACAGACAAACACTGCCCTGGGAAAAAGGTCAACGAGAAGAACTTGTGTGTCTGTGTGTCCGTCCATCTGTACCTGAGGCAACTGTGGAAGAACAAAGATTCAGGACCAGCAATGGATGGACTGTGTGTGAGATCCTGGTTCTGGAGGGATCCAAAGCGCCCATGTTTGTGTCTGTCTGTGTGTTAGCGCATGGGTACAAGGGAGCCTGTGTCAGAAACTGCAGTGGGACTGCAGCACAGGGGCACAGTGCACCTTCCAGAGGCTGCGGAGACTGGGAAGAAGGAGCAACCACTGGGCAGACCAAGTGTCTGAGCTAAAGGGATCCATGTTGCAATCTATATTTAAATATTTTCCCCTAACTGGCCATTATCCTCATGAGTCACACGGGGGAGAAGAAAGAGGTTGTTTGTGCTGTGTTCCTGTGAACTATCTGTGTGTCCATCTGAGACTGGTGTGATCAGCAGTGCATTTTTGTAGGTCTGTGTTTTATACGCTCGTCCCTAGACATGTCCATTGGGAATTCATGCTCAGCCTTCTTTGTTTAATATGGGCTTGTGCAATTGAAACAGTCTTTTCTTCACTGGGCTTCTGGTTTAAGAGATACATAATTAAAATTGTAGAAATTAAGATCTCAAATAATATTTCACTACCAGTTAGGTCTAAAGGTTTCATTTGTATATCTGTTTTATTTTGGTGTTCCCAAAATGTTTAACTTGTAATTCTAATTGTTTTAAATTGTTTTTCTTACAATTTTATTGAGGTTTGAAATTGTAATTAACATACTAATTCTATTAGTTTGTTTTGTAAATTCAGAGATGTTTACTTTGAAGGAATCAAAATAGAGCTGTCAGAACAGTGTATGCAGAATACAGAGCAGAAAACTATTCCAGGATAAGGTGTACAACCTTCTGTGCTGTAATATGTCACCAAATGCAAAAAGAAGTTACTCAGTGGCTCTCAAAAAAATAAAAAAATATGTTATATTTTCATTTTTCCACTGGATGCCTTTTGTTTTGTTTCCTCTACCAAAATGAGAAAAATATCAGAATTTAAGTATATCTTATGCAATGTTTTTTGAACACTTTTATGCACAAGATGTTTAAAAATGCAGAGTAGTTGTTTACTCTGCTAAATAAAAAAAGGATGGGCAAGCATATTTGAGTGATGAACTCCTTCCTTACGACTTGCGTACGGCTCACTGCCTGCCTCTGCCTTGTGCTGCTCCAAAAATCATCTCTCCAAGATAATGGCCAAATGTGCCTCAGGGGCTTTTCACTGTAGGGATCACTTCTGAGAGATATTATAAATGAGGCTGTACCAAATGTGATTCTTTGCCTGTCCCAGGCACGTTAGCATTTTCAAACAATCTTTTATAAAAGCACTTCAGTCTTGCAGGTGGCAACCTCAGTTTTGTAGAATGAAAGTTATCCCTCTCATATGCTCTAATATAATCCCCCACTATCCTAGATACTTTTAAATGAGAAAATACAGATCCTTACTCAAGAAAACTCACTTATTTCTTAGGTTTAGAGAGGCATTATATGGTTGACAGCCAGGATTAAAGGCCAGTGTGGGCATAGCAAGTCTGCTGTCCTGTGAGTTCATAGATGAACTCCTCTGCTTCTGTTTGGGATGCATGGAAAATTTCCTGGAACAAATATGTTTAACAATCACAATCTAACTCTCCATACTTATCAGACTTCCACAAGATTTATCTTTATGATGTCATGATGGTTCAGAGGGATATGGGACAGAAAGAAAACGTGACACCTTTTGCATGGGAAATCTTGCTCTACAGCAGTTTCCTATGCGAGATTGAATTTACTGGGCTGCAACAATACTGAGCAGAATCTATCTTCACTGAACAAATACCCCCAAGTAAAGTAACAAAAAAGGATGTTACAGGTGCAGCTTCAGCATTTATTTTAAAGAATCTTGTCCAAAGCTTGTTAAATAAGGTGTTAAATATATGACTTTCCCCATAAAGGTAATGAATACATCTTACAGATTTAGGTGTGCAGCCAAATATATTTTCCATGTTGGTTAGATACTGTGGAACTCCCTGAAGCTATATGAACTACCTAACATCTCTTTTAACACTAATGAATCTTACAGAGCTGTTCCCAGACTGGTTTTGCTTATGACTATTTTTTCTTAATGAAATTTCATATTTTAATCCAACCAAAAAACTACTGACTAGAATAATTTAACTTCAGCTGATTTAAGAGGAATATTAAAGTTCATACAGGTATGCAGTCAGGTGTTGATAAAGTCATCTTTACTTAGGGTGTTCACTTCAGTCTGAAGCCTTCCTTCATCTTCTACTCCACCTTCTGGACCAAAAGTTTTAAGTGTACTATTAAGAAAAGCTCCTCTTTACTATAATTTAAGGTATTTTCCACTATTTTTTCTTTTTTGTTTATGCTTGCCATTTGGAAAATAGCCAAAATATTATAGTCAGAGTAGGATGATTAGAAATGTGCTTTGGCAGTCATTATCCCAGATGGATTCAAGCCTAAAAAAATAAAGTTTTATGGTATTACCACATTTCTCACAATTGCTTACATGCAAATAATACAATTCAAAAGAATTTTATAGAAATTTAAAAAGACCTTTTATCACAGTGCCCAAGCAGTCTAGGTTTTGGAAAAAGAAAGATATTATCCTTAATTTCCTTTTTTTTAAATTTTTTTTCTGGTTGTTGCAATTATAGAAGACATTAAAAAAGTTATGGATATCAAATACACCTTATATGTATTTTAGCACTTTAAATTCTGTCTTCTGACTCCCTACCATAATGAGGTATTGGACTTAAAAATCAATGCATTGCCAAGGTCAAGCCAGAACACAGATACTGTGAAGAAAATTACCTCAGACAAAATTACCTCAATACAAGTAGATTTTGATTAATGAGAACACTTAATGTGAGAGGCTTAAATAATTTAGTAATATGAGACTTAAGGCAGTTTTGCCTCCTTGGTATTTCTCTACAGGCCAGAGCCAATATTCTTTGCTACAATTGCTGGTTTACTGTCTGAAGCATGTCGTTGTTACCATGTTCTGGTTAGGGAAGTTAGGCACAAACATCTGTCATGGATAGACCTTCTGAGCCTGAATGGTTAGTTATCCGTATGCCCTGATATGATATATAGCTATCTACCTACCTAAGAATATTTTATTAAAAATGTGCAGATAATGTATTTCTTTTATTTTATGCTTGAAGGAAAAGTCATTAGTAAAAGTCTTGGAACTGTTTTAAATGTATTTTCCTGAGAGAAGATGAAAATTATCTGAGAATATTTTGGATTTTACAAAGCATTTCACTCAATCTGAAATGTAATAACTAATTTATTTACAGATCATAAGCAGATTTTTTTTCAAAATTCTTAGAAAGTGGGAAGTTCAGGATACAAAGCTATTGGCAGATCATTTGATGAGATCTGCATTTAGAGGAAAATTTGCTGTTAATTTTTTTTGCAATCCATATAGACTATGCTATCAATAGAGAGAAAACCAAGATAAGATAAAGTATTGAGCATCTTCATATAATCTTCAGAAAAAAGAAACATTGATGATTTTTTATACCAAGGACTGAACAAAAAGAAAATCTAAAAAAAATAAAAATAACAAGAATTATTTATATTTAACTTTCAGAGTTCAGTGGATAAGCTACATACTATTTTCTGTCTAATGTTTTTTTCATCTGGTTCCATGAATATCTGTCAAAATGCAATTGAGATATTTTAGACTGCAGTTACACAAATGCAATTGTGATTGACTCATTAAACATAAAATTGTAATTAATCTCATCTTAACATCTGATTGCACTTTAATATAGAACTTGAGTAAATACCTCAACAGATTGGATTATTAAAAAGAAGCGTAGAATAACTTGATGTGTAAATGCATGAAAAAAATTTAGAAGGTTATGAAGATTTTAACGTGCCAAATTGAAACTCCATTTTTGGTGAAAAACTCTTGTGGAATAAAGCTGAATACTGTTAATTCCTGTAAGGTCTCTTCAGTATAAATCTCATATGGAGTAACACACATAAGTTCTGGTGTGTACAGTCCTTTGAAAAAGACATAGTGTAATTAGAGATGTAAAATCGTTACCTCTTCCCTGACTAGCTCAAAATGGGATTTCTCTTTGTAATTTTTGGAGGGATACAGAAAATTTAATGACCAATGATCCAGGTAGAAATGTCCTCTTCCATTTTTTCTGTGGAAATAAAACACATTTGTGCTTGCCTTCTCTCCTGGCAAGTAGTTAGTAGTAGTTGTCCAATGTTGTCAAGTAGGCAAAATGGTTTGACAGATTTTCCAATGGTTCCTTGCAAGGATATTCAAATCCCTACCCTCCTAGATTCATCTTTTCCTTTCCCAAATCCCTTTTCTGTCTTTTGTTGTCCATGACATCAATACTGATGAGTTTCTTCCTAGAATCAATTCATAAAGAGTCTAATAATTTCTAAAATTACTCAACTCTGGTGCTCTGCTCCTACTCACCCTTATTTTGAGCTTTCATCAGCCAGTTTGATGCACTCTACTGTTTTTTCTACTCTTTTATTAGAAAACACAGTGCAATAATTCAATAACATGAAATTAACTGCTGTGTCTTTTTCGTACTGTGATAAGAGTGGACAAAACACTTTCTTGCTTGAGTAGCTCTAAGCATTTTTCAATCATAAAAGGTTAAAACTAACGGAGATTAACTGCATGATCAATGTAAATGAAAAGTTAATTACAAATTAGAAATCATGACCAAGTTTTATGCAGTGGATAATGCTGAAAAAAGCCAGGCACCAAATATTTGTTTAAATGTTAATGGTGTGTTTTGTTAAATAAAGTAATATCCCAAAACCCATGGCAGACACTACTTAATGACTTTTTGGTGGGATCTTTCCCAAGGAAGAACTCTCCAGAACAGTTTTGATATGGTACATTCTTCTTAGGTTATTGATAAACCCTTCACTGCACAAAGTGAGTAAAATTTCAGAAAGAAAAAGTAAGTTGTAGGGGGATTTTGGAATATTTTGTTCTCATACAGAAGTTAATTAACTGCACAGGACAAACGTTTAAAACAATAGGTCACTGCAGAGAGATGACCATTAAGAGCTTCTTGTGAGAGCAGGAGGTGTAGGAGGACAGCTGGTAAGAAGTGACCAGTCAGTGAAGAACCAACATGAAGAATGTTCTAGAAAATGGAATTCTGGTCAAGCTTACACAAGTTTATCCTAGATTTAGCCATAAAGTTTCATTGTTTTCGTACAGCCTGACCAAGAGCTTCAAACTTGATCAAGGATTTCATCTTCCAGCAGGACTGAAGAATTCTGTAGTTGAGGTCCAGCCATTGCAGAAAAAATTCTACATCATGACCATATAATCCCTGCCATGGTGTTGGATGGCACTGTGCAGGTCCCTGGAAGATTAGGCACTTGCAAAATATTCAGCACAGTCTGGATATCAGTTATGGGGTTCTTGAACTTGAAACCCATATATCAGTTATGAGGTTCTTGAACTTGAAACCTTCCTAAACTTACAGTAGAAGGCTCTGTGGTGTTGTTGCAACCACGTAGCTCCTCCTTACAGTTGGAGCATTTTTTCCCACTCACTAGCTCCCTCCAGCCTTGTGCACCTTCTTGGTGTGCAACCTGCTGCAGTTTCTTCTAGTTGTGGTCTATCCATCATAGGCAGTCGCAGACTGCTTGCCAGGGTTCATCATGGAGAAGCAAGCAAGGACATTTTCACTCAGATCATGGTGCTTTCCAGCACTGCTTGCCTTTCCCTTGGCACCTAAAACCTGCCTTAGAAATCCAGCCTTAACATTACTGCTGTAAAAGCAAACTGACAGCAGTGCTAACGTGAGAGGCTGAAATTCTCATAAGAGAGTCACAGGCTTTCTGAGACAGATGACAATTTAATAAAATCATGGAAAGAGAATGAGTAAATATCTGTCTGGGTGACCAGGACTGTGCATGTTTCCAGTGTCTCTGATTAGATGCTCTCTGTATAATGGAAGGATTACTAACAAGACTAACAATTGCAGTTGGATTATTGATTTATGTCATAAAGGGCAGAGCTTTATCTGCTGTGTGACAAGGAAGGGACCAGAGATTGAAGGTTTTTGTGCTTTACTGCTTTCCTAGGCTAGACACTATCATGGGGAGAGCAGGGGACTGTTTTTGTGATGACATTACTCATACAGACATCAAGAAAGAAGTCCTTTACTCTTCCAGACAGGGCTAGACCCCACATCTTCACTGAAGTGACGAATTTGAGCACTGGCAATTTATAAACATATGTATATGAGATTTTTTTTTATCAATCTATGTTTGAAAAACTATAATCTTAAACTAAACATTTACTCTATTTAGCCTGGCATTGGTGCTTCAGAGTGCATTGAATAATGGACTTCATAAGGTTGACAGAAAATAAAAAACATGAAATGAAATAAAATGAAATTAATAATTTAATATAATAAAATAAATCTTCCTGTTAAATAGTTTGTCCCCTTTCTTTCCCTCCAGTTTATATTAGTCACTGTTTCTTTAGGTTTATGCTAAAGATATATTGAATGAATTAAAAAATACTCAGTTGGATTTTTTTTCTGTGATGAATTTATGTATGCCACCAAGATGTTTTACAATCATTTTAGAAGTTTTGTTAAATCATTTCCTTTAGAAAAAATACAGAAAATTTATATTTCAAAGACAGATATATATAGTTGAATTTGCTTGTACCAAATCCTGTATGCTGTAATGAGCTAATTTGGCGAGAGAAAGGCAGAACAGCCAGTAGAGTTGATGAAAGGAAAGATCATTTAGTCTAGAAGCACTCCTATTAATAGAAAATTTGCTGTGCTTAAATAAGGAACGGAATCTATTTCAATTTCAAATTTTCAATTAGAACATGGACTGAAATTTGCAAGCTAAATTTATTTCTTTAGTTTCTTCTCATAGAGAAAACTCACAATACTCAAGTGTAGTACAGACAGACTGTCACTAGTCTAAATTGAATTTGTGATGCCATTCTGAGAAGGCTATGAATTTGTTCTGGAGTAGACTTACCCTACTAAATTCTGCAGTCAGAATATAAATTTAGAAGAGTAATTTACAAACAACACTTCAAGAATGAATATACATGTACAGAATGGAAATAATCTTCTGGTATTGAATGTAATTTTGTCCAATAGTTGACTGTATTTTCTGTTTGAATAAAAAAGTTCAAGTTCTCTTGTAATGACACACTAATCAGTCCCAGAAGATTATTTTTTAATGATAATGCAGGATTCAAAGTCTTTGTCTATTAGTTTACCAGATTTTTTTATCCCTTGTTTTTTAGTAACATATTATAGATTCTGACTGACTTCTGTGGTATGCTTTCATCCTGACAGTTTTTTTGTAAATCTTAAATGGTGTTACTAATTAGGAAAAAAGAGAAAGAAGATTTTATTGTTTCTCTTTTTCTCTTTTAATTAAAGTGCTTTTTTAGCTATTGTGTATATTTCCACTTTTAGAGAAGGCCAATGGAGACACAAAAACGTATACATACTTTCCTAATTTCTTGGTCATGATTGTAAAATCAATATCTTACATTTGAAAACGTGATTTTTTTTAATATGAGAGGTGTATTTTTGAAAGCTTTATATATTTGTATATATATGTGTGTATGTGTATATACATATATATAACCAATTATATAACATTTTAAATTTAAAAATGATTATTCTGTTGGTTTTCTGTCTTCCAGGACCATTTTTTTTTTTGTTTTTAGCCTATTATTTACACAGATAATGAAAGGAAAAAAATTATGGGGAAAAAAAGAAAAAAGTGCACGAGCTAAGGAAAACTAAGAGAAAGATAAATCTACCACAGGCTATAATCAAGTTTAAAAAAAAGTATGAAGCAAAGGGGACATATTCTTAGGTTTACATTCCAAGTCCTAGGAGAAGAAAGCAAATCCATTGGTTTAACTGAACAGTTCTGGAACTGTTTTTCTAATCTGATGGTTAACAGAAATCAGAATAATTTTTCTAACTCTAGTACTGCAAATGAAACGTGGAAAGCATAACACTAGTGCTCATGAGTTACAAAGATTTCTAGATTTTTTTTATTTGTCACATGTGAGTTGATATTTTTTGTAATTAGAAGAGTACAGAATTTATTGTGGCATTTTCTGCAATGACATGGTCTCCAGTAATGAATGCTGTACTTAATTAAAAAGACAATAAAAAATTCAAGACTTTCAAACATTATCAGATTTTTGGTACTATTACTTTAATGGCAGAAGAATCAAAACAGCTAAGACATTTTCAATTAAAAGAGAAAATGATCTGTCTATTCTGAAATATTCCAAGACATTTTTCCTTATCTGACTTTGTTTCTGACAGAAGCAGACAAATAAGTAAGTACTATCTCACAGTGTTGATCAATGACAGGGGTCTCATTCACTTTAGATTTCATCAGGATTTGGTCTGTGGTACCAACATTGAGACAGGGGTGGTGTTTTTCCAAAAAGCACAGATGCAGATTCTCGCTGGGCCTTATTAAAATTATATAAGAGCAGCAAGTTCTGGCAATTTTCCTAAACAGCTGCTTGGACATTTCCATAGGACAGTTATTGTTTTGTGACTGTGGTGACCTGACCACAACTGGCAGATAATCTCTGACCCAACGGCTCACTCACTCTGCTCCAGTGGGATGGAAGAGAACTGGAGGAGCAAAACTGAGAAGTTTAATAGATTAAGGGAGGGAAATAGGCAAGCACACCAGCCCCTAGCAAAAATCCCAAGTGATGCTAATGCAATCACTCACCACTTCCCACAAGCAAAATGATATCCATTCAAGCCCTGAACAATGGCTGTGTTGAAAAAATTCCCTCATTGCAGCTTTTATTGCTGAGTATGGTGCCATATGGAATGGAATATCCTTTTGGTCAGTTGAGATCAGCTGCCCCATCTGTGTCCTCTCCCAGTCTTTTCTCACCCCAAGTCTACTCACTGCTGGAACAGATTGGGAAACCGTAAAGGCCTTGATAAGCATTGCTCAGCAACAGCTAAAATGTTGTTTTGGTGACAACTTTAAACCACAGCCCTATATGAGCCACTAAGAAGAAAATCCTGACCAACCCAGTGCAGTCATAAAATCCATAACCACAAAATAGAATATCTGAGGCTGAGGGTCAATGGTGGAACCTCTAACAAGAAGTTTGAAAGCCGCTAATTTGAATCTGATCTAGTCAATAAATGTCTTGTAAAAAGGAATTTTCTGTTTGTCAAGTACAATCTTCAGGGGACTAAGCCAGCTACATTCTGAAAACTTGCTCAATGCAGAATGTCTAATGAAAAAGTATAACCTAAGAAATTATACATGTTAAAATCATCAAACCATTGTAATGAAAATGATTCAGTAAAATAATGGACAAATATATTTTGTAAAAAGAAATTAAACCCAGTTTATTTTAGCATTTTTTTATTCTAACAAATTTACTTTTTTTGCTATTAGTGAAAGGGGTTTCTTTCCATGTATTTAAGTATATATTTTTAATAAATAAAAGGAAATATTTGCCAAAAAATAAAAGGAAGTATTTACCCAAAATATGTATAACTATATTTTTTCATTTTATAAATCAATCCCTCATAAAAGACTAAAATCGGAAAGGGCAGTATTTTCAGCCCATGCTGATAATAAAGGGAAAATAAAGCAAATACTCTCATTGCTAATGGAAAGAAAACATCTCCAAATGAGAAATATCTCCTTACCCACTGATTCTTTTGTTATAAATTTATGATGTTTATTTGGGTGTCATGTTTAATACATGAAGTCTACGCTGCATTAGCTTTCTAATATGCAGGTAACTATCTCACAGATATCTTGACACAAAATGGTAAAGTAGAGCTCATCTATAGAAAACCCCAACAAAAACTTCACTCGGTGTAATCTGAAATTGGGCCCTTTAACACCCTGTCCAATGTAATGGCCATAGAATCATAGCTACACAAAAGCTGGAAAAGACCCCTAAGGTCATCAAGTCCAACCATTAATTTACTACTGCCATGTTCACCACTAAACTGTGTCCCTAAGCACTTCATCCACGGGGTTTTTAAAACTTCCAGAGATTGTGATACCACCACTTCCCTGAGCAAATTGTTCCAATGCCTGACCACCTGACCACCCTTTCAGTGAAGAAATTTTCCTAATATGCCATCTAAACACTCTTGGGGGCAAGCTGAGACCATTTCCTCTTGTCCTGTCACTTTTTACCTGAGCGAAGAGATGGACTCCCACGTCACGACAACCTCCTTCCTGGTAGTCAATGGAGAGGGATAGGGTCTCTCTGAGCCTCCTTTTCTCCAGGCTAAACACCCCCAGCTCCCTCAGCCACTCATCACAAACTCTGTGCCCCAGACAGTCTGACGGTCCATGGAACAAACTCAGATCTTTCCAATTCAACAGAAAGATTGATGGGAAAATTATTCCAGCTGTTTGTTTTATACAATGTTATTTTTTCTCTGGTTAGTAGTTAGTCTCTGATTGTACTCATAACTGTGATGATGTCATCTCTCAGTCTTTATGTTCCTAAGCTTTGCAAAAGAATAACTTTTACTTTCAAGATGGAAAATATCTTCCTTATTGTTATTTCTAGTAATTTAATTAAATCTTATGGTCATTGTCCAACTCATTAGCCAGGACAAAGTATATCTATATTTCTTTTTCTCATTTGCAAGTTAAAAAATAGGGACATCTGTAATTTCTATATAAATGCAGTTGTTCATCAGAAATTTAGTTTGTTTTTAGCATACTTAAATTAATTAAATATATCTATTTTTTTAAGGTCACGTTTTAAAATCCAAAAAATATATACTTATCTGCTTTTAGACTATATTTCCATTTGTTCTTTGCAAAGGGGTTTGAAACTGAAGGTACAGATAAATGTGCTATCAAAACATCCCCATCATTTGATGGATCTCTTTGCACTGTGATATAATTTGGAACAGAATAATTGATTCAATACCAAATTTCTCTACCACCACCCCACCAAAATCCATTTCTCATCCCCATGCTCTTTTTATCAGTTAGCTTTTCTCCTATCTCTAGCTTCCACAAATATACAGAGCCCAAGAGTTTGACATTTATACTAAAATGTTACCCTAAGAGTGGTGAGCTGCAATGCCTGGGTGAAAACCTCTATATTTAATTTTCAAAATGTTAAATTTGTTTTTTTGAACAGTTTCTCCTATAACCATTGCAATCAATATTTCTTACTTGGGATGTTCAGAACACCATAATAGCTGCTGGCAATAGCCAAACTGCACACACGTGGAACAAGAACTACTGTGCTTTAAGACAAAAACCTTTGTAAAGTGCTCATGCAGGGCAAAATACCCCAGAAGGCACATGAGGGAGAATTTGACTGCTGACATGCAGTTTCAGAGCGTTTCCAGCTGTTGAGTTTCTGAGCACACACATTTTGATATTCTTTCAGAAGAGACAGCACAGTCTCATGAAGACAGACGGTTTTTTCCTTCTGTCTAATGGAAAGGGAGAAGATCTGACATCACCTCTACATTTCCCTCTCCTTTTGAGATGGTACATGGCAATATGCAGTAAACAATAGTTCACATTCACCATAACACTCTAACCTCAAAAAAACAAAAAATAATCATAAGCAAAACCAGTCTGGGAACAGCTCTGTAAGATTCATTAGTGTTAAAAGAGATGCTAGGTAATTCATATAGCTTCAGGGAGTTCCACAGTATCTAACCAACATGGAAAATATATTTGGCTGCACACCTAAATCTGTAAGATGTATTCATTACCTTTATGGGGAAAGTCATATATTTAACACCTTATTTAACAAGCTTTGGACAAGATTCTTTAAAATAGTAAAAAAAAGTAAAATAGTAAGGTTCATATGATACTATTTCCTAATCCTTCAGATTAAAGTTAGGGAAAAAGAAGCAAACAAACAAAACAAAACAAAACAAAACAACAAACAAACAAACAAACAAACAAAAACGCACAAAAAAAACCAAACCAAAAACAAACAGAAAACAAATCCAGGAAAAAATTTAACTTACAACAACGCTAAAATAGATAAAGAAAACACAAAACCCCAAAACCAATTGTAACAAAAGCTGAATTGCTGTTTAGGATGTCAATTTTTCTTGGAAATTAAGGGGATTTTCAAGTGCAATATTTGTAACATAAGCCTCTGTGGGTCAATATACTGAAATAAAAAACAATCTTAAGCCTCTGTGGGTCAATATACTGAAATAAAAAACAATCTTACCTGGGAAAGAAGCTATGGCACAGAATTTCCTTTAGACTTTCAGTCAGATATCATCTATTTTTTCACAAAACAAAAATTAAAAATAAAAGCACACCATACTATTAGTTATACTGATATACTTTTCTGATCTTTATTTTTAAAAGGGCTCTTCAGCTATTTCCTCATGCTAAGAAGCTACCCTTCACTATTTTTCTTTTCGGAGGGAATGAGTCTCATGGTTTACAGATGGGGCAATTTAATATCAGTTAGTATTGCTATATATTATGCATATTTTATAGCATGAACCCAGAGATAATAATTCAACAAGATAATATGGGGATAGTAATAAAGCAGTACTTGATCTTGCTGTGAATATTTGAAATAGGATTTGTAACTACCATTTCCTTTGGGATATTAAAATATTAAAGCTATCCTAGTCGCACAGACTGTTCTTGTGACAATGTTATGTATAAACATCTCAATGTTTGTTTTACTTCCCAGCACATTTCATGTCAGATATCCAGAAGGGGTGGGCATCTGGGATGCTGATGGCATCTGCCCCAAATCTGACGCAGAGACACTACTATCAGGATGTTCAGTTTGTCTGGTCCTGCTAGCTAGAGAAAGCACAGTGGATCACTCTGGCCCTGGAAGATGATTTGACACATATGGTACGGTCAGAGCCTCAAGTTTGGGTTATTATTCTGATTTAGATTGTAGTGATCAGGTGTAAGACAGGAATGGTTATCAGGGATCCCCAAGTAGCACCAGTCATCTGATTTACATTATGTTGATTTTGGCTGGGGTAAGAGTTAATTTTCTTCACAGTATGGTGCTGTGTTTTGGATTTCTGCTGGACACAGGGTTGATAATATAGAGATGGGTGTTTTTTTTTATTGCTGAGCAGGGCTTACACAGAGCCAAGACCTTTTCTGCTTGTCATGTTGCCATGCTGGCGATGAAGTTGGGGATGTGTGGGAGACTGGGAGGAGACACAACTGGGACAGGTGTGAATCCACCTTAGTTACTTTCTTCTTCCCAGTTTACATGCTGAGCAAGATGTCATATGGTGTAGAATATATGACATCCTGCTCAGCATATAAACTGGGAAGAAGAAGGAAGATAAGGTGGGTTCTTGGAGAGATGGTATTTGTCTTCCCAGAAACCGTTGTGCGTGATGGGGCCCTGCTGCTTTGCTTGTGTGTACAGCTTTTGCACTCCCTATTAAATTGTCTGTATCCCAACACGTGAGTTTTTAACCCTTAATTATGCTATTCTCTCCTCCACCCCACTAGTGGGAGAGTGAGCAAGCAGCTGTTTGGTACTTGGTTACTGGCTGGGCTTAAATCACAACAGTATCTTACCATTCCTTTTCCTGTTTCTTGACCTTGCATTCTATTAATATCTCTCTTTCTTTGCCCTTCTCTATTCCCAGATAAGCATTCCATTAATTCCAACTTTGCTATGTCGGTGTCCAACTTTGTTTTATCTCGTGCTGGTACCTAGACCCTCCCTTCCTTATGCAGTGTCACAGATGGAGTTAGTGAGGCACTGCCTGCCTTTCAGCTGCCTGGGATGCTTGGCTGCTTCCCTCAAACCTCCCCCTTAGCCACCCACTCAGTACCTCAGAGTGCTATCTGTAACTCTTGTAAACTTCTCACTCTTTTATTTATGACCTCCAGTAATCTCTCCTTTTGTGTCTAGCAGCTTCTCCTGTCTTGTTTAGTTAGCTTAATCTCAGGTGTGTGCTGAGTCAGTGCCTCAGACAATTGCTTTTAAACCTAGCATAAATACCTACATTCAGGCACTGTGGGACAAAAACAAACAACTGTGCAGAACTGTATTTTAAAACATATTATTTTAATTTTAAAAAATCTTTAAGATAAATCTAACAACAAGTATTTACAAGACAAACTAACCTAGTTAGTAAGCAATTATTTAGGAGAGTTAATGATATTTTGTATGGTATTGAAATTTATTAGTGATTGGAAAAGTAACTTGTTCTTATTTAATAAATTTATAAGCTGGAACATTTGGATTTCTTTTAATAAACACAGAGATTATTTTTTGTCTCATTCAGTATCTACTCTGTCTTTTGACTTTCCTTTTGCAAGGTAAAAAATGGAGAGTCTTTTTCTTCCTGTAGGACAGGCTGAGGATGGATCAAATCAAGAATGTTCCAAAGGCATACAGCAATCATGCATTAGTCAAGAGTCAAACTGCAAACTGGATTCAATTAATAGAATATAAATACAAAACTGTTCCTTCATTTTTAAATTAAATTATTATAGGGGAAATAGAAAAATACTTAGGAAAAAAAACCTCAACACATTTTTTACATGTTCACAGTTGAAGAAGCCATCATTGTTTTCATACAGTTTGATTCTTTCATAGAACTTTATACATATAAAGTATGAAAGAACATATGAACACATATGAGATGAGGTACATGGTTTTTTCCAGTAAAAAAAGAAAGATTTGAAAATGTAGCACTGTTTATGTTCTGTGAGACTGACACGGTAAACGTCCTAGACACTGTTTTACTGGAATGATGCAAATCTAAATTCATTAGTGTTAATAAATTAGTCCTGTAAGTTCAACAACAATAATTGAAAAAAATAAACAACCAAAATACATAACATCCTTTAAATCAATTCGATTTTGGATTATATTTATATTTTTTCTATAATTTTGTTTTAATTTTTTTCTTCTTCTGATTATATTTATGATTTAACTTTTATCTCCAAACCTTGCTACATACTATTCTTTTAAATAGTTATTTTTCTTCTACAGTATTTTAATCTGTAAATTTCTTTCATAAACTTCATAATTCCATAGAAGTCAAAAGTTGAATTGTTTTAGTTACTAGTAGTTCCATATCTATACATTATGACCTGTGTCTAGTTTCTTAAGAGATATCCAGCCTACCCGTCCTACTTCCTCGTTGTTCAATCCCAAGAGCTTAAAGTTTCATGAGATTTCTTTTTTCCTTTTTCTGGGATGTATAATTTTCCCTTACTTTTAATGAAAGAGCAAATCATGGTACCTAAAAAATTCAAAAGTGAGGAAATTAAACCTTATTGCAAATGGGCAGTCCATTTAAGCCATTAAAAAGCCTACCAAACACTGAATGATCTAGAAATTTACATTCAATTAGCAGTTGAATTATTATTTTTTCACTATTGAAAGGCCAACACAGTAGAAGAAAGAGTGCTGTAAATGGGTAATTGAAATGCAAACTGAGATATTCCTGTAACTATATGTAATTACCTCACTAATGTTATAGAAAATGAATTAAATGGAGAGGATTAAAGTTTGAAAAAGCCAAATGTCATCTAAGATGTCTGAATTCAATAATTTTAGTTCAGACATTGTCTCCTTGGCAATCATTGCAAGCTTACTATATGTACCTGAAATGTGCTTTCTCAGTTACTTCAGAAATAGGAATTTCACAAAGGATTGTGAAATTTCATGACCAATTTCTGGAATTTTTAGTTTAAAATATTGTAAGTGCAAGCATACTTTTACACTTTATTGTGAATAAATAATAAAAGAGAGATAGTCATAAGCAGCAGACAAGACTTTGCATGGAAAATCAGCTGATGTAATAAAATCTAAAATACTGTTTTACAATGTAAGCTTCATACCACTACTGATAATGTTAACAGTTAAATTGTAAGAGAATCATCACATCACCTTTTATTCTAGGCACTTGTAGTCTCTGTGTTGGAAATGAACCATAACTGTGACAGAAATCAAATTTACTTTTCCACATGGAGATTTTGACTTTTCTCAGTTTCAGTGGAAAAAGATCATTCAGCATTTAAGAAATACAATTTCTTGAGATAAAAGCCTTAAGAAAAAAATTACTGAAGTTTGTTTTAGTCCTCTGTTCTGTGGGGATTTTTAATTTGTTTTGTTTGCTTTTTTTACTTATTACAGATAGTAGAATCCTTCTCTGCTATTGTATTGCTTCCTGTACTAGTAGCTGAATTACAACTATCTGTTAAAAATGCTAATGGTTCTTTATTTCATTCATATCAAGTAAGAAGTGCATATTATGAAATGGTTTTTGACTTTTGTCTTTCCTTGTTAAAAAAGGTAGAAACATTTGCATAATCTAAACCTAAACTTTAAGACTTTGATTTTTGTGTCATCTGGGACAGTGATATTAAAAGCTTCCTGTTCTAACAAGTTAAGACACTCCATTCCCCCCTAATCCTTCTAAACCAACTAAAATTAAGAATATTCCCAGAATCTTTCACAATAAAAGCTATTTATTATCATTTAACATTGCTTCCTATTCTTTTTTTTTAATCTGCTTGACACATTTAAATATATATCTCCGAAAATATGGATTTGGGACTGCAACTTACTGCATGATATTTTTGACTAATTGTATGAACTATTGGAATTTGTGATGACATGCTCTAAAAGATGAGGATCAAACATTGTATAGAAAGACATTATTCATCTCTATATATAGCATAAAGTGGTTTGCTGTTCACAAAAAGCATAGCACAGCTGCCTAGATAAATTAGGAATGTTGTTGGCTGAAGTG